>NC_048604.1:126383665-126748665 GCF_003668045.3 Cricetulus griseus
ATACATAAGGCAAATGAACTAAGAAAGAAATTAGGGGAACAGTACCATTCACAGTAGCCTCAAATAGTATAAAATATTTTGGGTGTAACTCTAACCAAGCAAGTATGATGAAAAGAAACTTCGTGTCTTCAAAGAAATACCTCAAGAGAATATCAGGAGATGGAAAGAAATCCATACTGGTGGATTGGTGGATTGACATAGTTAAAATGGCCATTCTACTAAAAACAATATAAAGATTAAAAAATTCAGTGTGGCTCAAATTATCTTAAAAATAAAAGAATTTCCAGAAGTATCACCATCCCTGATTTGAAATTGTATTACAGAGCTGTGATAGTAAAAACAGCATGGAACTGGCATATACACAGACATTTCAATCAATAGAATTAAATTGAAGATTTTAATTTATGGACATCTGAATTGTTTTTGGTTTTTCAAGACATGGTTTCTCTGTGTAGCTTTGGAGTTTATCTTGGCATGCGATCTGGAGACCAGGCTGGCCTCGAACTCACAGAGATCTTCCTGACTTTGCCTCCAGAGTGATGGGATTAAAGGCGAGCTCCACCAACGCCTAGCCCGGACAGCTGATTTTTTATAAAGAAGCCAAAAATATAATAAAGGGATGAAAGACAACATCTTCCACAATTTGTACTCATAAATTGTGGATGACTGTATGTAGAGGAATGCAAATATATCCATAATTATCAGGCTACACAATATTCAATTGCAAATAGATCAAAAACCTCAACAGAACACAGATACACTGAACCTGATAGAAGAGAAAGTGGGGAAGAATCTTGAAGTCATTGCCACAGGAGACTTTCCACACAGAACAATGTTGATACAGGCATTAAGAGCAATAATAATTAAATGGAACTCATGAAACTTTCTCTTCTATAAGGCAAAGGTCACTGTCATTAGAACAAAGCAGCAGGCCACTAAAAGAAAAACGTTATTTTTTTAACTAACTATACATCTGAAAGAGGGCTAAAATCCAAAATATTTAAAGAGCTGAAGAAACTAGATTTTGTAAAACCAAATAACCCAATCACAACAAGGAGTCTAAACAGAATTCTCAATAGAGGCAGAAATATGCTTAAAGAAATGTTCAACATCCTTAGCCACCAGAGAAGTGCACATCAAATCTAACTTGAGAATCCATCTCAAACTTGTCAGAATGGCTGTGATTCATAACACACATGGCAGATCATGCTGGTGAAGATATAGAATAGTGGGATCACTCCTCCATTGCTGGTGGTACTGTCAACCTGTAGAGCAACTATGGGATTCCTCATGTGTATGGAAGTTCCTCAGAAAGTTGGGAATCCATTTACTTCAAGACCTGTCTATATCACTTTTAGTCATATACCCAAAGGATGTTTCACTCTACCAAAAGGACACTTGCTCAACCATGCTCACTGCTTCAGTCAGAAACTTAATACAACCCAGATGTCCCTCAATAGAAGAAAGGATGAATAAAATGTAATACATTTACACAATGGATTATTACTCAGCTGTTAAAAGAATGGCATCATTGGGTGGCCTGTTTGTCATTGAGGGCCAAGGTAAAATCTAGACCCAGGCTGCAGCTAAGGGCCATGTTTTGATCTATGGTCCTACAGCAGCCATGGACTGAGTTGACATATAAGACCCATGGTGTCACCAAAGGCCAAAAGGATGCTCATGGTCAGGGCCACCACATGTGACCATGTTTGTGTTCATCAAAGGTTGTGCTGCCACTGAGCCATGCCGATCTTAGTGGCTTGTGCTGCCCCTGGGGCCCTCATGACATCTAGACCTGTGTTGTTCCTAAGGGCCATGTCTGGGGCTATGACCTTTCAGCAGCTAGATACTGTTTTATCGTCCATGTCTTATGATGCCATTAAAGACTGAGATGATGTCCAAGGCTTGGGGAAACCTAGGGCTGTGTTGGTGCCCGAGGGCCTGGCTGCCACTAGGGCCATGCTGATCTGAGTGGCCTATGCTATTACCTGGGAGCATTGTAATATCCAAGCCCAGGTTACTCCAGAGGACCATGTCTGTTTTGATGTCCTTTACCCACGTTGCCACCAGAGGCCACATGGATGCCTGGGTTCTAGGCTGCAAGCAATTACCACGTTGGTGTCCAAGAGCAATGACTCCACCAGAGCCATGATGATCTAGGTTGCCTATTCTGTCTTTTGGCACCATGGTTTTGGCCAAGCTCAGACTGCTGTCAAGGGCAATATGTGGGAACCTGGCCTTACCACCCCCTGGAGCTGAGTTGATATCAATGTCTCTGGTTACCACCAAGTACTGGGTGGATGCCCACATTCTAGTGGGCTACATGTGACTATATAATCCAGAGTCCTGCTACTTCTGAGGCCATACTTATCTGGGTGATCTTCACTGCTACCATGGCCATGGTGATATCCACTATGAGCTGCTGTCTGTATCTGTTATCCCACTGCAGTGGCAGTCTGTATTGTTATCCATGACCAGTGTAAACATGAGGAACCATAGATACAATGGGATTTGAAATCCAAGGCCCATGGTTAGTGGCCCTGCCCTTCACTGGACCTGGGATATCTGGCCCTATCCCTCACTAGACACTGCAGTAGGAGAGCTGGTCCCCTCACTCTGGAGAGTTGACCCCACACTTCACCAAGGTAATGGGAGAGCTGGCCACATGGCATAGGCCTAGGAGAGCTGCCTCTGCTCCTTGCCTAATGGTGGAAGTCCAAGTGGCCCAAATTGACCAACTCAGCTACCATGCAGACCCACAATCTGGGGCTGGGGTTGGCCCAACCTAACATCTACCCCATCTATGATTTGCTGGAGTACATGAAGATGCTGGGCACATAATTATAGCAGCAGGATCCCCATGAATGTGGCAACAGCATGATGCCTGAGAGGAGTTATTGGTGAGGTCCAGTGATGATTGTGTGCTAGAGGCCAGAGGCCTTGAACCAGGCCAATGACCCATTGCAATGAACATTTGTGGTTTGTGTTGACTGGGCAAGGGTATACTGCTCTAAAAATTGCAGCTCACAATGCCACTAGAATGAATGAATTGGTGTTGGTGAGACCTGAAAGACAGAGGTGTGAGGTAGTTTTGTTTTTGTTTTATTTAAATTAATCTTGGGGGATTTCTTTTGTGGGCTTCTGCCGAACTAAGGGGAGGACATAGAGGATAGGGAGATGAGTGGGATTGGGTTGCATGTTGTGTGTGTGTGTGTGTGTGTGTGTGTGTGTGTGTGTGTGTGTGTGTAGGCAGGCAAATTAATGGGACAGAAAACGAGTCATCCTGAGAGAGTTTTCCAGATTCAGAATGATAATATGGTATTTTATCTACTTATATGTGAACATTAGCCATTAAATAAATCATAAACATTCTAAAATCTGTAATCTCAAAGAAGTCAGTTATATAGAAAGTATCTGGGAGGCATGCATTGATCTCTATGGGTGGCTTTAATAATGGACTAGAATGTGTGTGGGTGTGAAAGGGAAGATATGTGAGGGAGGAGAGGTGATGGCTTTGATGGAGGGAATGTGGAGAACTACAGCTTGTGGTAGAATAATATTTTCATGTGTGTGACTTTTCTTTACACTGCATTTGTTTAACTCTATGAAGCTGTGTTACTTTGACTGTTTAAAATACATGATGGTCTAATAAAGAGAAGTAAGGCCAATAGCAAGGCAGGAGCAAGGAGCGTTGGGGCAGACATGCAGAGATTATAAATAGAAGAAGAACCAAGGAAAAGGAGTGAGCAGCATTAAACAAAGATAGGAGGATGTCAGGGGTCAGTCACATTATCATCCAGATACACAGCCATTCACAGAGTAAGAGTAAGATTTACAAATTAAGACAAGTAAAAGCCCAGGGGCAAAAGTTAGAAGTTGTAGTTTAAACAAAGGAAAACTTTCAAGAAACAAGCCAAGGATAGGCTGGGCACTCGTACCTAAGAATTAACATCCATGCGAGATTTACTTGTAGAGCTGGGTGGAGAATGCCCCAAACGAAAAAAAAAAATCTTACTAGAACAGCTTGACTTGTAGGATTTTGAGGGGCAGTATGGAAATTTAGCAGAGTAGAAACTTGCTAAAATATATGACAGTGATCCCGATGAAGTCTCTGAATAATGCAGAAGATGGAGCCCCAAATGGATATCTCTTGTCACCAAATGAAACTTCAAGTTGTTGGAGTCGACTACATCTAATTGAGTCATTGGACAATGGCATTCCTTGGAGATCACCTGCTAGAGCCTTTTGCAGCAGATGAGAACAGATGCAAAGATCCAAAGACAAACATTTTTGAGAGAGAGGTAGAGAGAGAGAGAGAGAGAGAGAGAGAGAGAGAGAGAGAGAGACTTAATTGGACATCTAAATCAGAGCTCAGGGAATACCACAGAAGAGGAGGTGAAAAGATTGTAAAAGCCAGAGGGGAAGGAAGCCACCAGGAGAACAAGGTCCACTGAATCAAATAATCAAGGCACATATGAGCTCCCAGAGACTGAAGAAGCAAGCAATAACCTTACATGGTTATGTATCAGGTCCTGTATGATATATATATATATATATATATATATATATATATATATGTGTGTGTGTGTGTGTGTGTGTGTGTGTGTGTGTGTGTGTGTACAATATAGTTATTGTCTTCATGTTTTATAGGACTCATCTCTGCCTTGTGCCGGCACTCTGGACACATTTTCTCTGGTTAGGTTGCCATGTCCAACTTCAACATGATTGTTTTAGCTTCATCTTAATGTATTTTACTTTGCTATGCTTGGTTGTTATGTCTTTGCTTCAAATGCTTTATTTCAAATGAGAGACAGAAAGAGAGTAGATCTGGAGGGAGAGAAGGTGGGAAGGAATGGGAGGAGTACAGGTAGGGGAAACTATAATCAGAATATATTGTATGAGAAAAGAATATATTTTCAATAAAGGAAAAAGGAAAATAAATGAATAAATAGTTTAAGTTTTTTTATATTATTGAATGTTTTTCTCCATTCCTTCAGTTGTGATTGATAGTTTTTCTGATTATCCTCTTACATTCTGAGCCCAAGGTTTCATTTAGGCAGTTCACATTAGCTAACATTTCTACAGGACTGGCAGCTTTTCAAGGGTAGATAGTGTCTTTTTTTTTCATACTATTTGAAGTTTCTCAATGAGACCTTGGCATTGGGCTTCTGATATGGACAGAAAAATTGTTGGCAGAAGGAAGTAGGTGATGGTAGGTTAATCTTAGAGGTTGGAAATGGGACCAGTTGGAATGAATTTAGGTTGACAGTGGGGACTGGATTAGTCTGCAGGGTATTCTTTCTGACCCCAAATAATGTAGGGTTAGATCTGGTTTTGTGCAGATTTTTAACATATCAGCGTAAGAGACTTTATTTAGGGACAGAGTAGTTTTTGTTAGAAGTGTAGAGACTGGTTGTAGCTCACTTATTGGTGGACAAACTAATTAAGGCAGTGGATGTGGGACTTGGATCAAATCATCTTGGTTTAAAAGGGTTTGTGCAGGAAAGGATCAGGAAGAGTCACTGGCCTACAACCTGGAGAAAAACATGAAGGTATAGATGAAATCTCTCTTGTTTTTTATTTTATTTTTAATTTAGATCATCACAGAGTTTGATTTGATATCTAATGTACAGGCATTTAAAATATTAATCTGTTTAATTTTATGTTGATGTGTTGCATGCCTGCCTTGCTGGCACTGTCAACAGACAACTCAATAATGCCTGAGTGAGTTGACAGTGTGCTGTGGTGCATTATACTGTTCAAATGTGTATGCAGTGTCCTGCAAAAGTCATAAGTGGGATCTGATCACTTGTATCTGGAGTTACAGAAAGTTGTGAGCTGACAACTGGGTGTTGGGAAACAACACCAGGTGCTCTGCAAGAGCAGTAAGTACTCTTAACAGCTGAGCCATCTCTACAATGTCTGTGATTTATTCCAGCAACCAGGAAAATTGAAGGTGACTCTATGGGACTGTGAAAATTATGTCATATTCTGTTATTTTAGTATATATTCATGATTTCAGCCAAACTGGTTGTCAGGAAAAAGATTAAAAGCACACCATGCTTTCAGTTCAACTGGTGAGTGAATCAACAACTCTGTCACTGCTTAATGTGTGAGCTTCAGTTGGTAGATTGATTCTGGGAGTTTCAGTCTCAGTAGATACCCAGTGAGAATGGTCACAATACATAAGGGAATAGAAAATGGCAGAAAGTCAATGGGTGGAAATGTGATAATCTGCCAGCATCCTCTGTACTCTGCCTGCCCCAAGACACTTCTGTATCATCTTGTAACAGTAGGGTGTGGAAAACCCAAGCAGCATCAACCAATCCAAAGAGTACTTGGTCAATTTTGTGGCAATATGTTACAGAACTAAATGAGGACTTCCTAAATTTGGAGGACACTTAGGAGGTCCATAACACACTCTAGGTCTTGTAGATACTCTTTAACATTAATGGCATAAATATTATTATCAGATAGACAAAGGGTTCCAGGTATTGGTTCTTTTAGTCAAAGAGACATATAGAAGATTTTTTGGTAAGTTAAGCAGCTCATTTTAAATAAACTAATAAAGTTTAGCTTCTTAGATTGGCCCCAAATTAGACCACTCATGGAAGGCAGAGCCTGAGGAGCATTTGAGATGGAGAATTGCAATGTGGGGATCATTTATTTAGATGAAAGACTACACAGGAGAATGTTGATTAATGTTGTGTGGACATAAAGGAAAGCTAGTCTCAGTAGGTCAGTTGATCCTGGAGTAGGAGATGCTAGGAGTACCACATAGCCTCTGACTGAGGGCTTACTTTACTATCCTCTCTGGGAAAAAGCCACAATCCCCAGAAACACAGAGATAGCTCCAAAGACCCCTCACAAGAGTATGACCAATGACTTCAGTTTGGAAGCACCATATTGGTGCAACTTAGAATACTCCATGTTCCTTAAGTTAGAATGTGTCCTATAGGTTTGGAGATGCCAGCTTTCTTCACTCAACTACTTCTAAAATTATCACCGTGACAGTCTATTATTACTTAAAGGAGGGCATCCACATATGTAATTACTGAAAGCAACAGCCCATGTCTTTTCTTCCCAGCAGTGATGACACCCCTTCCCCTGAGTAACTAAAATCAACAGTCAGGAGACCTTAACACAGATGTGACACTCATCTCACCCCATTTGTCTCAGAGCTCATCCCCTCACATACAAAAAAAAGAACCACAATTGAAGAAGGATGCTGTAGCACAAGACTGTATTCTGAAATACTCTGGAGGCCCAGGAAAGCAGATACCTCTAGAATAAGATTTCAGGGTCAAATTGGGGAAGATAGCAATTGACAACATGCCTCAAACAGAAAAGGAACCCACAACTGCATTGATAGAAAAAGCTACCAGAGAACAACTATAAAAGGTTATACTTTACTGTAACCTGAAAGTTTTAAAGTTTTGAAATTCATAATTTAAAACAATTTTCAAATTCAAATATATTCTCATCCTATTCTTCCTTCCCCCCAAATTGTCCAGTTCCTCTCTTGTTCCCTAACCACCCAACTTTTAAGTTATTCCACAGAAACAACCCCCAAACTCAAAACAACAACAACAAAATGTGCCAAACTTAGGACTGGTTAGTTTCCTGGACACACATCACTGTAGTGACTATAATAAGAATAACACCAGTAGGCTCATATATTTGAATTCTTGGTCATTGGATAGTGGCACTATTTGAGAGGGATTAGGAAGTTTGGCCTTTTAGGAGGAAGTGTGTACCTCAGGATGGGCTTTGAGGTTTCAAAAGCTCAAACTACTGTCTCTATGTATTTCTGCTGCCTGCAGATCCAAATGGAGAACTCTCAACTACCTCCCTGGCACCATGACTCCCTGCATGCCACTATGCTCTCCACCATGGTGACAATGGAATAAAACTCTGAAACTCTAATGAAGCCCCAATTATATGTTTTTCTGTTTCTGAGTTGCCATGGTCATGGTGTATAATCATAGCAATAGAACACTGACTGAAACAGAAGTTGGTATCAGGGAATGGGATATTGCTGTGACAGTCTGACATGCTGCTTTTTGACAAAATGTAGACTTGGACTTTGCATTAGGAAAGAAGCTGAATACTATATGTGGGACCATAGTGGTAGAAATGTGGAAGAGGGTGGTGCTGAGAGCATTGCTCATTTTGATGGCCTGGCTCAAGACATTTCAGAGAAGAATATTAATAATAGTAGCTTAGAGGAGTCTGGACACACCTCACCCCTGTCTACACCCTGCCCTCTGTCTTGTGGTGGTGCCCTAGCCTCAGGTGAGTCTGGCTGCTGCTGTTTCCCAACCTCCCCCATCAACCCTTGCTGGCTCCAGCCTGAAACACCCCCCCTGCCGACAAGATTGGACCTCCCCAGACCGGAAGGCCCACCCTGAGTGTGGACACACCTCACCCCTGTCTACACCCTGCCTTCTGTCCTTCGGCCAGACCCCTAGCCACAGTTGAGTCTGGGTGATGTTCTGCCTGCCCCCCAATATCCCCCATCAACACATGCTTGCTTCTGCCTGACCCCACCTGGACAAGAGTGGACCTCCCCAGTCCGGAAAGGTCCACCCTGAGTCCAGACACACCTCACCCCTGTCTACACCCTGCCCTCTGTCTTGTGGTGGTGCTCTAACCTCAGCAGGTGCAGGAGCCTCAGGAAGGTCCACTCTGAGTCTGCAAACACCTCACCCTTGTCCACCCACCACCCTGTGCGATCCCGCTGCCGCCAGAAACTAAGCCAACTGCACTCCCTGGAAGAAGGGATGGGAAAAAGACAGAGTAAGAACACATTCAACAACAGAAAAACCAATATGACACTACCAGAATCTACGGACTCCACACTAGCAAAATCTGAAAAGCACAACACAGAGCATGAAGATGAGATGGACCTAAAAAATTATCTTAGGATGATGATAGAGTCCTTTAAAGAGGAAACAAGAAAGTCCCTTAAAGAAATAGAAGAAAAAACAAGCAAAAAATTACATGAGAAGGAGGGAAAGACAAACCAAATAATTCAAGAAGTTAACAAATCTCTCAAAGAATCTAAAGAAAGCCAAGAAAAAAAAAACCAAACAAGTGAAGGGAGCATTCGAAGCAGTTCAAGGAGGCATGAAAGCTTAAATAGAAACAATAAAGAAAACACAGAATGAGGTGACGCTAGAAATAGAAATGCTGGATAAAAGATCAGGAAATAAGATGTGAGTATAACCAATAGAATACAAGAGAAGGTAGAGAGCATCTCAGTTGTTGAAGACTCGCTAGAGGATATACAGTCATCAACCAAAAAAATCTCAAGTCAAACAAATCCTTAACACAAAATATCCAGGAAATATGGGACACCGAGTAAAGGCCAAACCTAAGAACAATAGGAATATAAGAAGGTGAAGAAATACAGCTCAAAGGTACAGAAAACATATTCAACAAAAGCATAGAAGAAAACTTCCCCAACCTACAGAAGGATATGCCTATGAAAGTACAAGAAGCTTACAGATCACCAAACAGACTGAACCATAAAAAGAAGTCCCCTCAACACATAATAATCAAAACACCAAACCTTCAGAATAAAGAGAAAATATTAAAAGCAGCAAAGGAAAAAGGCCAAGTAAAATATAAAGGCAGACCTATCAGAATCACACCTAACTTCTCAATGGAAAGTTTGAAAGCCAGAAAGTCCTGAATAGATAGCCTACAAACACTAAAAGAACATGGATGCCAACCCAGACTACTGTACCCAGAAAAACTTTCAATCACTATAGATGGAGAAAACTAGATATTCCATGACGAAACCAGACTTAAACAATACATATCCACAAATCCAGCACCAAAAAAAGTTCTAGAAGGAAAACCACATTTGTAAAAGAAGCATTACCAAACCTCAAACCACACATAAAACCACACACACTTATAGTAGGAGACTTCAACATGCCACTTTCACCACTAGACAGGACCACTAGACAGAAACTTAACAAAGAAACAAAGGATCTGAAAGAAGTTATGACCCAACGCGGGTTAACAGATATCTATAGAGCATTCCATCCAAACTCAATAAAATATACCTTCTTCTCAGTGCCACATGGCACCTTCTCTAAAATTGACCACATAGTAGGCAGCAAAGCAAACCTCCATAGTTACAAAGGAATTGAAATAACCCCCTGTATCTTATCAGATCACCATGCATTAAAAAACTAGAATTCAACAGTAATACAAATGGCAGAAAACCTACATACTCTTGGAAAATGAGTAACACCCAATTGCACCATTCCTGGGTTGAGGAAGAAATATGTGGAAGCATGGTCCTATTGTAATGCTGCTAGCACAATGTCTAATTACCACATGGGCAGCAAGGATAAAGCTTCTGCAGGGAACTGCATCAAGGGTCATAATAGAGATAAGTCAGGCATCTAGGCCTAGAGAAAGTCTCCAAATAAGGTCAGATAGAGAACAGAGCACCTTCTGCTGGAGGTGGGGATGGGGTAGTCATCCATGTTGCTGACCTTGAAGAGAGCTGCCAGGCCATAGTATAGTGCAACCTCCAATCAGTAGGACCTCCCCCACAAAGAGAGGGGGAGGAAGGGAGAGAGAGAGAGAGAGAGAGAGAGAGAGAGAGAGAGAGAGTTGATTCTAAGAGATAAGGTCTTTTGAGACCAACATCTTTGTGATCATTTACTTTTATGTGTTTATTGTCCTATGACCCATATTCAGTTTCCATATGTAGTAGATCCTGTTGACTCTACTTCCAAATACATGTAGAATTCATGTATTAAGTTGGAAAGAAAATGCCCCTTAATTATGCATGGGTACAGAAGCCTGTCTTTTACCTTCCCTGGGCATCATTGCCTCCTACATCTCCAACTACTTCTTCTACCCCTTGACTGCCCACATCGTTCCATTCCATTTTAAGCCACAGAATTCTACCATTCTTTATTTTGATTATGTAAATTGAGTAGCATGTACAATATAGAGAGCATTTTCATACATGTTTGTTATTTGAAGTCTAAAGCTGCCTCTATTGTTTGTTTCCATTATAAGCTTCAGTGCTAATAGTACATTGCCCTCAGACTTAGCAGCTCAGAGCAACTAGAGTTGAAGTTTGAAGTCTGAAAAGTAGCTGGGGGTCAGGGTTAGAAACCTATAAAGGTCTTTTCCTTAAACTGGCATGACATGAGGATTACATGTGGCTTGACTCTCATAGTCTGACAGTCTCAGCAGTTATATTCCTTATAGGCTCCATACACAAGACTTAGTGTACCTGTTCCTTCCTAACATCCAAGTGAAGGCTATGACCAGCCTTACAGTCCTCATAGCATTATTCTGTTGGTCAAAGCCATCATAAGCCATCCCTTATTCAAAGGGAGGAGAAATAATCTTCAGAACATGAAGAATACCAGAGTCACATTGTAAAAGAATATGTGGGAGTTTGAAATTGCCATTATGTCATGGAAATGGTAACTGTCTCATACACTGAGTCACGGAGATTTGGGAAGAAGAGGTCATTACAAAGTAAAAAAAATTAACAAGGTGCATTTTGGGAGAATAAACCTAAACATATTTATGGCATCAGGGGTTGTGATTCAGTTCTATAAATCCAGCACTTAGAAAGAAAAGACAGAAGGATTAGCATGAGTTTGAAGACAGCCTGAGATTTGTGATGAGTTTACAGAGTTGAGACCATATCTTTTTTTAAAAAGGCATTTTGAGAGTATTATTTAGTTAATTTTAAGACACTAATTTCAAATCTTTAAAAAAATCTATAATGTGATATTTATATAGTTTCTGTATTATTCAAAAATAATTCTAGGCACTCATTAGGAAACAGCATAGTCTCTATCCTTCAAATCTCTAGATCATTTGAAAACTCCCTGAGAGTTCACTGTCAATAAGACACTATGTTAAGCTTTAGGCCAAACAATAGTCATAGAAGTTTCATTTTCAATAACACCTCAGTGGCACAGCAGTGTCCATTTGGGCTAGAGTTAATAGTATTACAGCCACTCTGACCTACAAGTGAAGAACAGGTGAATAAACCTTTCTATAGAGATATGATTGTGGGTCCTTTGCCAATAGCCAGTTGTCTATAAAGTCACTACAACATTCATTTATACTAAAGCATCTCAATTGAAAGCTATGTTTATCTTGTCCTGACAAAATTACTTAAACCTTTGAGTTTATGAACATTTACTGATTTGGTCAGTGATCTGATTCCGTTCATAGTGTGTCTATAGTCTATTGCCAGTCCACAATGGCTGGCAAAGAAAATCATAGGTGTTCTAGGATTTCCTCAAAGTAGTGGTTCTCAGCCTGTGGTTCTCAACCCCTTTGGGGGTGACATATCAGATATCCTGCATATCAAGTATTTGCATTTCAATTCATAACAATAGCAAAATTACAGTAGTGAAGTAGCAATGAAATAATTTTATGGTTGGGGGTCACTACAACATGGAGAACTGTATTAAAGTGTCACAGCACTAGGAAAGTTGAGAACCACTGCTCTAAAGCTGTAATACATGCACACACCACACACAAACACATGCACACACACATGAAGCAAAGTGTCTTTTGATAACCAGAAGTTTGTGTGTGTCTGTGTGCGCGTGCGTGCGTGCGTGCATGCGGCGTCCACCCTTGACCAGCAAGAACGACGCCACACCGAGGAATCTTCTTCAACACAGTTTACTCGGGAACCTCTTTGCTTTTACAATGTATAATGGCGGCGGCCCCGAGTCGAGGGAGACGGGGCCTGATATAGTCTACATCTACCAATCACCTAACCCTACGTGGCGCGCCACGATAGGTTGTCTCCAAGCAGAATTAAGAGGATACATGACCTTAACCAAATTTGGAGTTGTTTACCACAGAGAGCTCTCACCATCGGGCTGGCGGAGGGCGGAAACCGGCGCCATCTTTTGGGTGCGGTATTCTGCAGCTCCCTACAGTTCCCCCTTTTTGTTTTAATATTATAGGAGTAGCAGTATCTATCTGTTGTCAGATTTCAGTCATCTCTGTCTTAGGTTCAACCCCAGTGTCCCTATCTTACCCATCAAAGAGTCACTGTGTCGCCCTCACAGGCTCATGTCTTAGGTTGAAGGGAACACATGTATGCTTATTCGCTCAGCATGAGGGTAGGTGCCCGTCATTGAGCATGACTGATTCAGATACGCATCACTCACTCAGCAAGGGCGAGACAGACATCTATTTGTCTGTCAGCATGGATAACCATGCTTGAGGGGACTGTCCTGCTTCCACAGCAGCAAAGGCCTGTACCAACATAGCAGCTTGGGATTTTTGCGACTTCCTGATCCTGCATAGGCACCACAAGCAAACAAAAATGGCTAACAGCATCATGGAAAACATAACCCCTACTCCAGCCCATTCCTTAACTAAACTAAAGGCTTGCTTAAGGGTAGTTAAGAGGGTATTAACAGTGGGCAGGCTCAGGCGTGTAGCATTCATGGCAATAATCTGTTGTGTCAGGGTGTCTGTCAGGTTTTCGAACTGTTGACTCCAATTTCCCTGAAGATAGGCACTCAGCTGCGAACTCAGGTTGCTGTTCTCCGTGAAATTATTGGCCATCCTGGAGATGATACACAAAGAAGAAAAGGAATGAATGCATCCTATGGAAGTTAAGGTTACTAAATCATCCACCTGTTCCTGCAACAGGTCCACTCTTTGGTTCACAGTTAGAATGCCAGCTTTTAAGTGGCCATCAATAGATCTCAAGGTAGTTAATGTTGTAGCTGTTTTTTCCACAATGTCATTGACTGTCTCAGCTGATTGGACCTGAGCAGCCATGGCAACGGCGGCAGTCGTAGCCGCTGCTGCAGAAAGGGTAATGGCAGTAACCAATGCTGCAGTTATGCCAAAATCCCGTTTGGTTCTGATGATTTCCGTAATGGGAAACGTTCCTGTATCCACTTTGACCGGAATAGGAACATACATAGGAATCCTCATCACTACTGCTGTATTAGCAGAACCATTCCAACATTGGCTAGCAATGCAGGAGACATCAGTCGAATTGCACGAGATCACTTCTTTGGTAGCATCAGTAGCATTAGAGAGCAGAAAGAAAAAAGGAGCTTTTAAGCATACTGGGCTAGCTGGAACAGTGAGATTATTCAAAGCTTTATGTATTGATAGATTCTTAAGAGAAGGTCCCTTCTCATCCCTTGTACCAGAAACATTAAGAAGTCTTATGCAGAGATTCTGGAGAACCGCAAAAGGGTCAAGAGAAGTAAATGCTCTACGCTCGTTGGAGAGTACCCATTGAAACCATGGCCACATATTTTTACTGCCTGTTCTTTGGGAACCTCCCTGAGTTAGGTTATACTGGTACTTGCCAAGAGGGGGAGTAAATTCAAAACCTGGAGCTATCTGCTTAAGTTTGTGATCCGGACTCTGACAAGGCGTCCAATGAGGAGGATAGCCTCGATTGGGTGCACAATAAGGCAAGACTTGTCGAGCAGTGGAGTTCTCTTGACTAAAGCGTGAATTTGAGGGTCGGAGCCCCTCCATCAGCATCAGAAATGTAGTGATATTTACATCTTTGGTTCCATTTGTACCAGTGCCAGAGCCAGAACTAGCGCCTGTACTAAACTGAGACAGGGCTTCAGTGAGCATAGCACTCGAGATCTGGTTATTAGTAAGAGGATCAAGCCAATTGCCAATAGAACCATTCTTCAACCAAATGCATGGGTTAGAATTATTAATAAGGGAGAAGCATAATGCTCCATTGAGAGAAATATTAGTGGCTAAATACTGGGCAGTGTCAGGATCTAAATTGACACAAGGCAAACCCAATTCACAACTAGTAGAAAAGAAAACAGGCAAAACTTTAGATGTGCTATGAACAGGCAAAGGAATTGGCCACGCTTTCGCTATGGCCCACAGGATTTGTTCTCTGGCCTGGATCAGCCACGGTGTTGTCAAGATCAGCAGCAGGATCAATATCGGAGGCTTCATCTTGTTTGTTGCACCTCCTCGTTAGTCTCTCTGGAATCCACACCGGGTCTTGCTGATCCTGAGGGAAAACACAAACAGAACCTCTCGCCCATGCTAATACCGGGTCCGGTCCATGCCATAGACCCATAAGGATATCTTTCCATTTTACGTAGCCCTTCTGAGCAGGTGCCTGAGTCTGGTGCCTATTGGCAGCAGAAAGGCCTTGAGAATCCAAATTTAAAAAATTCAGAGTAAAGAGAGCCAAAGATAGTTGTTCCTTTGGTGTCCTACCATGGCCTATTCCCCCTTTTTGTTTTAATAAACATTCTTTCAATGTGCGATGGGCTCTTTCAACTATTCCTTGTCCTTGGGGATTATAAGGCAGGCCATGGTTTAATTGGACTTCCATCTGTTTACAGAAGGAGGTAAAAGATTGAGCTGTATAAGCAGGACCATTGTCAGTCTTTAATTGCTGAGGTTTTCCCCAGGCAGCCCACGCCTCAAGGCAATGTCCAATGACATTGCGAGCCTTTTCCCCACTCATAGGGGTGGCATGGATGATGCCTGAACAGGTATCCACAGACACATGGATATATTTAAGAGTTCCAAATCCTGAAAAATGAGTTACGTCCATTTGCCAGATCTTCAAGGGCAATAACCCTCTGGGATTGACCCCCAGGCTAGGCGGGTGCAAGAAGGTTATACACTGTTGACAATTCAATACTATCTGTCTAGCTTCTGCTCGAGATAGCTGAAACCTTAGCTGTAAAGTTTTTGCAGATATATGGAATTGTTTGTGAAAGTGCTGTGCTCGTTCCATAGAGGAAGCGAAAAATACATATTCCCCTCTAGTACAGAGATCTACGATCTCATTGCCTTTTGATAGAGGTCCAGGCAAGTTGGTATGAGCTCTAATATGTTGTATAAAAAATTTCTGATCGCGATGCCAGATCAACTTTTGCAACTCCTGTAAGAGTTTGCAAACTGTACTGTTAGGTTTGATAGGTCCTGCAACCTCCAGGGCCTTAACAGCATTCACAACATATGCCGAATCAGAAATCAGATTAAAGGAGAACAGGCAATTTCTAAACACTTCAAGAACAATTTTACATTCAATAATCTGGGGGGAGCCAGGCTGATATTGAAATTGCACTGGATCCTGATGCTCTATCATATAGGCTCCACAGCCCGTCTTGGATCCATCAGTGAAAATATTTGTGGCTCCAGCAATAGGAGCTGCTGCAGTCATTTTAGGAAAAATGACTGGATGTTCTTTAAAAAATGACATTAGAGGGTGTTTTGGATAATGATTATCTATTTCTCCTGAAAATCCACATCGAAGAATTGCCCAATCATCCACAGTTCCACAAAGTATCTTAACTTGTTGAGCAGTATAAGGGATTATGATCTTAATTGGTAGTTTCCCAAAATATTGAATACATTGCTGTATCCCATTTTGAGCCAAGTCAGCAACCGCTGCAGGATAGTATTCAATAGTTTTTCCTGGGGAGGATTTAGAATAAATCCATAGTAACGGACCATCTTGCCACAGCAAAGCTGTAGGCTGGGAGAATGTTGGAAGCACACACAAAAGAATATCCATATTTTCTATTAGCCGTTTAAGGCTGGCATTTTGTAATTCTGTCTCCACTTTCTTTAAAGCTTCTCTGGCTTCAGCAGTTAACTGCCTAGGTGAATCTAATGCTGAATCACCATTGAGAATATTATACAATGGCTTCAACTCATAATTTGGTAATTTTAAATAACATCTTATCCAATTTATATCTCCCAACAACTTTTGAAAATCATTAAGAGTTTTTAAATTATCTTTTCTAATCTCTATCTTTTGTGGAATAATTGTATGAGGGAGAATCTTAGCCCCTAGATAGTTAACAACAGTATCCTTTTGTACCTTTTCTGAGGCTATGACTAAATTATGCATCTCAAGCAATTTTACCAATTTTGTATATGCCTTATTAAGCGTTTTATCATCTTTGGCAGCCAATAAAATATCATCCATATAATGAACACATCTAATCTTTGGAAAGTCCACTCTCAAAGGAGCAATTGCTTCTGCTACAAACAACTGACACATAGTAGGACTATTGGCCATCCCCTGTGGCAACACTATCCATTCATACCTTAGATCAGGTTGTTCATGATTACAAGAGGGCAGCGTAAACGCAAAACGCCCTGAATCCTTGGCACACAAAGGTATGGAAAAGAAGCAATCTTTAATATCTATAGAGATGATAGGCCATGATGCAGGTAAAGAAGTTAAAAGTGGAAGACCACGTTGTACAGGGCCCATAATTTGCATCTGTTGATTAATAGCTCTAAGATCGTGAAGCAGTCTCCATTTACCAGATTTTTTCTTAATGACAAAAATAGGAGTATTCCATGGAGATACAGAGGCTTTTATATGCCCCAGATGCAGCTGCTCCCGCACTAGAGTCTTAGAAGCTTCCAGTTTTTCAGAGGAAAGTGGCCACTGAGGAACCCATACCGGCTCCTCTGTTTTCCAGGTAATAGGAATACCTCCCTCAGTGGCCCCTAGGAAAAACCCAGACCTAGATTCTTTGGTCTCGGTTGTGGAATAATAGGACTGGTACGACCCTGCAGATGTTTCCCGAGGCCTCGGCCTGGGACGTATCCCATTCGTTTCATGATACCTTGAGATGTTTCTGAGTATTCATTTGTGAGTTTAAAACCCATATCCTTTAACAAATCTCTTCCCCATAATGAAATTGGTAAGTCTAACACATAAGGTTGCATGGTCCCTGAATGCCCTTCCTGATCTTTCCAAGGCAATTGTCTAGCACTCATATCAGGAGCCTTAGCATAGCCTAAACCTTGTAAAGTTTGAGAAGAAACCTGTATAGGCCAGCCAGAGGGCCAATCTTTAGTGGCTATGATGCTCTTATCAGCTCCAGAATCTAGTAAGCCTAAGATTTTCTTACCATTCACTATTAACTCAAGGGTTGGACGTTGATCAAGGTCTAAAGCTAGGAAAGTTAAGTTTGATCCAGTGGAACCAAAGTTTCCCTCTCCTCTCTCTCTGGCTTGTGCTGGAAACTTGTCATGCAAACTTGGCAAAAGCAGTAGCTGTGCTATCCTGTCTCCAGGAGAAATGGCTGTAATCCCTCTAGGAGATTCTATCATGATTTTTACTACACCCATGTAATCAGGATCTATAACTCCAGGATGTACTCATAAGCCTTTCAATGCTGCAGATGATCTTCCTATAAGCAAACCTACTGTGCCAGTCTCAAGGGGTCCCTTAAAATCGGTGTCAACAAGCTGGACTCCCATTCTGGGAGTTAATATGAGTCTGGTGGTGGAGGGTAAGTCCAGCCCCGCGGAGCCTGTAGTGGCTCTCCTCGGTCCCTCGGATGACGAAGAGAGGGCCAGGTTTTGGGACACTGCTCCTGGTTCTGATCCTCCATGGCCCCATATATTTGTGGGCCCTGGGGTCGTGGGCCCCGTCGTCCGTTTTTTGGAGGGCTCCTCCATACCCCTGAATAAAAGGCTGTCCACTGATGTCTTTTACTGATCTACAATCCTTAGCCCAATGATTTCCTTTTCTACATCTAGCACATAAGCCAGGTTGCTTAGGGCGTGGAGCAAAGTTATTGACTTTAGTGTTTCCTCCCTCGGGGCATTGCTTTTTCAAATGCCCTTGCTTGCCGCATTTAAAGCAAGCTCCTGAACCTCCACCTTTCTTAGTTAATTGCATCACAGCAGCTGCTAGGCCAGCATTAGTCAGCGGACCCCCTAACTCCCTGCAGACTTTCATCCAGACTTCAAGGCCTTTACCCTTATAGGGAGTTATTGCAGCCCTACACTCTTTTGTACACTGTTCATAAATCAGCTGTTTGATCAAAGGCATAGCAGCATCTGGATCCCTAAACACTCTTCCTGCAGCTTCTACCATTCTTGCCACAAAGTCTGAAAAGGGTTCCATAGGACCCTGTAATATGTTTGTAAGATTTCCACTGACCTCACCTTTGTTAGGCAGAGACCTCCAAGCCCTAATGGCTATTTGATTAATCTGATCATACACTTGAGGAGGATATCCTGTTTGTTGCTGTGCAAAACGTCCTTGACCAAGAAGCATGTCCACATCCCAATATTGATCACCAGCTGCACGATTAATCGCACCTTGATCATTGGCAAACTCAATTTGAAAAGCTCTCCAATCCAAATATTGTCCTGGTGATAAGCAAGCTCTTACCAAATTTGTCCAATCACTGGGTGTCATACAGTAGCGACTGAGCGCTTCTACCTGAGCAATTGTAAAAGCTGCTGTCACCCCATAGGTGCGTACCGATTCTGCCAGAGCTTTGACTATTTTAAAGTCAATTGGTTCATGATATCTCTGTTGGTTACCGTCTGTAAAAACTGGATAAGCCAGTGGTCGAGTAACCCGAAACTCAGTGCGAACCGTACGCCACACTTCCGGACAGAAGGTGGAGCAACCAGGACCTCCTACTTCCTCTTTCGAGCAGTAGGGGGGAGGAGCGATAGGGCGGTGCCCTTGTTTTACAGTCGCCATTTTAGGACGCTGTTTTTCTGATACTTTTAATGAATGTTTTTCCATGAGCTCAATAATCTCTTCCTCCTCTTCCTCCATGATGTCCTCATCCTCACATATATCCTGCACTGATTCTGAATCCTCTCCTGGTTCTTTTAACTCCTTCTTCAACCTTCCTAGAGAAGGATAGACTCGCTTCTTATCCCTTTTCTGTTTCTCCTTTGTTCTCTCACTTTCTGACTGTTCTGATCTTTCTTCTTGGAGCATTTCAAGGGCAGCCTGTCCATTCGCTATAGCTTTCTTATTTCCCCCTTTGTCCTCTAGACAGCTGCGCACCAGACGCCAAACCGGGCAAACACTCGGCTTCAACGTTCCTTGCTCCCAGGCAAAATCCAGGTCTTTCCCTAATTTATCCCAACTATCCACAGTGAGATTGCCCGAGGCTGCGAACCAGGGTGCAATGGTGTCGCATTCATTCAGGAACCTCTGTAATGTGGCTTTAGTTAACCTTAAATTTTTAGAATGAAGCAGCTCTTGAAGAGCCAGAAAAATTGGATGTGATTGTGACGATCCCATTGTGCTTTTGTCTTAGTTAGTGCGCTCCGACGGTGTGCAAGTCGGATAACACCACCAGAAAACAAAAGCCCACACTGCGATGTTAAAAAGCAGCCAAATCACCACTATAATAGCGGGGTCCATTAACTTACTCTCACTCTGCAAGTTAAAGCAGAAGCGAGGTTTTTTACTTTCGGTTCGCTTTTGTCGCGAACAGTGTTGCTCCTTTCCGGAGACTTTACTGCCTCTTCCCCCCCGAGGGCCTTGGTACTCCTTTACTGGAGACCTATCTCCTCTTTCCTGAGGACCTTGGTGCTCCTTTACTGGAGACCTATCTCCGCATTCACTGCGGACTTTACAGTTCCACTTACCTTGGGAACTTACCAGCGCCGCCCCGACTGTGAGAAGTTCTGAAGTTCCCCGTACAGGCCACCACTTGCGGCGTCCACTCTTGACCAGCAAGAACGACGCCACACTGAGGAATCTTCTTCAACACAGTTTAATCGGGAACCTCTTTGCTTTTACAGTGTATAATGGCGGCGGCCCCGAGTCGAGGGAGACGGGGCCTGATATAGTCTACATCTACCAATCACCTAACCCTACGTGGCGCGCCAGGATAGGTTGTCTCCAAGCAGAATTAAGAGGATACATGACCTTAACCAAATTTGGAGTTGTTTACCACAAAGAGCTCTCACCGTCGGGCTGGCAGAGGGCGGAAACCGGCGCCATCTTTTGGGTGCGGTATTCTGCAGCTCCCTACACGTGCATGCGTGCATGTGTATTGTGTGTGTATGTGTGTAGATGATGATAATTTAAGCTGTTTTATAAAAAGTCCCAGGCTGGGGCTGATAACACATCTGTAATCCCAGGACTTGAGAGCCTGAAGCAGGAAGGATAGTAAGAACCTGTCTCAAAAAATAAAATCCAACAGGCATGGTAGCACTCAGAAGGCAGAGACAGGTGGATCTCTGTGAGTTAGAGACTAACCTGATCTACATGGTTACCTAGTGAGGTAGCCAGGGCTACCTAGTGAGACCCTGTCTGAAAAAAAAGCCAAAAATAAAATAAAAATGCCAAAGTAACATTTTCAAAGATCTTCTCCTCTGTCATAAATTCAGTAACTTCTCTTGTAAATTTACATTGATTTGACCTTCTACCCATGTGTTTTTCTTGCATTTGGTGCTATTGTTTCAGTCCTTAGATTCAGATTTTAGTTCATTATACTTAATGGAAAGATGACTAAGATGGCATCACCATTCTAATTATCATTATGATAAACTTTGCATTGGAATATGGTGTACATCCAGAAAGTATAGAATGCATGATTGTATAGATGAATGAATTTTCGTGAATTAAATGTATTCATTTAACTGCCACTCAGATCAAGAAATAGACCATTACCAACACCCCAGAAGCCTTTCTTCTGCTCCCTGCCAGTAACAGACCTCCCTAACTGTAGGTAACAGTTTTGCCAGTTTTTGAACTTCATATAAATAAACTCCTATAGTATGTATTCATTTGAGACTGGATTGTTTTGTTCATCATTATGCTTGTGAGATCCATCCATGCTGTTGCATGAAATAGTTCATTAATTTTCACACATGCATCATATTTCATTGTGTGAATATGCCACATTTTATCCATTCACCTTTAATAGACATTTAAATTGTTTCTAGCAATTGCAGAAACTGAACCTTTTTACACTCATGTCCATACATTTTTATTAAATACATACCTAGGAGTATATTTGCTAGGTCATAGGACACATATCTATTCATATTCTATATATACTTTATACCCATAATATTTGCTGCCAGAGTGGCTTATATCAATTCATGCCCAAGCCAGAAGTATAATAATAGATATATTTGCTTCTCTTTCTTACCATCTCTTAGACCTTCATAGGCAAATTTGGGGTCAGTCTTTTAAATATTAGCCATTCTGATAGATAACAGTGATTATGATTTCAGTATCTATTGTAGCTAGTGAGGGTAAGAGCCTTTTAATTGCTTATTTTCCATAAGAGGTAGCCTTATTTATGAAGTGTCTGCATAAATATTTTGCCTAGTTTTTTAATTGGGTTCTTTGTCTATCTTTAATTGTAAATATTGTCTACCCGATGAATTGCTTTTTCACACTTTTAATAACCAGAGTTTTAGTATGTGTCTTTTTTCATTCTTTTACTTTTGTGTTTGGTGGCATTTATGTTTCATTTAAAATATCTTTCCCTACCCTGATGATATAAATATATTCTCCTTTGTGTTCTTCCAGAAGCTTTATAAGTATAAGGTTCATTCAAGGAAATTTATAATCTACCTTTTACCTTGCATAATTTAAAGCACTTGAAATGAATCATTAGCTATAAAGTCTTTTTTTAGAAAAAGATACCTTGAAAAAAATCAAATAGTCAGTAATTGCCTTGTGAGGCCATGCACCAAAGAAGTGCTGTATATTGATCTTGAAATCTATGGAGAACATGTATTTTGTCATTTTCAGTTGGAAGCAGGCCTCTGAATACAGTTCCCAAAATTTTAGCTTCAATTCTTAAAATTTCTGCATTTTCCTCAAATATTTATTGTTTTTGTTTTTGAATCTCTATATGGTAGAAGAATTTTAATATACAAATATGTATAGTTATTAGCTATTCAAAATAATTCCTTGGAATCACAGGCTTTGGGAATAATGCTTAGAAGAAAATATGTACTTTCTACATTTGCATGGTCAACTATGTATATAGTACATGTATTGATAAGTTTATTAATCGTCCTGTATATGATGACTCTAGAATTAAATTAACTCTCAAATTCTTCCAGAGGAATGGTTTTCATTATTTTATGATAACATGAATGTGTCTTCTCTCTCTCTCTCTCCCACACTGTTCTTTAAAATTGCCAGGAAATAATAATCCAGATTTCCTCTTGGTTATATTTTCTGATGCCTCATCTGGTACTTAAACCATCAAGTATAGAATAAGTTATAGACATAAAATTTTCCATTTCTTCCCCTGATTGGTTTTCTTACCTTGGGTTCTTAGGTATCAGGAGAGCTATGGATTTGCTCAAGCTCACTACAAAAGTTGATGCAGTAATAGGAATCGTTGATTCCATCATGTAGTCCTGGCTCAGACCTATAGCCGCTCTCATATATGGTTGAGAAATACCTTGAGTTTGTACAACTCTATTATCTCTTGACTTCATCTCATTTGCATAGCGAAAGTAGTAAGAAATATAACACTAATGTTCCTAAAACCTGTTTTTATTATATACCATACTAAAGACTTTATTTCATGTAAGCATACTAATCTTACCAGTTTGGTGTTATTTTAATAGTTTATTATTATTGTCCCTGCTTTTTGACAAAGGAAACTGAACCTTACCTAAATTAAGTAATTTTCAGGAACACTTTACAAATGAATGACAGAAAAAAAAAGTTTGTGTGAGTCTAAAACCTGTGCTCTGCACTACCAATTATCAACTGCCAACTCTATCCATGGAAAAAAGTCATGGTTTTTACTGAGGTGTATGTTTAAGCATAACTTTGTGCAGATAACATTCATTACCAGGTTTTTCCCTTCTAAATACACTTGGTGACCATTAGGTCAAGAACACACAATACATTTACATTTTCTTAGAATAAATAGTAGGGTCGTCCTTGTTCAGCTCACATTTAAGTAATCATGTTGATGAGATTTTATGTGTGTAGCTTCTGACATCACTAAGAGACACAACAATCTCACAACAAACTCCCTGGTCTTCTTGCTGTTACAATCATTCTGCTCCCTCATCTATAATGTTCCCTGAGCCTTAGTGGACATGTTTTGTATATATATCAGTTGAGACTGAGCTCCACAACTCTGCATTTTGATTGGTTATGGTTTTCTGTGGTGGTCTCTATCTGTTTCAAAGACAAGTTTCCTTGATGAAGGGTAAAGTCTACACTTACCTGTGGATATAAGGACAATGTTTATAATGTAGCTAGGGATTGTACTGTTTTAATAAAGTAGTGGTTCTAGGTTCTCCTTCAATATCCATGACTTTGCTTGCACTGAGTTATCTAAATTTCCAGTATTGTTTCCCTCTTGTTAAGTGGGCTTTAAGTTCAATTAGAGAGCTATTGGTTACTGCCAAGGTAACTGTTGCATCCTTAGGGTTATTGTGCCATGCTCACATGAAACAACACAAAAACTACAGGCAACTAAGGAATGCTGAGAGCAAGAGAAATAGAGAAAAGCACAATAGTTGGTTATGCAGTACCAGATGGTTAACCACAAAACATAAATAAATGTAATATTATACAGATTGAACAGAGTTATATTTAGGAGCATATATGTATATAGATATATCCATGGAACAACAATTAATGTAAAAAAACTATGGATTTGAAGGAAAATGGGGAAGGTATCTGAAAAGGTTTACAGGGAGAAATAACTGAACTCTACACATAATCACTGTCACATAAATATAAATATATTAAAATTAGCTTGCCGGGCTTTGGTGATACAACCTTTAGTCCCAGCACTAAGGAGGCAGAGGCAGGAGGATCTCTATGAGTTCAAGGCCAGCCTGGTCTACAGAGCGAGTTCCAGGACAGCCTCCAAAACAATATAGAGAAACCCTGTCTCAAAAAAACACCAAAAAATTATCTCTAGGCTCCACATATGAGTGAAAACATGGAGTTTATTTTTCTGACACAAGTTTACTACACTTAATATAATACTTTCCAGTTATGTCCATTTTTCTGTGATATTCATTTTTCTTTATGACTTAATAAAGTTCTATTGTATATATGTACTATATTTTTATCATCCATTCATCAGTTTGGCATTTTATTTAGGCTGATTCCATTTCCTTGCTATTGTCAATAGAGCAACAGTAAAAAACATGGATATGCAAATATTTGTGTGATGAAATATAGAATTCTTTGGGGATATATCCAGACTAGACACTATACTCTCTGTTCCTACATACCTATATGTGTGTATCTAATATATACATATATGTGTATGTAAGTAAGTGTATGTGTGTGTATATGATATGTCTAGGCTGAAAAATAAGCCTGAGTAAGCGTTTTGCTTCATAAGTAGATAAAATTTTAAAAGGTAATTAATATAGATTTAAAAGTTCTTTATGGTGTCTTACATTACAAATATTAAATATATTTTGGATCATTTTGAAAATTATTCCTTAGTTTCTAAGAATAAATAATGTCCAAAGAAATCATTGATCCTCTTAAGAAGAAAAATAATTGTTTTTAACAACATCAGCCCTATGAATCTTTCAGTTAGGTTAAGAGTGGAAGGTGAGGAGAGAAAAGTATAAAAAGAAAAAGAAATCAGAATGAAAAGAGGTAATTTCAGAATTACATTTAAATCTTGGTGACTGTTAAGAGGTTTCTATTACTGCTTATCATTGAAAAATAGTATTTGCTTCTTTTAAAAAATCAGGTTTGAGCTGGGCGTTGGTGGCACACGCCTTTAATCCCAGCACTCGGGAGGCAGAGGCAGGTGGATCTCTGTGAGTTCGAGGCCAGCCTGGTCTCCAGAGCGAGTGCCAGGATAGGCTCCAAAGCTACACAGAGAAACCCTGTCTCAAAAAACCAAAAAAAATTCAGGTTTAAAAAACAGTATTTCATATACATAGCCGTGATATATATATATATATATATATATATATATATATATATATATATATATATCCTAGAATTTTATGGGTAAATACATTATTATATAAAAAGTTCCTGGTATAACCACTAGGTGTTCTTAGTGAAGTTATGTTACTAATAATAACACTATTTGTGTTCAAAGAGGTAAGAGATTTAAATGCTACAAATTAAAATGTACAAAGTTACACTTTTTGTGAAAGTCCTATTAGTAGGACTAAGAGAAAATCAATTAATATTTTATCAGGAGACTGACTAGGATTTATTTTTAATTTTATATTTATTTGTGTGAAGGGGTAGCCATATAACATATCTCATATGCATGTGTGTGGAAGAGAACTTTCAAGAGTAGATTCTCTGCATCTACCAAGAGGGTCCCAGGGATGAAAATCAGGTCATCAGACTTAGCAGCAAGTGCCTTTATCCACTGACTAGGATTTAGTTATTTGTTTTTTTTAAAATGAAAGGGTCTATAATGTTTTAAGAAAATGTGCTAAAATGTATTTCTTCATTAATGTGTCAAACACTAATTTTCTTGTAATTGATAAGTGTTAGAATTTCTCTTGTAAAAAAAATTACTGCTGGACGGTGATGGCACATACCTTTAATCCCAGCACTCAGGAGGCAGAGGCAAATGGATCGAGGCCATCTGTTAGTTCGAGGCCAGTGTGGTCTACAGATCAAGTCCCAGAACAGCCAAGGCTACACAGAGGAACACTGTTTCCGGAAAAAAAAAAAAAAGGTCTTTGAAGTCTAGTTGCTTTAGACCAGAAAAAAGATGGGTTTATCCTTTAGCACCCTACCTACCCCTGCAGTAGATGATTTGGCAATGACAGCGGACAGATAATGATGGTTGATTGTTTTTATTTTTGTGCAGGTTATGGGCCAATCGATGATCAATGAGACTCTTATGGAAAAGACAATAGAGGTTCTGGAATGCCACTGCCATGAAAATATGAACCATGCTATTGAGAAGAAGGACTAGGAATAGAGTATGATGAAGATGTGATCTGTGATGTGTGCCAGTCTCCAGACAGTGAAGAGGGGAATGATATGGTATTCTGTGATAAGTGTAACGTCTGTGTGCATCAGGTTAGTGAAAATGGAGACCATCCCCTCATACAAGGTCAACAGTAGTGTCAAAGTCAAAAGACAACTTTTAGGAGTTGGTTCTTCTAGTGTTGGGGTTCAGAGAATTAAACTAAAATCATCAAGTTTAGTCCACGTGCCCTTATCTGATGAACCATCTCATTGGTCCAATGGTCACATCTAGTAGGTAATGTCTTGTATTTACAAGTGAAAATAAAAATTAGGCTCTGCTGTTCTTCAATACTTCTCTAGAAACCCCACTTATGATCTCTTAGCTGCTTTACCTACTAATGTTCCCCCATGAGGCCAAACCGAGGTCTTTATTGTGTCATTTCATGTCTATAAACCATTCAGATTTTCTCAGTTGATTCACTCAGGAAGTCCCTATGCTTCTTGCCTTGGAAACTCTCCTCTACATTGGAGATTTTCCTCTGCCTTAGAATCTTTAGGACATCATCACCTACCCATTATCAGTAACATACATACATACATACATACATACATACATACATACATACATACATACAAGGCAACATTTCTAATTTAGTACCCAAGGCTCTCCCTATTCCCAGAAACCTATGTCAACCCCACTTTTAGAGACCACATATTCTAGGACTCTAAAGGACTGTTTTAACACCTTAGTATTACAATAATAGAAAAGGTTAAGTGACTTTACCCAAGTTAGTTATTGACATGCATTCGGTCACACTGTTATAATAATATTGTTAATGCTAATGATACTGGCACTCACTTCAACTCTTGCCCATATCCTATGCTCCGTTCCGTGGTGAAACAAGGTCACATAAACTAGTACAGCAATGAATATTGCTAACACTATCTTGCTAACACTATCCTATCTCCATTTTATAGCCATGTCTGAATTTAAAAATCTCTTCTGAGAGCTAGAGTTGGTTCAGTTGGTGAAGTATTTGCTGCCAAAGCATGAGAACCTGACTTCCCAAAACACATGGACAGGGTCACACAAGGAGAGGCAGAGATAGGAGGATCCTTGGTACTTGCTGGCCAGCTATTCTAGCTGAATCAAGCTCCAAGTCATTTGAGAAACCCTAGTTCAATTAACAAGGTAGAGGGCAATTGAGGAAGACACTCAGCATTGACATCTGACCTCCACACACACATACAAGCACCCATGTACACATGAACATACCCATACCTAGTCTTGTCTCCTGCCTTATCAAAGTGTACATATCTTCCAGGCTGTAGTCCAATTCAATTCTTGACTTCTGCCTAACTGAATTTTTACTCTTCTGGATATGTTGTATATTTTATTCATATTACTAATTTATTCAGGATAATGTAAACACACTAAATACCATCAATGAGCCAGGACTATGCTGCATTGTGGTGACACAGTGATAACGAACCAGATATGCTTCCTGCCCTTGTCCTCAGGAAAACCATAGTATAATGACTAAAAAGAAACTCAGTTTACCAGAGTGCCAGGTGATTTTATAGATTATAAATCCGTGTGAAAAATGGAGTTTTTGAAAAATCCATGAAATTCATCTAATGAAAGAAAGGTTAAAAAAAAAAACTCCCAATAAGTGGCACCCATGCTGAATCATTTTTTATTAGAAACAAGCTTCTTTTACATGTCAATCCCAGTTCCCTCTCCCTCCCCTCATTCCCTGCCCCCCCCCATCCCAACTCGATTCTACTCCATAAGGAGGGCGAGGCCGTTCATGGGGGATCTTATAAGTCTGTCATATCATTTGGAGCAGGGCCTACATCCTCCCCTGAATGTCTAGGCTGAGAGAGTATCCCTCTATGTGGAGTGGGCTCCCAAATTCCATTCATACATTAGGGATAAATACTGATCCACTACCAGAGGCCACATAGATTACCCAGGCCTCCTAACTGACATCCTTGCTCAGGGGGTCTGGAACCCAGCTGGTTTCTCAGTTATCAGTCTGGGGTCCATGAGAAACCCCTTCTTCATGTCACCTGTCCCTGTGGGTTTCTCCACTCTGGTTCTGACCCCTTTGCTTATCACTCCTCCCTCTATGCAACTGGATTCCAGGAGTTCAGCTCAGTGTTTAGCTGTGGGTGTCTGCCTCTGCTTCTATCAGCTACTGGATGAAGGCTCTAGGATGGCATATAAGGTAGTCATCAGTCTCATTATTGGAGAAGGGCATTTAAGGTAGCCTCTCAGTCACTGCTTAGATTGTTAGTTGGGGTCAGACTCGAGAATCTCTGGACATTTCCCTAGTGCCAGTATTCTCTTTAAACCTATAATGGGTCCCTCTATTGTGATAGCTCTTTTCTTGCTCTCCTCTATTCTTCCCCTGACTAAATCTTCCTGCTCTCTCATGTCCTCCTCTCCCCTCCTGTTCTCCTCTCTTTCTTGTAGCTCCCTCTCCCCTCCCCCAAGCTCCCAATTAGCTCAGGAGATCTTGTCCCTTCCTCTTCTCCGGGGGGTCGGGGTGGGGGGATGCATGTATCTCTTAGAGTCCTCCTTGTTTCCTAGCTTCTCTGGTGGTATGGATTGTAGGCTGGTACTCTTTTGCGCTATGTCTAAAATCCATATATGAGTGAGTACATACCATTTTTGTCTTTTTGCGACTGGGTTACCTCACTCAGGATGGTTTCTTCTAGTTCCATCCATTTGCCTGTGAATTTCAAGGTTCCATTGTTTTTTTTTTCCACTGAGTAGTACTCCATTGTGTAAATGTACCACATTTTCTCCATCCATTCTTCAGCTGAGGGCCATCTAGGTTGCTTCCAGGTTCTGGCTATTACAAATAATGCTCATGCTGAATCTTTTTTTTTTTTATTTTTTTGGTTTTTCAAGACAGGGTTTCTCTGAGGCTTTTGGAGGCTGTCCTGGAACTGGCTCTTGTAGACCAGACTGGTCTCGAACTCACAAAGTTCTGCCTGCCTCTGCCTCCTGAGTGCTGGGATTAAAGGCGTGGGCCACCATCACCCGGCTGCTCATGCTGAATCTTAGAGTAAAAACAGATGTCATTAATGAGTAAAAACAAGAGAGGTCTGTTCAGTCAGAATAGAATATGTTCATGGCAAGTAGTCAATGTGGGCAAAATATTTTGGAACCATCTATGAGTACTTTAAGAATAGAGGAGTGAAAAAAAGAATAGAGGAGTGGAGTAGGAAAAGCCAGGAACTGGAGGGTATGGAAGGAAAAAAGGCACACATGTTAAGGATCTTCTGACAAAATAATAAACTTCTGATTTATTCCATCAACTCTAAAAGGATATTTGTAGTCTCAAAAGACCATTTTGGTCAAAACTACCAGACTGATAAGTCTACATAACATAGGAGATAGAAAATAACCAGGACTTAAGCCTTCTCTGGACTAATTAACCTTAATCTTCTGTATCGTAGGAGTAACTCAATTTTTTGTCTCTAGTTATCTTAGTCACCGTTCTATTATTGTAAAGAGACACCATGACCAAGACAACTCTTATGAAAGAAAGCATTCAATTTCTTTCGGTTTCAGAGTTTTAGTCTATTATCATCATGGCAGGGAAGATGGTGGACGGCAGGCACTGGAACAGTAGCCAATCCACGGGGATGGGGGGATTGAGTGTGTGTGTGTGTGTGTGTGTGTGTGTGTGTGTGTGTGTGTGTGTATGTGTGTGTCTAAGAAAGAGAGAGAGAGAGAGAGAGAGAGAGAGAGAGAGAGAGAGAGAGAGAGAGAGAATGAGCGCATGGTTGGGTTTTGAAATCTCAAAGCCTACCCTAGTGAAATACTTCTCCAGCAAGACCATACTTCCTAGTCCTATCCTTTCAAATAGTACCATTCCCTAGTGACTAAATATTCAAATATGTGAACCTATGGGGGCCATTATTATTCAGACCACCACACCGTTTTAGCCTTTTTATTTATTTACTTCTATCTTTAAAATGGTGAATTTAGGGGGCTGGAGAGATGGCTCAGAGGTTAAGAGCACTGACTGCTCTTCCAGAGGTCATGAGTTCAATTCCCAGCAACCACACCAAGGCTCACAACCATCCGTAATAAGATCTCATGTCCTCTTCTGGCCTGGAGTCACACATGCAGACAGAATACTGTATACATAATAAATAAATAAATCTTTTAAAAATGATGAATTTAGAAAATTCATTTTATCGTATCAGTTATTGACATTTGTATTTTATTCTCAGCAGAAACAAAATTTTTGACTTAACTATGAACTTAAAAGCATCTGATAATACAGATCCATAGTGTCTCTCATACAATTAATTTCTCCAAAGATTAAAATCTTAAGAATTAAAAATCTCTGAAGATTTCACTTTTAGCTGAAATTCTGAACCAGAACTAATTAGAGGACAATACCAGAACTGCACTAATATGAGGCTGTTTATAGTCTTTACCAATTTTCTGTAAATACTCATATTTTTTAGGGAAATACTAACATATTATATGGTATTATCCCTGGTACCACTGGGCTTATAATATACCATATATTTAACTTTCCTAAGATCCAAACACTTCTGAATTTCATAATATTTCTCATCAAAGGTTCAAATAATTATTGAATCTATAGTAAACGTGAAAGTAATAAGACAAAGGTCACCTGTATATATTTTCTGTTTGTTTGTCTTTCACAATTAGGGCAAAATATTAAAGAAATATTTTCAGTTTCTTTTAACTAAGAAAATTAGCTGTAACATAATAACCACCCCCAAGAATATGGCATTTGTTTTAGAAACATACCACATCACTATAAATGATAATCCTCTCACATGTTGGCAATAACAACTGACTGGGCCTATAAACTGATATGTGTGGGTGGTAGGAATTTATTACCAAATGAAATTTCAGAAAAAGAGCATCTTCCAATCTGGGCATGGCAGTACACTTAAAGCAGGAGATTCATGGGTTTAGTGGGCTACATAGCAAGTTCCAGGCCAATCGTGTGTGTCTGTCTGTGTGTGTGTGTGTGTGTGTGTGTGTGTGTGTGTGTGTGTGTGTGTGTGTGTGTGTGCATATATACATATGTATATATAATATCTCAAGAAAAACAGGAAGCAAATGGGTAAAATACTTAGATTCTTATTATGTGGGTATACTTGGATCATAAATAACTACTTAGGTTAGAGCTCCTTCTGTTGGCTATAGAGTCACTTAATAATGTAGACTATTGGTTTACTCTCTAAAAGAATAGTGGTATATTAGCATCTGGATTTATTAAACATAATTTAGCTTTTTTGCTCCACCACATCGTGTTCAGTGTTTGTTCTTCAGTGACAACAATACATTACTTTGGAAGTTTGTATCAATAGACTTCAGATTTTAACATCATACAACTTAATTTTTTCTTTAAAAATTATGTGAAAGTTAATTAAAACCATTTCAAGTCCTTCTTAGTATAAATATTGAATACGTAGATTGATATTGGATTAAATTTAACAAATAGCACATAACTGTAGTTTTAATAGTTGACATTGAGTCTGACATCCTGAAATTATCCTTAAAACATATTAACAAACATGCTATTTTCTCAACAGAATTTGCAACCTTCATCATTTGTGATACATGAAAAGTTGAGAATCATTATGATATATAAGCTTTTATGGTCTTATGACTACTATATCTATAAAAGAGCTTACTCTGTAAATTATTTTGTGCTCCATAGAATGACCACGAGCATTCTTAGAACCAACAACTGGCCTCAAACAGGCTCCAATTTGGGGGGGGGGAGATAGATAGATATAGATATAGATATAGATATAGATATAGATATAGATATAGATATAGATATAGATATTGATATAGATATTGATATCTTTCTCCCCAAAACAGAGAGTATTCTCTTAACGGTGTCAAAACAGGTATTAGTGCTAGTACAAAGACACTGACCATTCTTCCATCTCTTCCTCTTGTCTACAGGCATGCTATGGCATTCTTAGGATTCCAGAAGGCAGCTGATTGTGTTGCCCCTGTGTCCTGGGCATTTATCCACAGTGTATTTTATGTCCTAAGAAAGGTGGAGCCATGAAGACCACCAGGACAGGGTCTAGATGGGCTCATGTCAGCTGTGCCTTATGGATTCCAGAGGTAAAAAACCATTAAAATCGGGGCCCATTTACTCCAGAGTGCCCTCCTTCACATGATGTTTAGACAGACTCAGACTTGACATGGAAATGCTTCCTGCTCACTGTATTTCTGAAATTTCTGTGCTGCCTCAGGTCTCTTTGGTAAGTGAAACCTATCCAGAAAATTGTCCATTTCCTTTAGATTTTTGAATTTTGAGGAATACAGGTTTTCAAAGTATGACCTGATGATTCTCTGGATTTCCTCAGTGTCTGTTGTTATATCCCCCTTTTCATTTCTGATTTTGTTAATTTGCATGTTCACTCTGCACTTTGGCAACATTGGATAAAGATTTGTCTATCTTGATTTTCTTGAAGAGTCAACTCTTCATTATATTGATTCTTTGTATTGTTTTCCAAGTTTCTACTTTATTGATTTCAGCCCTCAATTTGATTATTTCCTGGCAACTACTCCTCTGGGGCACCTTGTCTTCTTTGTGTTCTAGAGCTTTCAGTTGTGCTGTTAATTCTCTAGTGTGTCTATTCTCCAGTTTCTTCATGTGGGCACCTAGTGCTATGAACTTTCCTCTTAGCACTGCTTTCAAAGTGTCCCATGAGTTTGGGTATGTTGTGACTTCATTCTGGTTGAATTCTAGGAAGGCTTTAATTTCTTTTTTTATTACTTCCTTGACCCAGGGATGGTGCAATTGGGTATTACTCAGTTTCCATGAGTTTTTAGGTTTTCTGCAATTTGTGTTATTGTTGAATTCTAACTTTAAACCATGGTGATCCAATAGGATTCAGGGGGTTATTCCAATTTTTTAAATCTGTTCAGATTGCTATGTTGCCAAGTTTGTGGTCAATTTTACAGAAGGTACCTTGTGGCACTGAGAAGAAGTATATTCTTTTGTGGTTAGATGGAATATTCTATAGATGTCTGTTAATCCCAATTGTGCCATAACTTCTGTTAAGTTCCTTTGTTTCTTTATTAAGTTTATGTCTTGTGATCCTGTCTAGTGGTGAGAGTGGGTATTGAAGTCTCCAACTATAAGTGTGTGAGGTTTTATGTGTGATTTGAGTTTTAATAATGTTTCTTTTACGAATGTTGGTGCCTTTGTATTTGGGGCATAGATGTTCAGAATTGAGACTTCATCTTGATGGATTTTTCCTGTAATGAATATGAAATGACCTTCATCTCTTTTGATTAATTTTAGTTTGAAGTCTAATTTGTTAAATATTAGGATAGCTACAAAGCTTGCTTCTCAGGGCCATTTGATTGAGAAAACTTTTCCCAACACTTGACTCTGAGGTAATGTCTGTCTTTGAAGTTGAGGTGTGTTTCTTGTATGCAGCAGAAGGATAGATTCTGCCTTAGTATCCATTCTGTTGGCCTGTGTCTTTTTACAGGTGAGTTAAGACCATTGATATTGAGGGATATTAATGACCATTGATTGTTGATTCTTGTTTGTTTTGGATTTGTTTTTGGTGGTGGTATTGTGTATGAGTTTTTTCCTTATTTCTGACTTTGGTAAAGTGAGATTATCTATTGGCTATGTTTTTCTGAGTGTAGATGACTTCCTTGGGTTGCAGTTTTCCTTCCAGAAGTTTCTGTAGGGCTGGATTGGTAGATATGTATTGTTTAAGTCTGGTTTTTGTCATGGAATAACTTGTGTTCTCCATGTATAGTGATTGAGAATTTTGCTGATCATAGTAGTCTGGGCAGGCATCCATGATTTCTTAGTATTTGTAGAACATCTATCCAGGATCTTCTGGCTTTCAGGATTTCCATGGAGAAACTGGGTGTAATTTGGATAGCTCTGCCTTTATATGTCACTTGGCCTTTTTCTTTTGCTGTTCTCAATATTATTTCTTTATTCTGTATGTTTGATGTTTTGATTATTATGTGTCAAGGGGACTTCTTTTGGTCCATTCTATTTGGTGTTTTTGTACTTTCATTGGCATGTCCTTCTTCAGATTGGGAAAGTTTTCTTCTATGATTTTGTTGAGTATGTTTTCTGCACCTTTGAGCTGGGCTTCTTCTCCTTCTTCTATACCTATTATTCTTAGGTTTGGTCTTTCCATGGTGTCCCATATTTCCTGGATATTTTGTGTTAAGGCTTTGTTGGGTTTAAGATTTTCTTTGGTTGATGAATCTATTTCCTCTAGTTTATCTTCAGTGCCTGCGATTCTTTTCTATCTCTGCATTCTGTTGGTTATGCTTGCATCTGTATTTCCTGATCATTTACCCAGCTTTTCTATTTCCAGTATTCCCTCAGTTTGTGTTTTCTTTATTGTCTCTATTTCAGTTTTCAGGTCTTGAACAGTTTGAATTGTTTCCTCCATCTGTTTGTTTTTTCTTGGCTTTCTTTAAGAGATTTGTTAATATCTTGCATTTTTGGTTTGTTTTTTTCTTCCATTTCTTTAGGGATTTTCTCATATCCTCTTTGCAGGCCTCTATCATTTTCATGAAGTTGTTTTTAAGGTCATTCTCTTCTGTTTCATCTTTGTTGGGATGTTCAGGTCTTGGTGTTGAAGAGTCTCTAGATTCTGGTGGAGTCATACAAGTCTTTCTGTTGTTGGATGTGTCCCTATAGTGTCATCTTCGCTTCTCTTCTTACAGTGAGTATAGGTGGGGTCTCTCCCTCTTCTGGTGGGTATGAGTTCAAGGGTCTATCCTCTCCTCTCTCCCAGATCATACAGGGGCAAGACAGGAATGGAGGCGATGTTGGATGTTTTGCTCTGCCTTCAGGTCCCTCCATTCCTCCCTCCCTTCCCCGTCTCTCTCGCTCTCACTCTGTCTCTTGCTTGCTTGTTCGCTCTCCCTATCACTCTACTGGAGGGTGGAGGAGCAAGGCAGGAATGGTAGCTGATGCTGGCTGCTTTGGACTGCCTCCGGGTACCTCTTCAGGATTTGGTGGCAGGAAGGGTCTAGTGGCCTCCGCCGGTTTACTGCAGGACCCCCTGGCACTCACCAGAGGGTGAGCGGAAAGGCAGGAATCCTCATCTATTAGTTATTTTTTATGTGTTCCTGTGACAAAATACCTGACAAAAGCAACTTAAGGAAGGAAAGTTTTATTTGTGCTCACAATTTGAAGCTACAGTCCACCATGGCAGGGAAAGCATGATGTCAGAAGAATGAGATAGCAGGTCGTATTGTGTCTTTAGTCAGAAAGCATAAAGTGAGATGAATGTTCAGCTATATTCTCCTTTTTAATTTATTCTGAAACCCTAACCGATGAGGATAGTGCCACCCACATTCAGCCATCCTTCCTTACTCAGTTAAACATTCTAGAAATAGTCTCAAAGACACCACAGAGATGTTTTCATGATGATTCTAAACTCTGTTATTTTACATTGGTAATTAATCATCACAATACCAAAACAAAGCAAATATGAAACATATAATAAAAGTCAAACTACTATATCACCAGTAGTTGTAGGAAAGAAAGGCAGAGGATATAGAGGTATATCAGTAGTTAATAGTACAGAATGCTCTCCAGAAGATCCCAAGTTTGGTTCCCAGCATGAATTGTGTTGCTCACAACTGCTGTCTCTAAACTCCAGCTCCAGAAGACTCAAAGCCACTTTCCAGCTTCCACAGACACTGCACTTTTATGCATTTAGCCACATATAGACATGCACATATACAGAATTGAAAGTTTAAATTTAATCTTTGTAAAGATAAGAAAGTGCCAAAAGTGTGGAATAAACTATGGAGTTAAAAATTAATAAAGGTAGAGCTGGGTTGTAGTGGCATATAACTTTAATCCCAGCACTAAGGAGGTAGAAGCAGGCATATCTCTGTGAGTTTCAGACCAACCTTGTCTACATAGCAAGTAGAGACCAGCCTGGTTTCATATAGGGAGACCCTGTCTCAAAAAATTAATAAAGGTGCTACATACCTGTAATCCCAGCACATGGGAGAGGAAGGCAGGAGGATTGGAAGTTCAAGGCAAGCCTAAACTAAAAAAAATTAATAAAGGTAATAAATGAAATAAAGAAGGGACAGGAAAAAGGAAGCAGCAGCAAGGTTAAAAAGGGAAAAAAATGAAGCTGAAGAAGAGTAAGCAGTTTTAAAATACAGATATAAAAATGTAAATAAAATCAAGTAAAGGTAAGAATATGAATAAAACTATAAACAACAATATTTTGAAAGGCTTAAAACTATAATAAAGAGACAAATAGGTTAATTTTTTGAAAAAATATATAATTGATCCAGCTTCCTTTCCCAGTCTTTAAATATTAGAATGCACCAGCTTTGGGGAAGAGAGGGCACTGGATCTATCTTAATACCTCTTTTCCCACAGTACAAGTTGGTGCTCTATGCTACTGCTCTATGCTACTGCTCCTATAGGGCTGGACTTATTCAGGATATGTTGTCCATATCAGAAATGTATTTGCTCTAGAAGCTTCCCCTCTTTAGATACTAGAAGCCATTGCTGGCTGTAGTGAGTAGCTCATGAGCCAAGCTGGTTGCCATTCACCACACACAGAATCAATCTCTCTTTCTTTCTCTCTCTCTCTCTCTCTCTCTCTCTCTCTCTCTCTCTCTCTCTCTTCTCTCTCTCCCTCCCTCCCTCTCTCCATCACACACAGAATCTCTCTCCCTCTCTCTCTATCTCTATCACACACACACACACACACACACACACACACACACACACACACACACACACACTCACTCATTTTGTGTGGGGATATGGCAAGATTCACATCAAGTCCTCATACTTGATTTAAGGCTTACATGCAAGTGCTTCAAAGAATGGGGAGGCAAACAATACACTGAGTTCTGCACTGGACAGAAAGAATCAAGGAAACACAGCACTCTGCCCACCAGACCCCACCCAGGAATTAATAACCCCAAAGGAGGCTACAGAAATAAGTTGATATCCCTACCTAATGCCCAAGTACCAGTCTTAAAGTATCAGCCCCAAAGGCCAAGCACTCTGTGCTCTCAGTCTCCACAGGAATCTGCAGATAACTGGGTTTATGACTCATCACAATGATCCTCTACTCCCTGCCTAAATGCCAGGTTGTCCAAGGAGATGTATATCTTATGCTCCCTACCACACCACCCACCCCCCAAAACCATGTATTTATTTCTCCACTCATCAGAGCCATGGAGACCAGAGGTAATATTGAGGATTCACCACATAGAAAGAGCTAACTATCCATTTGCCTGACACCTTGTTCTTGGGTACTTCTAGAAGTCATGTTGATAGCATGTACCATAGTCACACAGTTAGCACAGACTATGTAGCAGAACAGTCCAAAGGCTTACTTTGTTGCTTCTCAGGTACTAGAGGCAAAGGACCAGACCCTTCTTTGTGCAAGGTTAATCCTTTGCTACACAGTATTCAAAAGAAATGAAAACACGAACCTAAAATAAAATCTTCTACATGAATTTTCACAGCAGCATTATTTTATAACAGCAATAAATAAATGTTTGGCTCCAAAACCTGGCTGGGCTTTCCTCTTTTAGCCCCAAAGTGTACAGGCCTCCAATTATAAATACCACAAAATAACCTTTTCTAAAACTAGATCGTTTATGGCAGTTTGCTAAGAGACATTCATTATTATCATCCATGTATTTGTCTTTTTGTGTAATTTATTTTTCTACATTCTATAAGTTTGTCCTGGGAGACATCTGTTTTTAACATTCTATTGGTTGCTGCTAAAAAAGGCCCTTTACTATTTGGTTTTTAAGTATCTGTATAGATTTTTAGCCAAGCAATAATAAAAAAATACTCAGATAAAAATGCATTTTGAACCTAGTGTCATCCTCATTTTCATGAGGTTTGTCAAATATGTGGAAATTTTAAGGATACATATTTCCATCTAATATAACCAAATTTTCCAAAAGAACTATCCAAAGCTAAGGAGGACTGTTTTGTGAGCTTTTGTCAGTGAAGGAATCTATTATGTGGCTAGATTACCACTTCATTGGAAAGGAGAATGTCTAATTCAGAATAATTTCTTTTGGTTTTTCAAGACAGGGTTTCTCTGTGTAGCTTTGCAGCCTATCCTGGTGCTTTCTCTGTAGACCAGGCTGACCTCAAACTCACAGAAATCCACCTGCCTCTGCCACTCAAGTGCTGGGACTAAAGGCCTGAGCCACCATCACCCAGTCAATCAGATTCTTTTTGAAGAAGTTTAATTAATAATAAATGTGAGGTTGGATTAGATGATATTAGAATTATGTCCCATTCCTGAAATTCCTTTATCCTGTTGAATTTGTTTAAGTGTAATCTTCCTGCCAGAGGTGGTGATAACATCCAGCACTTGGGAGGCAGAGGCAGACAATCCTTGTGAGTTCAAGACCAGCCTGGTCTACATAGTGAGTTCCAGGACAGCCAGGGATACCCAGAGAAACCCTGTCTCCAAAAAAAGAATGCTTTAATAGTTGACAGTATTGTCTTAGGAGAAGAGGATTGAATACTCATGAGAAATGAAATAATTATACAACAAATAATAAAAGACATCTTCAACAACTATCAATAGGGTGTTAAAAACAGATTGTCTCTTAGCTCAAAGATACAGAATATAGAAATATAAACTTCACCAAATAAAAAATACATAGATGATAATTAGGAATGTCTCTTAGCAAAATGCCATCAAACCATCTAGTAGTTCTAGGAAAGATCATTCTGGGAGCCAAAGAAATGGCTCAGCAGTTAGAAGCATTTGTTGTTCTTGCAGAGGACACAGGTTCAATTCCCAGCACCCACATAGGACTGTTCACAACTCTCTAATTCCAGTCCCAGGTGATCTGACACCTCTTCTGACTTCCATGGGGGCTGCACACACATAGTAAACATAAACACATGTTCACATAAAACAAAATTTTTAAAAGCCATGTGATATAATTGAAGTTTGTACATTTTGGTGGTAAAGAGGAAAAGTCACCTATTATAAAATAATGCTATTATTTTATTTTGGTTTCTATTGGATATCTTGAATTTCTAAGGAAACCTGTCATGCAATTGTGTTCTTTATTTATATCCAGGCTTATTCTCTATTTAATTGTCAAGACTCCAATGCATATATAGTAAGCACCATGGCCTCCAAATAAAGGCTACCAAAAGAATTAGTACTTGCTTTAATTATGAGAACAATAACATTTTCTTTTTTCATTTTTACATTTAAAAAACATAAACTCTTGCTGGACGTCATGGCATGTAGGGAGCTGCAGAAAACCGCACCCAAAAGATGGCGCCGGTTTCCGCCTTCCGCCACCCCGACGGCGAGCGCTCTCTGTGGTAAACAACTCCAAATAAGGCAAAGGTCATGTATCCTCTTAATTCTGCTTGGAGACAACCTATCCTGGCGCGCCACGTAGGGTTAGGTGATTGGTAGATGTAGACTATATCAAGCCCCGTCTCCCTCGGCCCGGGGCCGCCGCCATTATACATTGTACAAAGCAAAGAGGTTCCCGATTAAACTGTGTTTGAAGAAGATTCCTCGGTGTGGCGTCTTTCTTGCTGGTCAAGGGTGGACGCCGCAAGTGGTGGCCCGTACGGGGAAGCCGCCACCGCCGCGAGTGGTGGCCCGTACGGGGACGCCGCCACCGCCGCGAGTGGTGGCCCGTACGGGGAATCAGAACTTCTCACAGTCGGGGGTAAGTTCCCAAGGTAAGTGGAACTGTAAAGTCCTTGGTGAATGCGGAGATAGGTCTCCGGTAAAGGAGCACCAAGGTCCTCGGGAAAGAGGCGATAAAGTCTCCGGTAAAGGAGCCCCAAAGCCCTCGGGAAAGAGGCGGTAAAGTCTCTGGTAAAGGAGCAATAAAAGCCCTCGGCAAAGAGGCAAAAAAGTCTCCGGAAAGGAGCAACACTGTTCGCTACAAAAGCGAACCGAAAGTAAAAAAAACCTCGCTTCTGCTTTAATTTGCAGAGTGAGAGTAAGTTAATGGACCCCGCTATTATAGTGGTGATTTGGCTGCCTTTTAACATCGCAGTGTGGGCTTTTATTTTCTGGTGGTGTTATCCGACTTGCAGTGAGAAATCAAAGGAGAAACAGAAAAGGGATAAGAAGCAAGTTTATCCTTCTCTAGGAAGGTTGAGAAAGGAGTTAAAAGAACCAGGAGAGGATTCAGAATCAGAGCAGGATATATGTGAGGATGAGGACATCATGGAGGAAGAGGAGGAAGAGATTATTGAGCTCATGGAAAAACATTCATTAAAAGTATCAGAAAAACAGCGTCCTAAAATGGCGACTGTAAAACAAGGGCACCGCCCTATCGCTCCTCCCCCCTACTGCTCGAAAGAGGAAGTAGGAGGTCCTGGTTGCTCCACCTTCTGTCCGGAAGTGTGGCGTACGGTTCGCACTGAGCTTCAGGTTACTCAACCACTGGCTTATCCAGTTTTTACAGACGGTAACCAACAGAGATATCATGAACCAATTGACTTTAAAATTGTCAAAGCTCTGGCAGAATCGGTACGCACCTATGGGGTGACAGCAGCTTTTACAATTGCTCAGGTAGAAGCGCTCGGTCGCTACTGTATGACACCCAGTGATTGGACAAATTTGGTAAGAGCTTGCTTATCACCAGGACAATATTTAGATTGGAGAGCTTTTCAAATTGAGTTTGCCAATGATCAAGGTGCGATTAATCGCGCAGCTGGTGATCAATATTGGGATGTGGACATGCTTCTTGGTCAAGGACGTTTTGCACAGCAACAAACAGGATATCCTCCTCAAGTGTATGATCAGATTAATCAAATAGCCATTAGGGCTTGGAGGTCTCTGCCTAACAAAGGTGAGGTCAGTGGAAATCTTACAAAGATATTACAGGGTCCTATGGAACCCTTTTCAGACTTTGTGGCAAGAATGGTAGAAGCTACAGGAAGAGTGTTTGGGGATCCAGATACTGCTATGCCTTTGATCAAACAGCTGATTTATGAACAGTGTACAAAAGAGTGCAGAGCTGCAATAACTCCATATAAGGGTAAAGGCCTTGAAGTCTGGATGAAAGTCTGTAGGGAGTTAGGGGGTCCACTGACTAATGCTGGACTAGCAGCTGCTGTGATGCAATTAACTAAGAAAGGTGGAGGTTCAGGAGCTTGCTTTAAATGCGGCAAGCAAGGGCATTTGAAAAGGCAATGCCCCGAGGGAGGAAACACTAAAGTCAATAACTTTGCTCCGCGCCCTAAGCAACCTGGCTTATGTCCTAGATGTAGAAAAGGAAATCATTGGGCTAAGGATTGTAGATCAGTAAAAGACATCAGTGGACAGCCTCTTGTTCAGGGGTATGGAGGAGCCCGTCCAAAAAACGAACGATGGGGCCCACGACCCCAGGGCCCACAAATATATGGGGCCATGGAGGATCAGAACCAGGAGCAGAGTCCCGAAACCTGGCCCTCTCTTCGTCATCCGAGGGACCGAGGAGAGCCACTACAGGCTCCGCGGGGCTGGACTTACCCTCCACCACCAGACTCGTATTAACTCTCAGAATGGGAGTCCAGCTTGTTGACACCGATTTTAAGGGACCCCTTGAGCCTGGCACAGTAGGTTTGCTTATAGGAAGATCATCTACAGCATTGAAAGGTTTACGAGTACATCCTGGAGTTATAGATCCTGATTACATGGGTGTAGTAAAGATCATGGTAGAATCTCCTAGAGGGATTACAGCCATTTCTCCTGGAGACAGGATAGCACAGCTACTGCTTTTGCCAAGTTTGCATGACAAGTTTCCAACACAAGCCAGAGAGAGAGGAGAGGGAAACTTTGGCTCCACTGGATCAAACTTAACTTTCCTAGCTTTAGACCTTGATCAACGTCCAACCCTTGAGTTAATAGTGAATGGTAAGAAAATCTTAGGCTTACTAGATTCTGGAGCTGATAAGAGCATCATAGCCACTAAAGATTGGCCCTCTGGCTGGCCTATACAAGTTTCTTCTCAAAGTTTACAAGGTTTAGGCTATGCTAAGGCTCCTGATATGAGTGCTAGACAATTGCCTTGAAAAGATCAGGAAGGGCATTCAGGGACCATACAACCTTATGTGTTAGACTTACCAATTTCATTATGGGGAAGAGACTTGTTAAAGGATATGGGTTTTAAACTCACAAATAAATACTCAGAAACATCTCAAGGTATCATGAAACGAATGGGATACGTTCCAGGCCGAGGCCTCGGGAAACATCTGTAGGGTCGTGCCAGTCTTATTATCCCACAACCAAGACCAAAGAATCTAGGTCTGGGTTTTTCCTAGGGGCCACTGAGGGAGGTATTCCTATTACCTGGAAAACAGAGGAGCCGGTATGGGTTCCTCAGTGGCCACTTTCCTCTGAAAAACTGGAAGCTGCTAAGACTCTAGTGCAGGAGCAGCTGGATCTGGGGCATATAAAAGCCTCTGTATCTCCATGGAATACTCCTATTTTTGTCATTAAGAAAAAATCTGGTAAATGGAGATTGCTTCACGATCTTAGAGCTATTAATCAGCAGATACAAATTATGGGCCCTGTACAACGTGGTCTTCGGGCAATCTCACTGTGGATAGTTGGGATAAGCTTGGAAAAGATCTAGATTTTGCCTGGGCACAGGGAATGCTAAAGCCAGGGACGAGGCCTATTTGGAAAATGGTTCGCAGCTGTCTGGAGGATCAAAGATGCCACAAGGCTGTAAAAGAGGGGCAGGAGGTGGTAGAACAGCTGAAGGAAATAAATAGATGCAAGTCATGGGGCCTATGCAGCATGGTTTACCGTTGCTGTCAGCCCTACCCAATCATGAAGAACGTGATTTGTGATATGTACAGGATAGTGTTAGGTTTGCTTTTACTTTACCTTCTATTCTCCATACCATTATATGAGTGGGTGGTTTTACCCCAGGGTATGGCCAATAGCCCCACTATGTGTCAGCTTTTTGTGTGTCATGCTATTGCTCCTATTAGAGAGAAATACCCTGCTGTGAGATGTGTCCACTATATGGATGACATTCTCTTAACTAGTAAGGAGTTAAAATTGCTACACTTAGCATATGGAGATTGCATTGGATATCCAATCTACCCTTAATGCTCAATTGAAAGGTGACATTATGGTTTTAAATCAACACATTGATCTATTGCAGGAACAATTGGATACTTTATGGTAACTGGCACAGTTGGGATGTGAATGGAGAATGCCTGGTTTATGTTCTAAACAACCTTCATAGTATCTTCTAGGCAACTGGTCTGGGGATTTTGACAGGCTGATGCAGGAGCTGAGACTCTCCATAATGCATGTGAATTCCACCAGGGTCGACATCTCGGTTGCGGAAGGACTGTCTGCGTGGATCACTCAAGCCATGAATCATCTGAAAGAGTGGGCAGGAATGGGTGCCCTGGGAGGAATGCTTATCCTAGTTAGTTTCATAGCGTTATGGTGTATCTGCAGGATGAGGGTCACACAGCAGAGAAGTAATACCATGATTGCACAAGCCTTTAGTTTAGTTAAGGAATGGGCTGGAGTAGGGGTTATGTTTTCCATGATGCTGTTAGCCATTTTTGTTTGCCTGTGGTGCCTATACAGGATCAGGAAGTCACAAAAATCCCAAGCTGTTATGTTGGTACAGGCCTTTGCTGCTGTGGAAGCAGGACAGTCCCCTCAAGCATGGTTATCCATGCTGACAGACAAATAGATGTCTGTCTCGCCCTTGCTGAGTGAGTGATGCGTATCTAAATCAGTCATGCTCAATGACGGGCACCTACCCTCATGCTGAGCGAATAAGCATACATGTGTTCCCTTCAACCTAAGACATGAGCCTGTGAGGGCGACACAGTGACTCTTTGACGGGTAAGATAGGGACACTGGGGTTGAACCTAAGACAGAGATGACTGAAATCTGACAACAGATAGATACTGCTACTCCTATAATATTAAAACAAAAAGGGGGAACTGTAGGGAGCTGCAGAAAACCGCACCCAAAAGATGGCGCCGGTTTCCGCCTTCCGCCAGCCCGACGGCGAGCGCTCTCTGTGGTAAACAACTCCAAATAAGGCAAAGGTCATGTATCCTCTTAATTCTGCTTGGAGACAACCTATCCTGGCGCGCCACGTAGGGTTAGGTGATTGGTAGATGTAGACTATATCAAGCCCCGTCTCCCTCGGCCCGGGGCCGCCGCCATTATACATTGTACAAAGCAAAGAGGTTCCCGATTAAACTGTGTTTGAAGAAGATTCCTCGGTGTGGCGTCTTTCTTGCTGGTCAAGGGTGGACGCCACAATGGCACATGCCTTAATCTCAGCACTCAGGGAGGCAGAAGAAGGTGGATCTCTGCCAACCTGGTATACCAAGTGAGTCCCAGGACAGCCAGGACTGTTTTGTTTTTGCTTTTTCTGACATAAGATGCAGTTTTTTGTTTAATTTTTTTTTCATTTTGCATACTAAGCCCAGTTCCCCCTCCCTCCCCTTCTCCCACCTCCTCACCTTCCTCCCCTGCCACCACCCATCTATTCCTTATAATGGGTAAGGCCTCCCTTGGGGAGTCAACAAAGTCTGGCCTACAAAGTTGAGGCAGGACCAAGCCCTTCTCCCCTGTATCAAGGATGAACAAGGCATTCTGTCACAGGGAATGAGCTCCAAAAAGCCAATTCATAAACCCGGGATAGGTCCTGGCCCCACTGCTAATCCCCCCCAAAAAGATCAAACCACATAAGTGTCACCCACATTCAGAGGCCCTAGTTCAGTTCCATGCAGCTTCCCCAGCTGTCAGTCCAGAGTCTGTGAGCTCCCACTAGCTCAGGTCAGCTGTGTGTGATTTTCCCCATCATGATCTTGACCCACTTTGCTCATATGACCCCTCCTCCCTCTCTTTAACTGAACTCCAGGATTTCAGCCCAGTGCTTGGCTGTGCGTTATTGTGTCTGCTTCCATCAGTTACGAGATGTAGGTTCTATGATGACAATTAGGTAGTCACTAATCTGATTAAAAGGAAAGGCCCGTTCAGGCACCCTATCCACTATTGCTAGGAGTCTTAAATGGGGTTATCCTTGTGGATTCCTGGGAATTTCTCCAGCACCATGTTTCTCCCTAACTCCATAATGACTCCCTCTACTGAGATTTCTCTTTCCTTGCTCTCCCCCTCTGTTCCTCCCTCAAATTGGCCTTCTCAGTCCCTCATGTTCCTATGCCCTCCTTTCTACCCCTCTCCCAATTTACCCAGGAGATCTTAACTATTTCCCCTTCCTGGAGCCCTACTTGTGTGTCCCTCTTAGGGTCCTCCATTTTACCTAGCTTCCCTGGGGTTATTGACTATAGTCTGGTTATGATTTGCTTTATATCTAATATCCACTTATGAGTGAGAACATACCATTTTTGTCTTTCTGGGTCTAGGTTACCTCACTCAGGATGGATTTTTTTTCTATTTCTATTGTATGGAAGAACTTGAGGATTATTGGTATTAGCTCTTTTTTGGAATTCTGGTAGAATTCTGTACTGAACTGTGTAGTCCTGGGCTGTTTTTGATTGGGAGACTTTTGATGATGGCTTCTACTTCCTTGGGGGTTGTAGGTCTTTTTAAATTGTTTATCTGGTCTTGATTTGTTTAATTTTGGTATGTAGTACCTATCCAGAAAGTTTTCCATTTCTTTTAAAATTTTCCAATTTTGTGGAGTACAGGTTTTCAAAGTATGACATGATGATTCTCTGGATTTCCTCAGTGTCTGTTGTCATGACCCCCTTTTCATTTCTGATTTTAATAATTTGATAAAATTCTCTCTCTGCCTTTTGGTTAAGGGTTTGTCCATCTTGTAGATTTTCTCAAAGAACCAACTCTTCGTTTCATTGATTCTTTGTAGTGTTCTCTTTGTTTCTATTTTGTTGATTTCAGCCCTCAATTTGCTTATTTACTGTTGTCTACTTCTCCTGAGTGAGTTTGCTTCTTTTTGTTCTGGAGCTTTCAGGTATGCTGTTAATTCAAAAGTGTGAGATTTCTCCAAGTTGAAGCCATGGTGACTCAATAAGATACAAGGGGTTATTCCAGGTTTCCAGTGGTTTTTTTTATGTTGAGGTTTGATTTGTTACCAAGTATGTGGTCAGTTTTAGAGATGGTTCCAGATGGTTCCATGAGGTGCTGAGAAGAAGGTATATTCTTTTTTGTTTGGGTGAAATGTTCTAAAGATGTCTGTTAAGTTCATTTGATTCATAACATCTGTTAGTTCCCTTATTTCTCTGTTAAATTTCTGTCAGGCAGACCTGTGCATTGGTGAGAGCAGGGTGTGAAGTCTCCCACTATTAATGTGTGAGGTTTGATGTCTGAGTTAAGTTTAATAATGTTTTACAAATGTGGATGCCTTTGTATTTGGAGCATACATGTTTAGAATTGAGACTTCATCTTGATGGATTGTCCCTGTGATGAATATGAAACATCCTTCTCCATCTCTTTTGATTAATTTTAGTTTGAAGTCTATTTTGTTAGATATTAGAATAGCTATACCCACTTGTTTCTTAAGTCCATCCGATTGGAAAATATTCTCCCACCCCTTTACTCTGAAGTAATGTCTGTCTTTGAGGTTGAGGTGGGTTTCTTATTTACATCAGAAGGATGGGTCCTGTTTTTGTATCCATTCTGTTAGCCTGTGTCTTATTATAGGTGAAGTGAGTATTGATATTAAGAGATATGTTGATTCCTGTTACATTTGGTTTTGGCAGTGGTAGTGTTTGTGTGCTCCTTTCTTTGGGTTTTGGTGGTGTGAGCTTATCTGTTGCCTGTGTTTTCATGGGTGTAGCTAACTTCCTTGGGTTGGAGTTTTCCTTCTAGTACTCTCTGTAGGGATGGACTTATGGATAGGTATTGTTTAAATCTGATTTTGTCATGGAATATTTTGTTTTCTCTGTCTGTGGTGATTGAAATCTTTGCTGGGTATAGTAGTCTGGACTGGCATCCATGGTCTCTTAGTGTCTGCAGCACATCTGTCCACGACCTTCTGGATTTGAAAGTCTCCATTGAGAAGTCAGGTGTTATTCTGATCAGTCTGCCTACATATGTTACTTTGCCTTTTTCCTCTGCAGCTCTTAATATTCTTTCTTTATTCGTATGTTTAGTATTTTGATATTATATGCCAGTGGACTTTTTTTGTCCCGTCACTTTGGTGTTCTGTAAGCTTCTTTTACCTTCTTAGGCATCTCCTTCTTTAGGCTAGTAAAGTTTTCTTCTATGATTTTGTTGAATATATTTTCTGTGCCTTTGAGCTGGAATTTTTCTACCCCTATTATTCTTAGGTTTGATCTTTTTTCATGGGGGGCCAGATCTCCTGGATGTTTTTTGCTAAAAATTTGTTGGGTTTAACATTTTCTTTGACTGATTAATCTATTTCCCCTAGTATATATTTAATGCCTGAGATTCCATCTTCAATCTCTTGCATTCTGTTGGTTATGCTTGCATATTTAGTTCCTGATTATTTGTCCAGATTTTACATTTTCAGAATCCCCTCAGTTTGTGTTTTCTTTATTGCCTATATTTCAGTTTTCAAGTCTTGGACTGTTTTCTTCACTTGTTCAATTATTTTCCTTGGTTTCTTTGGCTTTCTTTAGGGGATTTATTGTTTTCATCCCATTTTTGTCTTTTGCTCCATTTCTTTAAGGGAAAATGTCTTGTTACCAAATTCTTCTGTAACTGACTACAGTGATGGAAATGTTTATGTTTGTTTTGGTGTGTGTGTGTGTGTGTGTGTGTGTGTGTGTGTGTGTGTGTTTGTGTTTAGTTTGGCTAAAGTGTGGCTAATGTGACTAAGAAGCTAAATTTTTCATTGTATGTCATTTTAAATAACATGTATTTATTGAGGGGAGTGCACATATGGAAATTAGGGGATAACTTGCAAGAGTCAACTCTCTCCTACCATGTGGGTCCTAGAGATTTAATTCATCATCAATTTTGTTGACAAGGTCCCCTTATCTTCTGAGCCATTGCTCCTGGGAGTATGTAGTTTAATTAACATTTTATAGTTATAAGATGAAACACAGGGCCTCACACATGCAACACAAGGTGTCTAAAATGGCTCATCATCTTGGTCCCATTTAAACTAATTTATATTTAAATAGCTTTACATAACTAGTTGTCTAGTCTAATGCATAGCTCAGCTGTATTAGAAAATTTTCAGGAAGTTAGGTTGCTTAGATACTGGAGTTCCTGTGACCTTTTAGAGCCATGGATGTCCTAGCAATAATTTTGACTGTGTGTTTTCTTTCATTTATTCTGAGCAACTGCTTTCTCAGTAGTTTATGGTGTTGCCTGAATTGATAACATACTGGTGCACTGGTAGTTGACATAGCTTCTCTCATAACTTTATGTCAAGGAATTTTTCAGGTATTAGTAGGTAGTGTGTGAAAAGTACTACAATAAAAGCATATATAGGTAATATGGAGGACAGAGAGAAGAAACCATAACTACATAAAGCAAAGACTTCTCAAAAAAGCAGCTCAATGCTTATTTGCTGCTTGAATTGAAACCTTAAAATAGGAATTTCATATTTTTGCCTCTGCTTTTGCTGTTTTCTATATAAATGAGTTTCCTCAGTTATTTGTAAAAAAATCATGTAAAATATTTTTCTCTTTTTGTTTCATCTTTTTTTCTTTACTTGTAAAATATTTGTCATGGTCAAGCCTTCCCTCCCTCTTTCCTTTGCTTCCTATAAAAGCTCACAGTTGGGTCCCAGAAACATAAGGGGTCCCTATCCTCTTCCCATCTAATGCCTTAACACTTTTTTTCTCATTTAGTGCTCTGTGAAAAGCTGTATCACTGCCTTCCATGTCACCTTTGCCTTTGAGCACGGTCTAGAAATGAAGACCATCCTAGATGAGGGTGATGAAGTAAAGTTCAAGTCATTTTGCCTCAAGCATAGCCAAAACAAGCCAAAAGTTGGGGAAGCTGAGTACAACCACCACAGAGTTGCTGAGCAGAGCCAGGCAAAAAGTGAGAAAACCAGCCTGCGGGCATAGAAACTTTGTGAACTAGAAGAAGAATTCTACACCTTGGTCCAGGTAGATGATGTTGCCAAAGAGCTGGGGCTATCTGCGTTAACTGTCGACTTTATCTATAACTACTGGAAACTGAAGTGCAAACACAACTTCAATAAGCCATTAATTCCTCCAAAAGAAGAGGAAGAACATGTCTTGGTACAGCCAAAAGAAGAAAGCATTCATAGTTGTATGAGAATGTTTATGCACCTGAGGCAGGACCTAGAGAGGGTAAGGTGACCAGCTCTACTGTCTACATAGAGATAGGAGATACCACTTCCAATTTTAAAATGACAGCCCCATTGTATAGTGTAAGCTTGTGTTCTTCCTTATCATCTGAGTTCTCTGTGGTCCCAGACATTGGGTTCTGTTTAAATTTTGACATGTGAATGGAAAGACCTCATGTATTTGCTCTATGAACTTTGACTTTGAACTTATTATTCTCAGTTTATTTACTTTTTAATTCACTGTCAAGTCTAAAATGTCTCAGCTATATTTTACTAACATATTCCTGAGACTGAAGCCTGATGAGTGAATTTTGTTCAGAAAAGCACTGTCTTAGTTTTTCAGACTGAGCACCATGGACATCTTGAGCTGAGTAGTTGTTTATTGTGGAGTACTGACCTTTGTTGTGACAAGATAGGATGTTTAGCATCATCAGTTATTTCTGCCCACTATATACCAGTCCTCTTATACACTTGGTTCTGGCAAACAAAATTGTTTTCCAAATTTACCAGATTCCTCCTAGGGGTTAAAATCATCTCTGATTGACAGCCACTTCACCAGGTAATTTAACTCATGATGTATTCTTTGGATAAATGAAGTGCTATAAAAATTCAAAGAAAAGTTAGGTGCTGTATTTACCCTAGGAAATTCCATAATTGTCTAATTTCTAGAAACAAATAAGGCCTGGTGGTACAGATGCCAAGTGCTATCATTCATACTAAGGTATAGATAGGGAAGGCTAAACTATGATTCTATTATCTTCTTAGCTGGACTGTATATGTAAATATTGATCCAGTTAAATTGTAGACTAGAGAATAGGTTTTAGAGGGAAGCTTGAAGCACTTGCTTTTAGAGCAGATTGGTATGGGAACCATGTCCCCATGATTGTCATGCTGTAGTAATTCCTTTGATTTGGGTTGTGGTCTGTGGCCCTTGGATCTTGTCTTCACTCCTTACTCCCTCAGCCATAAGAACTCAGTGACCTTCAAAATAACTGAACAATTTCAACTGTAAAGTTGCTTAATATAACAAACATCTTTATTTGCTGGGGATTGGGCTTGCAGGTCGGAAATCTATGCTATATAATAAGCAGGCAAGAGAAGCTGAAACTGTCACACACCAAAGTGCAGGAACAGATCTTTGGTTTGCAAGTTCAGCTTATCAAACAAGAAGTTACAGAAGGTAACAACCTGTGTGTTAAAATTGTCCTAGCATATATAAACTCTGATTATATCCATTTTTACAATTTAGTTAAATTGCTTCATTTGCTTCAGTCTAACCTGATAATTATGTAGCCTATTTAACTGTCAACTTTCAATATGAGAAATTAATTCCTGGGTAGAAACCCCCCTCCCAGAAAAAAATGGAAGGAAGGAAAAGAAATTCCAGGATAGGAGTAAAGGAGCAGTTGGAAGTCTAAAGCAGATAATCTAGTAATTATAGCCATGAAAGTGTTTTCTAATTATCAAATTCACTTCTAAAATCAAGAAGCTAGCACCAAAGCCTAGAGGGTTCCTCATCTTAAAGGTCATCTGTTAAAATAAATCCCCAGCCAGGAGTTAAAAGAGATACATTTCACCGGGCGTTGGTGGTGCACACATTTAGTCCCAGCCCTTGGGAGGCAGAGGCAGGCAGATCTCTGTGATTTCAAGGCCAGCCTGATCTCCAGAGCGAGTTCCAGGATAGGCTCCAAAGCTACACAGAGAAACCCTGTTCGAAAAACCAAAAAAAGATATATATTTCTAATCTTTTGAAATATTCACTAATATTTATTGAGAACATACTAGGGCAGTAGTTTTCACCCTTGAGGGTCAGATGACCTTTTCTCACAGATCGCCTAAGACCATTGGAAAACACAGCTATTGCATCTCGATTCATAACAATAACAAAATTACAGTTATGAAGTAGTAACGAAACAATTTTGTTGTTAGGGAGCCATTAAACATGAGAAACTGTATTAAAGGGTTGCAGATTAGGAAGGTTGAGAACCACTGTACTAGGGACTAACACTAAACTAGAAGATAGAGCAGTCAACAGAGAATCCCTGCATTGCCCACTTGATGAGAGAGATAGGTGATAATAATTACAGTACCCAAAGTATAACCTTGGCTAGAATTATGACAGTCATATACAGTGATACTTTCCTATGTTTCTTTTAATATAGAAATAGGTAGGAGAGGGCTGGAGAGATGGCTCCATGGTTAAGAGCACTGACTGCTTTTCCAGAGGACCTGGTTCAATTCCCAGCACCCATATGGCAGCTAACAGCAACTGTCTGTAACTCCAGGTCTGACACCCTCACAGAGACATACATTCCTGCAAAACAGCAATGCAAATAAAATAATGTTTTTTTGGTTTTTCGAGGTTTCTCTGTGGCTTTGGAGGCTGTCCTGGAACTAGCTATTGTAGACCAGGCCAGTCTCGAATTCACAGAGATCCGCCTGCCTCTGCCTCCTGAGTGCTGGGATTAAAGGTGTGTGCCACCACTGCCTGGCTATAAAAATAATTATTAAAAAGAAAGAAATAGGTGGGAGAACCTGAACACTAAGGGTAACTTGGGCAAAATGTATAGAATCCACACCTGCTAAAAGCCAACCATAAAATAAAAAAAAACATAGAAACAAGATGTCAGGTAGGCATCAAACGCTCCTGGGGTATCTGTGACTACATTGCAGCATGCTAGTATAGCAGGAAGTAGCAGGGATACTCAGCCACAAGATTATCCTGTAACATGACAGTCAAAGCAATAAGAAGTGAAGGACAAGAGGAGTCCCTGTGTGCTGACAAGATTGGACTTAGCCAAGTAGCTTCTGATTATAAGAATATGGCTTACAGCATCAAGAGGTGGCAAGCCCTAGCAGAGATGGAGGCTGTAGTTGTTCAAAATGGACCCTTGGGGAATGCATGGTACCCTTTAGTATATTTGTAAGCCATCCTCTTTATATCTCATTTTTTGAAGTTATATATTGTAAGAATATAATAGGCAAAGGCCAGTTGTAGGGTGACATATTTTAGGTAATTAATACATCCCTGGATAATCCTATATGTTGTGATCGTTTGCTGCTGGCCCTTACCACTATCAAACCTCCCCCAGGGCTAGCAAGATGGCTAAGCAGGTAATAGCATTTGCTTCAAAACCTGGTGGCCTGAGTTTGATCCTTAGGGCCCATGTAAAGATGGAGAGAACTGACTTTATAATGTTATCTGTCTCTACACATATGCTATTGCAAGTGTGCCCATATGTGGATCCAGTAATATTTTTAAATTATCTCATACCTCATAATGATAATTCATAATCAGGATATTATATTTTAAGGGCATAAAATATTTAACCACTCCTTCTAATGCCAAGTTAAAATACCTATGTACCTTTCCCCTACCAAATCTTGTACTGTGTTTCTTCTGAAGTTCTCAATTTGACTTGTTTGGCAATGCCTGGAGAAGAAAGGGGAATAAAATATCTGAAATGTCTTGTGCTTGAGGCACATCTTCAGTCTTGCTCATTACCCATATGCCCAATCATAAACACCCAAAGAATTCATTCCAAACCACTGTGAGTGACTTTTTCTTCCGAGACAGGGTTTCTCTGTGTAGCTTTGGAGCCTGTCTTAGAACTCGCTCTGTACACCAGGCTGGCCTGGAACTCACAGAGATCCGCCTGCCTCTTCCTTTCTAATGCTGAGATTAAAGGTGTGTGCTTCCACCACCTGGCTTTTTTATTTTCTGAGACAGGGTTTCTCTGGAATTCTTTTTAGTAGTGAAAGGTAAGGAAATGTCTAGGGCAAGAGCTCTGTTAGTGAGTCCAATCCCCAGCACTCAGATAAAAAGCCTGTGCGCTGCACACCCTTGTGATGTGAATCCAGTCCTGGTTAGGTGGAGACAAGAGGATCCCAAGAGTTTGCTAATCTAGCCAACTGATAAGCTCCAGGTTCAGTGAAAAACCCTGTCTTAAAATGTAAGTTAGAGGGCAATTGAAGAAAACATCCAGCATCAACCTCTGGCCTCCACATGCATGTACACATGTACAATTGCCCCCACACATACACAAAGAAATGAAAAACATGGAATTTGAGACATAAGACGGAACACACTAGTTGTTGCTATTGTTTTATAGGTTAGGAAAGCAAAGATGTAACTGTTGGGAGCCATGGATAGTGCTTTCTGTGGGACTCTGGGTCCATCCTCTACTGCAACACACTTCAGCAGCTCACCATGGTATACATGCTAATCAAAGACAGGTGCTAATTAGATGTTTGGAACAGTGGGTTCATGAACATATATAGTGATATACATATATGCTAATAATTCAGTCGGTTGTTAAACAAGTCTTTTTGATTTCAGGACTTTCTATGACAAATGCACTAGAGAACTAATTGTTTTACCCACCACCACTAATTACCTTAAAGTTGAAAATGCCTAAATCAACCTCAGAAGACTGCCCAGGCAGCTCCACAGAAACGGAGCACCAACCCTCCTCTCCTGCAGCAGCTCACCTGGTCACAATAAAAGGAGCCCACAGATGCCTGAGGAGCCACTGGACATGAATGTAAAACTATATCCAAGACATCCACTAGAAATCAATAGTAACCGTTTGCCAGCTAGCCGCAGCCATTCTCGAAGTGAAGCCAAGAGTTCCAGTCCTGCTCAGAGAGCTCCATCTGCAGAGTTCTATCGTGGGCAATCATTAGGGAAGCCTCTGGCCCTTCAGGCTGCCCTCCATGGACAGGCTTCTATTGGTAATGGGAAGAGTCGGCCCAGGCTTGCCAGTTCCAATGGACTGGAGGGTAACTGGTCTGGGAATATGTCCCAGAGAGATGATTCAGATGAGATGTTCTGTGACCAGGAGTCCATGCTCAGCTCCCACTTGCCCAGTCAGGGCAACATTAGAAAATCTGGCATAGAACACCTCAGCAGGTCCTTTAAGGAGGCCACCAATACATGGGTGAGGCCCACTGAGGACCTCCAATACTGTGTTAAACCAACTAAGAATGTGAGCTCTAAGGAGCAGTTGTGGGGTAGACAGCTTCTCAGGCGGTCAACAGGAAGAGCTCCATATCAGGAAGCTGATGGGTATTGCCCTGATTTACAGCCAAGTGATTCAGAGGCAGAAGGGGAGGGGAATACAGAAAAAGCAAGGGTAAAGAGAGAAAGTTCTGACAGAGAAAATCCTCATGATTCTGCACGGGAGGGCCATGGGAAAAGCAAGACGTACCCTCATTCCCATACCTCAATGCAAAGGTGATCAGAAACACCTAAGGGTAATACACCCTTTGCCTTTGCCCAACATACTGGGGGAAATTTAAACACCAAAAGCATTCTAGTGTATGTTAGGAGGAATTGCAGGGAAAATAATGGTTTGACATTTTTTAAAAGGTTTCAGGTATAGTTTTATAAGCACATTACAAGAGTTGCAGATTGTCTGGGGTTGCTTTGTTGGAGGCTGCTGGGAACATTTGAGTCCAGAGTATTTGCTCAGTGAGTACTTTAGGACTGCTTTCCGGGTACATTAACACACTGATTAATCTACATGTTAAGAATCTTTGCATTGTTGATGGATAACATGGCAGACAATAAAACTACTTATCTTTTGAAACTATAACATGTGACTCATTAAAGGTTGTGTCTGTAGAAAATTTCTAATTTCATTGGTATCTATAAAACCTCTTCAAGGCAGAGACCAGGAGAGCAGCAGATATTGTCACTTACTATTGTCTTCCTTGCTTCATGCAAGGTTGAGTATATATACTTTATAGTATAAAGGCAATTCTCCTAAGTGTCCAGTGCCTGTTCCTAGACCTGCTTGTTAGGGACACACTCATAACTCTCTTATCTAGTTAACAAGCTAACTTGTGGATAGTGTTTACAAAAGTACTACTTCCAAGGAAAATGCTCTGCTTCTCAAGGCATTTGTGAAGACATCCAGAGCCTTTCCCAAAGTGTGACCTTTCTGGGTTATTTGTACCAGGTCAGGGTTTTTTGTGTTGTTTTCAAATAAGTTTGACTAAAGTTGGCTGACAAATTTGTATACCTGCTTTAATGTTTATAAAATTTTATTGAGGTATAATTAAAATATAGTGTAATGCACAGAGGGTTAAGTATTCTTACCTGCTTTAATTTTGAAACAGATTTTTATTGTCAGACAAATTTGAAAGCATGTGTTTAGCACATGGATATAATTTAGCTTTGTATGAATTTTGAATACAAGGCAATTTCCCCAAGCATAAATGTCGGAGCCATTTTTCAGAACTTGCTTATACCACATTACCAAATAAATGGCCTTGATTAATTTCTAGAGGTAGAGAATTTTGAAGCAGTAGATAAAACAGGCCTGCTTCTCATTTAAGAAAAAGGGGAAAGTAGCTGTTTGTAAAAATGTGAGGCAGACTGTAATTCTCAGTTCCCTTTTCTTCTTAGCCTTAAAATAATATTCTCTTTCTTCTAGTTTGGGAACATATAGAGAGAATTTTCAAACAAGAGGCCATTTTCAATTTCTGAAGTTTCATGCTAGTGAAAGAAGCCAGCTGCAACAGGTGCCAGTGATAGGGCAGTAGCCTTCTATCTAGCCAATGCTGTGGAGCAGTTTGCCTCTAGCCCATTTTTGATCTTAGAACCTTGTTAAAGGCTTCTTTGGAGTTTTGTTGCCTCTCTTTTTAATTCTATACTCGAATTACCCATGTTCCCTCAGTACAGGAGGATGCTAGATAAATACTCTGCCATCAAACTTAAGTGTCTTTCAGCCATTTCAGATTCCTCTGTTGAGAATTCTCTATTTAGTTCTGCACCATACTTTTTAATTTAATTGTTCTTCAACAAATGGTGCTGGTAGAATTGGATTCAAACATGCAGAAAATTGCAGATAGATCCACACCTGTCACCATGCACAAAACTTAAGTGCAAATGGATCAAAGATCTCTCCAAAAATCCAGCCACACTGAATCTTCTAGAAGAGAAAGTGGGAATTACCCTTGAACAAATTGGCACAGGAGACCACTTCCTGAACAATATGCCAGTAGCATAGGCATTGAGGTCTGCAAATAATAAATGGGACCTCCTGAAACTGAGAAGCTTCTGCAAGGCAAAGGAAACAGTCAGTAGGACAAAACAACCACACACAGAATGGGAAAAGATCTTCACCTATCCCACATCTGACAGAGGACTGATTTCCAAAATATATAAGGAGCACAAGAAGCTAGCCACCAAAACACCAAACAATGAAATTAAAAAGTGGTGTGAAGAACTAAATAGAGAATTCTCATCAGAGGAATCGGAAATGGCTGAAAGACACTTAAGAAAGTGCTCAAAATCATTGGCCATCAGAGAAATGCAACTCAAAACAACTCTGAGATATCACCTCACACCTGTCAGAATGGCTAAAATCAAAAACACCAATGACAATCTATGCTGGAGAGGATGTGGAGAAAAAGGAACACTTCTCCATTGCTGGTGGGAGTGTGAACTTGTAAGACCACTCTGGAAATCAGTATGGCAGTTGCTCAGAAAAATGGGAATCAGTCTACCTCAAGATCCAGCCATTCCTCTCTTGGGTATTTAACCAAATAGTGCATGCTCATACAACAAGTACATAGGTTAGACGATGTTCATAGCAGCATTGTTTGTAATAGCCAGAACCTAGAAGCAATTGAAGAATGGATTAAGAAAATGTGGCACAATGGAGTACTACTCAGCAGAAAAAAGCAATGGAATCTTGAAATTCTAAGGCAAATGGATGGAACTAGCAGAAACCATCCTGAGTGAGGTAACCCAGTCACAAAAAGACAAACATGGTGTGTACTCACTCTTATATGAACTTTAGACATAGAGCAAAGGATTACCAGCCTATAATCCTCTTCACCAAAGAAACTAGGAAACATGAAGGACTCTAAGTGATCAATGGTCCCCAGGAATGGAAGTGGCATGACCTCCTGAACTAATTGGGAGCATGAGGGTAGGGGGAGAGGGAGCTGCTACAATAAGAGCAAGAGAAGAGAAGTAGAGGAGAGGAAATGGAGGGGCAGAAATACTGAGTTGGGGGAAGAATAGAGGAGAGAGAGCAGGATGAGAGATACCATATTAGAGGGAGCAACTATAGGTTCTAGAAGAGATCTGGAACCAGGGAGATCTCCAGAGACCTACAAGGATGACATGATCTGACAATCCAGGCAACGGAGTAGAGGATAACCTAAAAGCCCTTCCCCTAAAATGAGATTGATGACTTCTCTTTATGCCATCCTAGAGCCCTCATCCAGTGGACGATGGGAGCAGAGACAGACATCCACAGATATACACTGAGCTGAAATCGGGAATTTAGTTGAAGAGAGGGAGGAATGAAGAGCGAAAGGGTCTGTACCAGGTTAAAGAAACCCACAGAAACAGTGAGTCTGAACAAGGGAGAGCACATCGACCCCAGATGCTGTCTGGGAGACCAGTACAAGACTGATCCAGACCCCTGAACATGGATGTCAATAAGGAGACCTCTGCACTCCAGGGAGCCTCTGGTAATGGATTAGTATTTTTCCCTGGTGCAAGAAGGGACTTTGAGAGCCCATCCCATGTGAAGGCATACACTCTGGCCCTGGACACCTGGGGAAGGGCCCAAGACCAGCACAGGAAGATTTTGTGGACTTTGCATAGCCCCTGTTGAGGGCCCTACCCTGCCTGGGTAGTGGTGGGTGGATGGGGTGGGAGGTAGGCGGGAGGTGGGGGAGGAGGGATGGTGGTGAGGGGAGGGAGAGGGAGAAGGGACTTACATGTGAAACAAGCTTGTTCCTTAACTAGAACTAATAAATAAATTTTCAAATAAGGAGGTTCAGGGATGAAGAATTGAATGTTTAGAAGCACAAATCATCTGGGTATGATGACACATGTCTAGAATCCCAGCATTAAAGGCTGAGGCATAAAGATAATAACTTCTAGGACAGCCTGGGTTGCATAACAAAACCCTGTCTCAAAAAAGCAAAAGCACATATTCACAATTCAGGTCAGTAACAGAAGTCACTGGGAGCCCTTTGTACTTTGCCAAGAAACCATGATTTCAGCAGGCCAGGAATATAAAGACCTTAGGTTCATCATTTGAAATGGCCAGGGACATATATCCTGGATATACCAGGGTGTTGTTTATAATGCTCATTCTACACAGAGCTCTGGGAGTCGGTCATGTGATAAGAGTTATATGGTCTCATGGCAGGACTTTGAGAGGGTAAATGTTTTCCAGTTGTCAAGGGTCATTGAGTAAATAAGTGGTGAAAATCGATAAAAATGATTATTTCTACTTCTGTCTACCTTGCTTGCTTGTTTACAGGTGACTGTTCTGGTAATTCATTCTGAAGAGTAAACTACAAAGTATATCCTGTTACAGTCAACAAAGGCTGTTGGGTTTATAAGACTGTTTACATTTCCAGTGGGAGGTAAACATTTGTCTGTGTTGAAGAAATGTTTAAATGCCCCAATTTTTCCCTGCAAGATCAAAATTCCCAATAGGCTCTCTTGTTTATTTGGTTTTTTATTTGTTTTTCTGTTTTGTAGTGCTGAGAATGGAAACCAGGACTTTAAGCATGCTAGATAAGCTCTCTCCCACTGAGCTGCAAAAGCCCCCCTTCTAACTTTAAGAACTGAAGAAAAGTACACAACAGCAAAAGCACCCATTAACTTGGATGTGGTATTATTTCACAAACTGTATTATGTAACATTTGAATTTCTTGGCAGTTGATGATAATGGTTTTAAAGGGAGGGTTAGTTAATAAATCCCACCTTGGTTCTGGCCCTCCATATAGCCAACTGTGTGACACTCAATTTAGCACTGTTAAAGGAGGCTTCTGGGAGTTCAGTTGATTTTATATCACAAAATGGAAGAAATTGTATGATCTAAAGACTTTGTCTTTGCACTGAAATGGGCAGGTAACTGCACAACCCATTGTGTCTAGTCACTGGTGAATTCCTCCACCTTATGCTTCCAAATACATTTATCATCTTGTTGAGGTGGATTGGGGTGTGAGCATTTTGCAAGGCCTAGCCACCAGGCTCCAAACATCCTTCCCTCCTTCACTATTCCTTCAATTCCCTTCCATTTCAGTTAGGATAAGTGTCAAGTAGCTTAGAAAAAATCTGGAAAGATGAACCTTGAGCGGCTTAAGCTTTGATCATCAAACCTAGTGGCTGGAACTGGGAGAACATTTTCAGAACCACCTTTTGCAGAGTTGTGCAAAGTGTTGAACTGTAATGGAGCTACTTTCCTGAAACACATGTGAAAATCATGGTTACTTTAATCATTTCTCACCTTAAACTCTTAAAAATTGAAATTTAGAAAATTAAAATTACACAGAAGTAATGCCTTCAGCCCTAAAACAATAGAAGATAGATAGATAGATAGATAGATAGATAGATAGATAGATAGATAGATACTGTTTCATGGAGGTATGAATATTAAATGCTTCTTCCTGCTTTGATAAACCTGGCCTTTTTTCCTGAGTTTTTCCTCTTCTACTTTGGAAAACAGAAACTCTAGTTAAATTGTTAAATTCCTTCACATTTCTCTGTCTCTGCATCAGGGTATAGAGGGGTAAAACCAATGAGTGTTCACAAGGCTGCTATTGGCTAAGTCAATACTTTGGCCACTCAGCCTTTTCAGTTACACTTGCTAACTAAATAGTAATGATGGAGCAATGAGAAACAGACCTGCCTGTGTCTCAGAGAATTTTATCCAATGTCTTGCCCTCAAGATCCCCCAAATGGACAGAAATATTTGGGCAAATAATAGAGTTAATAAAGGTTACTTTCAAGACAGTTACATGGGTCCCTTACAGAACAACCAAGGACAACCCAGGAAACACACTTGGGGCCAGTTTATCCTTCAGATAGTAAAGGTGAGACTGTTGGCTCCATTTGGCACATGTGAAAACAGGCCCAATTGTTAAGACTTCTTTAAGGCCCTACAGATAAGTATACATCAATATCAAGATGGAAGCCAGTACAATCTTGCTTGATTCCTATATGCAGGGTACCTTCTCCAAGAACTCCTACTATTTTCTCCCTGAATAAAACAACCTTTGTTGAGGGTTGGTCATGGATTTGATGCCTCTGGATCCTTGCCATCTTGGATAGAACTGATAAACCAAATTAATCATCTTAGGAGGTGAAGAGATGGTTCAGTGGTTAAGAGCACTTGTTGCTTTGAAATGTAACTTGAGAGCCATCAAAACTGTACATGGAGCCAATGCCAAGAGACTTCAAAGTGACGCTTCTTTGAGAAAGCAGCTCATCCCCATTCTCTTGGGTACACTGGCTCCTTCCTCTGCCTGCCTTTCTTCTCCTTCCTAATGAGCTCCAACTCTGCTCCCTACTGGCCTGTCCTGAAAGTCTTTTCTGTATTAGGGACAGGGGTTTGGCTTTATCTAGTCAAGGTCCCTAAACAATTATGAGAACTCCTGAGCCTGCTACGCACTACAGTGTAGAGCTTTGTCTCTGCCTCTACTGCTACTGGCAAAGCCACCCCACAGGCTGGGATGACAGGGTGTGCCACACCTGGTTGAAAACAACAGAAATCACTCTGATGATTTTCTTCCTGAACCAGAGCCACTACTTTGAATTTGAAGGTTGATTGACAAAAATTTTTATTATTTCTCCCTTAAACACTTTAACAAGTCCATTTCCATTTGGATGTTCATTCTGCTTGTGAAGCTCTTCCCATCTTTACAATTTGGTCTTACAAAATTGTTCCAGGCTAGAGGTCATTGATGGGATGTTTGCCAAGTATGTACAAGGCCCTGGGTTCTCTCCCAGCAACACACACACACACACACACACACACACACACACACACACACACCAATGCAGCCCCTGACAGTCAGGAGCTGCCATGGTGCTGTTACCAAGGCTTTCATCTTCTCCTGTTGAATATGAATTGGTTCATAGATCACCAACATAAGACAGGGCCTCTCTGTGACTGTGATGGATCAATATAAATACAAGACTCTGGCCAAAAGATGGCTTGGTTGTTTTTGTAAAGGCCTTGCCAAGCCTGATGGCCTGAGATTGATACCTGAAACCTACATGGAGGAAGAAGAGATACCCATAAGTCATCTCTGAACTTCCAAATTTATGCTGTGGTGCATGTGGTTATGTGTGTACACATACGCACACACAAATAAATAAATGTAAAAAATAAAAGGAAAGACTAGTCAAAGAGGTTGTCCAAATCACAGAAGTGAGCAAACACTAACCTACCCTGGCTTGCACTAACGTTTGCCACTTCTCTACCATTGTCCTTGCCTTCTAGACAAGAATTAGCATACCCAATCATAAAGGCTGGAGAGGTGGATTGATAATGATTAAGGTGTTCTTCCAGAGCATCTGGGTTAAAATTCCAGTGCCCTCATGGTGGCTCACAACTATCCTATCCAATTACAGCTAAGCAATTCACCTCTTTCTTCTGGCCTCCACAGGTACCAGACATGTGCTAGTATACAGATATACATGCAGGCAAAAGACTCATATACATAAAAAAAACATTTTAAAGAATTTTAAATAGGGCCCAGAGAGATGGTTCAGCAGGTAAAAGCATTTCTGGAAGACCTGGGTTCAATCCCCAGTACCCACGTGATGGCTCACAGCCATCTGTAACTCCAAGTTCAGGGGATCGTGCACACTCTTCTGGCCTCAGCCGCTACCAGGTATACATAGAACACAGACTTGTAGACAGGCAAGACTCCTATATGTATAAAATAATAAATAATTTAAAATTTTAAATAACCAATCATAAACTTACCCATATTCCCTGACAGCATCCAGTCCTCAGACTCTCCCTGAAATCACCCTAGACAGGGCCAAATCCGTCAATAGTTTCTGTCCAAAGCTGTGTTGCTGCAATATGGCACCATTCCCCATGGTGTGTGTTCTCCTTTCTCATTGCCATGACTCAGAGAACTCAAGTTTGTTTGACTGTGGCTATTGTGCTGTGGCTATGGAAGAGAACACCTTTGAGGGACTCAGATGTAGGTCAGTAGTGTAGTTTATATAGCAGTGCATTAGCATGCACAGACCCTAGATTCAAGTACCCCCCATGAAGAAGGAGAGAGACAAAGACACACACACACACACACACAGAGAGAGAGAGAGAGAGAGAGAGAGAGAGAGAGAAATACTGAACATTTGCAGAATCCAGATGAAGAATAATCAAATTCTTTACACTAGTTTTGCAACATGTGCTGGTTAGTTTAGAGTCACCTGGGAAGAGAATCATTGTGTGGAATTAATCTAGATCAGTTTGGCCTGTGGGTAAGTCCCTAGGGGATTGTCTTGATTGTTAATTGCTGAAGCTGGCTGTGAGAGGCACCATTTCCTAGGCTAAACCCTGAAGTGCACAAGAGTGAGTACAGCTAGCAGAGCCAGCAAGTGAGTAGCACGTGCACTCATTTCTTCCTGGTCTTGGCTGTTGATTTGAGGTGCCTTGCTTCTTGAGTTCCTGTCTTGATGTCTCCTCAATAATGGACTATAGCCTGGAATTGTAACCAAATAAGCCTCTTCTATAAATGCTAACATAGCAACAGAAATGAAAATAGAACACAAATTTTATGTAAAATGAGAAATTTTAACTTTAATCCCAGCACTCAGGAGGCAGAAGCAATCAGGTCTCTGAGAGTTTAAGAGAAACCTGGTCTATATAGTGAGTTCCAGGCCAGCCAGGACTACATAATAAAACCCTGTCTCAAAAAAAACCAAACTAAACCAGGCAGTGGTGGCGCACACCTTTAATCCCAGCACACAGGAGGCAGAGGTAGGCAGATCTCTGTGAGTTCCAGACCAGCTGGTCTACAGAGAGAGTTCCAGGACAGCCAGGACTGTTACATAGAGAAACTCTGTCTTGAAAAACCAAAAGAAAATGCCAAAATAAAAAAAAATAAGGTTATCCCTCCCTGAAAAATGAAACAGAAGTTAATTACTTTTTAAAGAACCCCTCCCCCCCGGCCCTTAACTTTTTCTTTTAAGTTTGCCTCCTCCTCTGGTCGGCAGCTGGCGGGGCGCACGGCGAATACATCCTCCCCTGCACTCCCCGACCCTTGATCCCCACATCTGCCGGCTCCCACTTCCCCGCCGCCGCGCAAGACCGGCCCCTGCCGGATCGCTCCGTCCCAAGGTCAGCCATCTGGACGCGGCAGAAGATAAAGGCCGTTTCGCCTGACTACTAGACCTTGAGAAAATGCTGATTTGATGCTTTTCGCTTCTGTACTGTGCCTTTTTCCCCTATAAAAGGACCCCCCTTCCGGGGCTCGGGGCTTGGCCTAACAGAAGCTAAGCCTCCTGGTACACGTGCCACCAATAAAGCCTCTTGCTTTTTGCATCCAAAGTTCATGGTTTCGCTGATTCCTGGGTGCGGGTCTCCTTCTATGAAAGTACCTCTTCGCGGGTCTTTCACTTTAACAACCACTATGTGTCAAAAAACAAAGGTGACAAACACCACTGAGTCTTTTCAACAGCAGATCCAGAGAGTTGACATGAAGTCCCCAGGAGAATGACAGAAACGTAGGAGAGAGATCTTGGAGGCCTGAATGAATTAAAGCATGTCAAAACCATCAAGCCATTAAAGGGGGACTTCTCTTCTTTCCTGGGGATAACACCAAATGGCAGATGATGCCAATAAAAGGGGAGGCCCTGGGCCTAGGCTTGCAGCTTCCCTGTACGTTTCAGCAGCAGCCTCAGGCCATGGTGGTTAGCCCTGGACTACGGATACAGATTGGTGGAGGCCATCTGGTTAGATGAAATGCATACAGGAGGTCTTCTGTCTCCCCTCTCTGCCCATCAAGAGTCTGAGATCAATAAGAAATAAGAAGTAACCTTTGCCTGGGGCTGTCCCTTCTTTGAGACAGGGTCTCTCATTACCTCATATCTCACTAATTAGGCTGGACTGGCTTGCCATTGAGCCCCAAGGACCCTCCTGCCCCCACCTTCCAGCACTGGGATTACAACCACATGCCTCCATACATGGCAGGTTCTAGGCAGTGAGCTCAGGCCTTCACACTTGCAAAGCAAGGGCTTTACTGATTCACATCCCAGCCCCAATAAAGATCATGCTGGCACATAAGCAGCCCCTTGGCTTGGCTTGGCCCAGCTTTCATTGTGTCTGTGTGGAGAAGCTTCTGAGAGAACAACCAGACCCAACGACACCCACTGCAGGGTGACTCTGTTACTGCACCTGGTCTCCACCCAGAGGGCCTAGGACCCTCCCAGCACCTGTGCTAAATGAAGAAGGCAACAATTCTGGTTGATTTTGCTTGATTGCTGCACTTTGGTCAGGGGCCACACTGCTGCCTTAGGCAACCTCACCAAAGCCAGACTTGACATACTGTCTCCAGCCCTTACCAGGTTTTGACCTGGGAGGAGTGACAAACTCAGCAAGTTGGTTTTGAGTATATAAGTTTTACTTCACACTTATGTAGAAGTAACACACAAGCATAAGCAAACAATCCTAAGAACCACAGACAATAGGCTCACAGCAGGGGGTGCCTCTCCTGCTGCCACAGGCAGGTTCCGGCTGGAGACTTCTGTTCCTCTGGATTCAGCCAGGCGAGTCTCCTGAGGGCCCGGTGGTGTCATGGTATCAGGTTCAGAACTCAGCTTGATGGACTGGTTGTCTCAGGTTAGCAGAGGAGAGCTCCAGGACTTAGAGTCATGGTATACTCTAAAGTTCCCAGTTCTGCTGGTCCCTTAAATAGTTTGCTAAATCTTGCTAATCACACTTTGCCACACTCCACACAATCTCACTCTTATCTACAGTGGCTGGGTAGTGGGCCTATACTCCCTTTCTTTCCAATCTTTCTTCAGCCAGGCCTTTGCCTGCCTGATTACAAGGCTCCTTACACATCTGAACCATTTTGTAAATACCTACACCAGAGTAAAGGACCCAGGTTCTAGCTATTACTTTGATACAGGGAATTTCTGTGTGTGGGGGGCACACTTGTGGAAGTCAGAGGACAACTTACAGGAATAGGCTCTCACTCTTTCCACCATGACCATGTGGGTTCTGGGGTGGGGTCAATCTCCTGTTGTCAGAAGGGCCATTCCTATGGACTTGAATTAGGAAAGCAGAGGTGAGATGTCCAGGTTCAGGTGTTCCCATGCATGAAGGCAGAGCAGGAAGTTTGCTGAGGAGGGGGTTGCTTTCGGATTGCTCATCAGGCTTGCTGACTGTTGAAAGAGGCTGATCACCTGCTGTAGTTTTGTGAAAGATCTGGGCTGAGATACAGCCTAAGGAGGCAGCCACACGCATTCCAGGCTGCAGGAGAAGACAGGGCAGGAACAAGAAGAGACTTCTTTGAAAGTACAGCAGAAGTTGGGTGTGGTGACATGTGCTTGTAATGCCAGCATTTGGGATGCTGACGTAGGAGGATCCCATTGAGCTTGAGGCCAGTTTGGGCTACATTGTGAGTTCCAGGTCAGTCTGGGCTATAGAGTAAAACTCTGTCTCACATCCTCCAAGGAAAAAGTTCTATTTCTCTGGATGGCTTAGTGTGTTTGGAAGATGTTCTTCTCCAGCTGGCCATACAGCTTTGGAGTCTCCTTGCTTTTCAGATGTTTGGTAACACAGTTGAGTGATTGTCTTAAGTATATCCTTGAGTGAAGGAAGCCAGAAACTGATTTTTCCAAGTTCTTTTCCTTAAACTTTAAATTGAGTTCTAGGGGTGCAGCTCAGCGCTACTGAGTGTGCTGCATATGGACACAGCCTAGGTTCCTTCCCCAGCACGCTGTGCCCAAAGACAGAAAATAATGAGTGGAGTTTCTTCTAATCATGTCCAACATGTCTGGGATTTTCTTGTGCTTTGGGTGCTCATTTTCTTCCTTTCCTCCTTAGTGAATTAAAATTATAATGCCAAACTGATGGTGTTTTAAATGTGTCATGGGATTTTAGCATACTTCAGAAGGCAAAAAATGAGACAGTATTTTCAGGATAGGCAACATTAGAAAATATACATACAATAAAGTACACAAATCTCAAGTAGAAGACTAGATGCTTTATTTTTAGCTTTATTTATTTATTTATTTATTTATTTATTTATTTATGCTTCATGTCATAGTCTGTGTGTGTGTAAGTCAGAGGGAAATTTGTGGGAGTCTTCCTTCCACCATATGGATCCTGGACACTGAATTCACCAACTTAGCTAGGCTAGCTGGCCAGAGATGCTCCGTTCTCTGCTCCAGAGTTACAGATGTGAGGACTAGAGCTACAGCAGGTCTCTTCAGTAGGTGCTGGGAATCCAAACTTGGGTCCTCATGCTCAAGCAGTGAGTGCTTTAACAGATAAGTCATCTCCCCAGCCCCTGTGTTAACTTTGAACTTCTAAAATGATCTCATTATGCATCCATGGCTGGCTTGGAAACCCTCAGGTAAACTAGGCTGTCCTTGAATTTTCAGTGACCTCTGACTTCCACTTCTGGAGTGCTAGGATTATATGCCCAGCACCCCATCCAGCACCCGATCCACACTCTCCTCTGTCCTCCACAGGCACCAGGCATGTATGCATGCACTTACATACATGCAAGCAAACCACTCACACACAGAAAAATAAACTTATTTTAGAAAAAGAAAAAGTGGGACAGAGGCAGGAGGATTCAAGGCTATTCTCACCTACATAACTAGCTTAAGGTCAGCCCAGGCTACCTGAGACTGTCTCCAAAGAAAAGAAATGGGGGGCGAGTTTTGATTTGGGGTTGGTGATACACAATGACACTGTCAAGCAACAATTTCTTTTTTCTTTCTTTCTTCCTTTTTTTTGTGTGTGGGGGTTCAAGACAGTATTTCTCTGTGTAGTTTTGGAACCTGTCCTGGAACTCGCTTTGTAGACCAAGCTGGCATTGAACTCACAGAGATCTACCTACCCCTGCCTCTGCCTCCTGGGATTAAAGGCATGTGTTACCACCACCACCAGGTCAGGCAACAATTTCTTAGGGGCAGAACACCTTGAGGTGGGTGGTCCTGAGTTTCACCCCAACCCTACAAAGATGAAGGGAGGAGAAATCATGAAAGTGCCCTCGAAACTTGCAGGTATACCACGTGATCACTATACTGAGTTCTAGCACCTGCCCAAATTCAGGGGTGTTCTGGAGAAGAGTGGAGCTATGCATGGCTCTCAGTGGGGACTGTAAATCTAATGCTGTTCAGGAGCATTCGTTCCGTGTGATTTTTTAAACCATATCAAATAAAGTCATTTTTCTTCCCCTTCCAAAATTATTTTGCAAATGTTGGCCTGCTGCCACCAAGGTCTTCCCAGCTAGGGAGACGAAGGGGTTTGTTTAACCACTATGTTCTTTCCTTTTTAACCTATTTGTGTTTAACCAGATCCTGTCCCAATCCCTTAGGCATTTTAACAACTTCTTTCTGTTTGTTGAACTAAGAGATTAACTTTAGATCGCTGTCCAAACTCCAAAGTTTACATTTGCTGTACCCCCGCCGCTACTCACGCCTGCCCAGGGTGGATTCAGTCGGGTGCTTTCAGTTGCTGTAGGAGATGAAGGGACAGCTTGAGTGCCAGGAGCGAGAAGGGTGAGCCCTCTGGGGTCTCTGCTAGTCCTCAGGCCTGCTGCTATCCACCTACCTGGCCTCTGTGGCCCTGGCGAGATTTTTCCCCTTCCCAAGGTTCTCTGCCTGACCTTTGAGTCGCCTGCGCAGTCACACTAGACCCGTGAATATCCAGGCCAGAACAGCATTAGTGGAGAAGACAAGGAAACTAGATTCCCAGGCGACCGGCAAGCTAGATTCAACCACCCCAGTCTCCCAACCCGAGGCAGAGACTGCCCTATGACGGGAGACCCGTGCCAGGAGCGTTCAGCTTCCCAGAGCTCTCCCCAACCCCGGGAGGCCGCAGCAGTGCTACCAGCTTATGCGAAGAACCCCGGTTGGCACAGGTACTCCAGATCAAGTAGGGACCCCTGACAGCAGTCCTTTACCACCATTCTTCACCCACCCCCGCCCAAGCCACTAGTTTACAGCCAGAATGCACCCTCCCGCACAGGGCAGAAATGGGTCATTTGGCAGCACTGCCCCTCCCCCCTCCACACACACATTGCTTGCAGGACAGATTGTGGGGTTAAAAACGCTATTGCAAAAGTCCCACGTCTGATCTTGGGTCTTATCTAAGATTGATAGCACGAAAGCCCTTTGGAGCCTGGGCCAATTTTTAACAGCCAATGAACATGGCAAATGCTACAGTGTGAGACAGGTCTGTGCTGTGTTTCTAAAAACATGCAATTTATTGAAGGAAACATTAAACCAAACTGCCCCCCTCCCAGCCTTGTATTTGCCTACCCATGCATAGGACCGCTTAGTTCAAAGCAGGCAGACACGTGGGAGGCGCGTGAAGGTGCAGGCAATTTCCATCAGCACTAAGGCCTAGACGGGCAGACTTGCAGAGCAAAGTTCCCTTTTCCTTTCAGGGAGAATTCTCCACTGATCTCCATTTTTCTGATAATTTTTTATTTTATTTCTCCCAGTTCACTGGTCACAGTCTTGGGCCTAAAGTCCAAGCAGAGAATGTTCTTTGCCTGTGGTGCTCAAGGCTCCCCGCCAAACTGGCCTCAAGAAGGCCAGATTCAACTAGGGGAGCTAGCTGTGAATCCATTCAACACATGGTGGAGCTGGAGGTGGAGATCTGTAGCAGAGTGCATTCCACGTCCTGGTTCTATCCCCAGCACTTCCACTACAAAATATACACACACCAGGGAGAATGCCCTTAACATCTGCTTTTGTCTGAATTGGAAAATGGACATAGTTTTTTTGGGGGGGAGGGGCGGGGGAGGTAGCGATGATGCTAAGTATTAACCCCAGGTCTTAGTACAGGCTAGGAAATTGTTCTACCCAGGCATGCACCAAACCTGTTAATTCAGTATATTATCACTGATGAACACATATCTAAAACTGGCTAGCCCCAAAGAGATCAATAGCATCAATGGATGAGGGGAGGGTGACAACAGAAAAAGGTGACCTGCAGACACCCAGAGGGGCCACCAATGAGGGAGCTGCCCGCCCCTTGGAGGTCAGGGAGCTGGCATAAAGGGCAGAGGGCTTCCTTTCTGTTCTATTTTAAAGGTAGCTTGAAAAAACCTTCACTGGTAAGTTGACTGGAGATGTCTCATGTCCTGTCCTGTCAACCCTTTCTTCTTATTCCTACACACCACCTCCTGGCATGCTGCACACCTTGCTGATTGGGGGTGGGGGAAATACACTCACCTTTCTCTTCTGATCCAACACTGGAATACCACTAGGAGATTTCAGATTTGGTCCCAGACTGCTTTGATAAAATTAATTTTATAATAAAACAAATAACAGATTTTTTTTGTCTTCCTGGTGCATACAAAAGTTACATTTACAATGGACAGAAATGCTACTGTGCATCCCTTAACTAAAAAACATACTTTATTGCTCAAAATTCTAAGTACTGTCTGAGCTGTTGGAAACCTGGTGCAGATAAAATTGCTCAGTGCAGGATTGCCATTAACCTGCAATTTGTGAAAACTGTAGTATCTACCAACTGTACTGTGTCTTGTGCTGAATCTGCTCCATGTAATTGCCTTTCATTTATTGTTACCTTTAATAGGCTTTTCTTTCCACCATGTCTTCCATCAAGATTGAATGTGGTTTACGGGAGAACTGCAGGTGTGGGGAGTCTCCGGTGAGGGAGGGAGCATCTAACTCTCTGCTGTTTGTAGATATCCCTGCAAAGAAGGTTTGTCTATGGGATTCACTGAGCAAGCGAGTGCAGCGAGTGGCTGTGGGTAAGAATGAAAGCTGAGCTCCTTTCCTTGAAGTTAGCCATCTTTTCCCAGTGGGAGGTGGGGGAGGTGAGAGGGGCATCATTGCCCTGGGTCCTTCTTGTTAAAGCCTGACTGAAAATGCTTTGAAACCTTTCGGGTTGTCATGTTCTCTGTGTCTGTGATTCATGTGCTGTTCCCACTTGAACCCAATGATGGATCATCAATACTTTTCTCATCTTCTTCCATGGAGCACAGCATTCCCAACTTCTTTTTATTTTGTGATGCTGGGGATGGAACCCTGGGCCTCAGGCATGCTCAGCAAGTTCTCTACCTCGAAACTATACCTCCAGTGCCCTGGTTTTGTTTTGATGCTGAGGCCCTATAGTGTCTTTTTCTTGATCGCCTTCAGATAACATTATTCACAGCAAAGGCTTCATTAGTGGCATGGCAAAAGCTATCTACTCTGGTTAGGCCAATACCTCCGTTTAAAAAACAAAAGCAACAGTATAACAACAGCAACAGATGTATTACTTCTTTGTGAAAAGAAGAGTTCCTAGGCTTCAAAAGCATCAACCAGGACTGTTTACACACTGCACAAATGTGAGCTTACTGACAGGGTTCCCAAGAGAGCTTTGTGATTTCAGAGGAGTTTCTAGGGTTTTCTGTTGCTCAAGGCAATGGGTCTGGTGTGATTATCAGTAGACAAATAAGTTTCTGTTTTTGTTATTGAATTCATGGGAAGAAGATAGCAGGATTTTCCTAAGATTACAGGAATTTATGGTTTCTGCTATCTCTTCCCATGAATCCAACTATGATTTAAAGCTTGTTTTTCCTGGTGCTAGAGACTGAACCCAGGACGTGTGCATATCACAAGCACTGTTCCCAGACTAAAAGCAGATTTCTTTGAAAAAAATTGATTTTGTATGTGTGGGGGTGCTCTGGTTCCATGGCACACATGCGGAGCTCAGACAAGAACTTGCAGGAGTAGATTCGCTCCTTCCACCCTGTGTGCAAGTCAGAGGACAGCTTTTGGGAGTTTTGGGGGATTGAACTCAGATCATCAGACTTGCTGAGTAGCTAAGGGTAATGTGGAACTCACAGGTTCTTGCTTCCACCTGGAGCAGCTTCTAATTTACCTATCAACATGTTTCTAGCTAGCTCCAAGCAGAATGCTTCTGCCTCTGCCTCCCCAAGTCCCTCATTCCCAGCATTCACCAAATTCCTCCCCCTAATCTGCAAAGCCTCTGAGTCTTGCAAAGGGTCTGTGTGCTAGCAGGAGCTTAGAAAGCTAAACTACCAGGAGACATGTCATGCTTAGATTCCTTGTTAAGAGCATGACCTTCCTTATAGGGTCTTGCATATTCTCAGGGCCCCCAAGGACTTGAGTCAACTTCTGAGCAGGGCTTTGAGCTAAGAGCTTTTAGCTTTGATGAGGTGCTTAGGAAATGATTCTAAACAATCTCAGATAAATGTATTTCCTGTGATACTCACCATGCTAAACTCTCCCCACTTAAAATGTTTTTTTTTAAATACAGGAAAGAATACTAAAACCAGAAAAGCTAAAGTATTAAAATGAAAAATATAGGAATATAATAAAGAGTTATAAAGATTGTATTTCATTGCATATACAATTGTATTATTTTTACCATGCAGACTTTCAAAAAATATTTGAGAAATGAGAAGCAATTTGGAATTAAGTATAATAAAATAGGACCCTTTAAAAATGGTATGAACTAGATATGCAGTGTACACCTATAATACTAGCATTCAAAAGGTGGAGGCAAGAGAACCTATAGACTGAGGCTACCCTCAGCTACATGGTCAGTCAACATCTTGGTACCATTAGAATCACTAGACCCCTTCCTAAGAGATGTTACATGACACAATGATGTCTGTGCTGGACCACCAGAGTGCTTACTACCTTCTAGGTATTGCCTTTTCCTCTGCAGATGCCCCAGTCAGCTCAGTGGCACTTCGGCAGTTGGGGGGCTATGTTGCCACCATTGGGACCAAGTTTTGTGCTTTGAACTGGGAAAATCAATCAGTATCTGTCCTAGCTACAGTGGATAAAGAGAAGACAAACAATCGATTCAATGATGGGAAGGTGGATCCTGCTGGGAGATACTTTGCTGGTATGATTTCATTCTCTTTTTTGCCCCTATTTGTTGTGTTTGAATCTTGCTCTGTGTGTGTGGTGCTGTGGGATGGAACAAAAGATGTATATATGCTAGATGAGTGTTCTACCACAATAAGTAATACTATATAATGAACACACACACAGATACATGTATATACCCTTACCTAGATTAGTTACTTATAAACATTTTGTTCTTGTTTCAATATGTACTCTATCTAAACTTATTTCTCTGCAGAATCATTTGTGTGTGTGTGTGTGTGTGTGTGTGTGTGTGTGTGTGTGTGTGTATGTGTGTGTGTGTTCTCTAAGGAAATGGCTTTTTTCCCTGGGACAGGGTCTTACTTACTATGCAACCTTTCCCAGCCTGGAACTTGCTATGTACCACCAGGCTGACCTTAAACTCACATAGTACACCTGCTTCTGCCTTCTGAGTTCTGAGATTAGAAGTATGTGCTACCATGCCTAATGAGACTGACATATTCCTTTTATTTTTTGGTTTTTCAAGACAGGGTTTTCTGAAACAGGGTTTCTCTCTACCTTTGGAGCCTATCCTACAACTCACTCTGTAGCCCAGGCTAGCTTTGAACTCACAGAGATCTGCCTGCCTCTGTCTCCCAAGTGCTGGGGCGCCACCACTGCCCAGTTTGAGAATGGCATGGTTTTTTGTTTGTTTTGTGTGTGTGTGTGTGTGTGTGTGTGTGTGTGTGTGTGTGTGTGTGTGTGTGTGTTTTGGTTTTTTGAGACAGGGTTTCTCTGTGGCTTTGGAGCCTGTCTTGGAACTTGCTCTGTAGACCAGGCTGGCCTCGAACGCACAGAGATCCTCCTGCCTCCACCTCCCTAGTGTTGGGACTAAAGCATCTTATGGAAGTTTGATTCAATAAGCCTATATTCCTGTTATGTCAACCAACCAAATAACGTCCTTTATGGAATTTTCCCCTCCAGTGAGGGATCCAGTTTGGAATCACATACTGTACTTACTTGTCTTTTCATCCTCTTAATATGAAACATCTCCTTGCCCTCCCCCCTTCTCTCTCTTTTATGGTATTGCCATTTTTAAAGAATATGGTCCTACCCACCCTCTTTAATAATAGAACATTCTTCATTTTGTAGATGTCTGATGTTTCCTTGTGATTAGCTTGATGTTAGACATTCCTGGCTAGAATACTGTGGAAGTGATGTTCTGTCCTTCCCAGGGCATTCAGCCTGGAGGTACACACTGTCCTCCTGCCCCTCATTGGCAATGTTGAAGCACTACTGGCTGCATTCCTCTGCTTCAGAGTAACTGCTCTTTTGTTTTGTTGGTTTGAGAAAAAGTTTTACTGTGAGGCCCAGGATGCCCTCAAACTTGCTATGCAGTCGAGGCTTGCCTAGAACTGCAGTCCTCCTGTTGGAAGCTCCCAAATGCTTGCATTGTAGACACACATCAAACACCACATCTGACTATATATAACTTTAAAAGATTTTTAACTGTAATTTAAAATATCACAGTTATTTCTCATTTACCTCCCATCACAGCCACCCTGGAAATTAGCCAGAGTTGATTCACCATCTCTAGTCTTCCCTCCCTACACTGCCTTTTCATGTTGTTGGCTATGACACCCATCCCATGGTGGCTCACTGTCACCACAAAAGGCAGATAAGCTCTCAGAAATTGGCTATATATTGGTCCCCACCTTGTTGGACTATTTACAACCACAGCTATTACCCAACACAGGTTGAAAGATGAAAGATGGGAACCCATGGAGAGTCCCTGTGCCAGTAATTTCTGCCAGATAAAGAATTAGGAAGCTGATTTTGATGCCATACACCTGTTCTGCTAGCAATCAGGAAACTGAGTCAGGAATATTGCAAGTTCAAGGCCAGCCTGGGCTATATAGCACAGCCAAAGAAGAGGGAAAGAGAAAGGCTAGCCCTTTTACATGCTCTTCAATAGCTTCCTGTGAGGTAGCTGCTGTGGGAGAATGTTCATAAAGCAAACCGACTTAGAGAGAGCAGGAAACTGCTGAGTGACCCATCCTCCCCGGGAAAGGAGAACCCACCCCATCCTCTTGCCACTCAAGCTTGCCTCTCTTTTTGCAAGCTTTTGTCCTTTTCTTTCAACTGAAGTATGAAATAGTAGCTTTCTGGTTTCTTCATTCTAATCAGAGTCTGCTCTGGCCTCTGAGATCATGTGATACCCGAGTCCATCTCCCTGAATACTGAATACCGACTTCAGTGAATGAAATGCGTGACAAGAATGCATATCAGTCTGCTGTTGGATGAAACACTCTGCAAGCATCAGTAACTCTCTGCTTTCTGTTCTTCTACTGCACTTGCCAACATTTGTCAGCCTCTGTCTGCCATTGATAGAAGGATATTGATTGTTCCCAGTAGAATTCAGTATTTTTCTACCTCTTTTCAGTTATGACAAATTTTGCTTTGTGTATCTTAAAGCTCTCCTTTTTTTTCAAGACAGAGTTTCTCTGTATTGCTTTGGAGGTTGTCCTGGAACTCACTCATAGACCAGGCTGGTCTCAAACTCACAGAGATCCACCTGCCTCTGCCTCCTGAGTGCTGGGATTAAAGGTGTGCACTACCACTGCCCAGCTAAAGCTCTACTATTAAACACATAAACATTCAGAATTATTGTATATTCTTAGTGAATTGGCCATTTTCAACCTGTAACTCCCCTCTTTGCCCATCATATGTAATATGATATTTTTCTTTCATCATTTTCAAGTATTTTTATTTGACTTTGGGTTTCAACAGTTTGATCACAGTGTGTCTGGATGTGGGTTCCTTTCTGTTTGTTACGTTTTGGATTTGGTCAGCTTCTTAAATCTACTGAAAACTTCTATACTCTTCTCCAATCTGGGGAGTTTTCAGCCACGTAATCTTTAAAAACCTGTGGCCCTGCCCTTTTTCTTTTTCTCTAGGCGTCCAATGAGGTATTAGCCCTTTTGCTGTCCCATGGCCACACGCTCTGTTCTTTTTTTTTCTTCCAGAGTTTTTCCCCAGCTTTTCCCTGCACCTGATTTCTATTGATCTGCCAGAGGCTCCACTGACTCTTTGCTCTTGTTGATGTCCTTCTGCTATTGAGTTGTTCCAGTGCACTCAATAGTTTTGTTTCGTTATTCGTCACAGCTTCTACTACTTTGGTAACGGGTTCTATTTTGAGTTCCATAACTGTTTAAAATTAGTTTTATAAAACTTGCATTAGTCTTTACCAAAACCTTCCAACATCTGTGCCATGTAATTTTCGGAATCTGTTGATTTCCTACACTGATTGAGTCATCTACCCTTGTATTGCTGAATTTATTAGTTATCTTTCCATCACAATAATGAGATAACTGAGGTGATTAACTTACAAAGAGAAAAAAATGCTATTGTGATATGTATTTTAAAGGTTCTAGTCCATGATCAAATAATCCTATTGCTTTTGGCCTCTGGTGAAACAACACATTGTGTTGCGAATGTGTGGTAGAGCAAATTGCACATGTCTCAAGCCAGCTAGCAAAAGATGACTAGACTGCCCATGTTCCACAATCCCTTTAAAGGTCTTGCCTCCAATGACTAGAAGACTTCTAATAGGTTCCACCTCCTAAATAGCCACAGCATCTCACAAGCCTTTAACACATGGGCATTTGGAGGCATTCGATACCAAAATATAGCACCAAATAATTTTAGGTTATAGCCTAGATGTTATGAATATTGTTGTGAGCCCCTGAACATAGTTTAAATCTTTTAGAGCATGTTATAGTTACTTCAGGAAGCAGCAATTTGAGTATGGCCAGTCATCCCAACCTGCTTTGCGTTAGGCACAAGGAAGATGTGTTCCACATGTGTACCTCTCACCTAATTTGGGGCAGAGAACTTGTACCCATTAGCTCCATTCCCCAAATCTTTGCAATGCTGATTACAATCTGATCTATGTGACACAGGCTGAGGATGAGCCTAGGAGTTCAAAAATATCTTTTAAGGGGTTACATTCTTACATATCTCGGGCTGTCCTCAATCTCCTGATCTTCTTCCTTTGGCCTCCAGAGTGCTAGCATTACAGGGGAGGTCCAGGGGGGGCTTATACCGTACATTTTGTTCAGGTTTTATACTTGTGCTTAGTAGGAGAAAAGGCAAGTTCATGTTTAGCCCTTCTTACTTGAAACCACATCTCTAAATTGCTAAAGTGTGTGTGTGTGTGTGTGTGTGTGAGAGAGAGAGAGAGAGAGAGAGAGAGAGAGGAGTTTGAGACAGGGGGTTGTTTTGTAGCCCAAGTGGACCTCAAAGTCACCAAGCTGTTTCTAATTCACCATCCTGTCTCATGATCTAAAGTGTTGATATCATAGGTGTGTGCTACCATACCTAGCCTTGGGGCAGGTTTTTAATCTCCATTATAAGAAAGGCAGTTGCCATCTTTCAAAGATATAAAAGAGGTGGTTTAAATTTGAGATTGTATAAAATTCTCTTAACATAAATACTGTGGCACTGAGCCAATGTTCTTTGTTTCTCAAAGGCACCATGGCTGAGGAAACAGCCCCAGCAGTTCTTGAGCACCACCAAGGGTCCTTGTACTCCCTCCTTCCTGATCACAGTGTAAAGAAATACTTTGACCAAGTGGATGTTTCCAATGGTTTGGATTGGTCCCTGGACCATACGATTTTCTACTATATTGACTGTCCTACTCTGTGGATGCCTTTGACTATGACCTGCAAACAGGACAGATCTGTATGAACATCTTTATTATTTTTATAATACCACTCATATCATTTTTGTATGTTAGTGATCGGTAAGGGATCTCTCCTGCAGCCCATGTGAAAAAGTCTTTATTTGCCAAGTACAGAACTTCAAAATTAATGATGACACAGACTTGACTGGGCTGCCAGTCAAACTGTGGTCCTCAGCACATCCGAACTCTGGTATTTGGGACTAGGGCTTATCTGGTCTACTGCAACGAGGCCTGTACTTTTTCTTTCCATCAGTGGAAAGAGCCTCCCAGGGAGAAAGAATCTTACCCTATCAGACAGTGCCTAGAGGCACACAGTATACAACAGAATGTGATAAAAGGGGGAAAAACTCTGAACATTTTTTGGTTTCTGATTCTTATTTGATCTTTAGTTAACCATAGGCAAGTATTCAGAGGCAAATGAGCAACCTATGAAATGGAAAAATAACAGAAAAGTGCTTCCAGGTTGGTTCAGTTCCATCAATGTTCTGTAAAATGAGCCATCAACTGGAAACTTCTAGGGAAGAAATTATTTAGAATTTAGAAGGGAGACCTTGAAACTGTTTGATGAAAAGTGCCAGACAGGAAGAGCAAAACCAATCATAAAAATGACTTGATAAAAAGTCACAAGGCTTTATGTAGATTTAATCAAGGGCAAAATATTCCAGTACTGATGCTCTTCTTTGAAGTATGCAGTGCTCTTTTTATGACTATTCTTACTCAATTTCCTTACACATGGTTTTAACTTTTTTCCATTCTACCTCAATCTGATTGCTGGAATGACCTGAATTTTGTAGCTGGCTGTTTTTCTGCATTGTTTTTTTGAGGTGCTGGGGATCAAACTCATTTCTTTGTTGTGTGCACTAAGGGGCCTTTCCAGCACTCCTCTACCTTTCAGCATTCACTATTTATATCCTGTGCATCTCCTCTAAGCAGCCTATGGGTTTTAGAATACCCCTGTTAAGAAGTAACCCCTTTAGATATTGTTTCTTGATTTTGTAGCAAGTAAGAAAAATAATGTGTCTCCCCAGGTTTTGTGCGTGCATTGTTCATATGGTACCACTAAGCTGCCACGTAGATCTTTAGCTTGGTTGAAGTAGGAATTTTGGTAACTAAGATAGTGATCTAAGCACAGACTGAAGGGTGTCTGAGTTAGGCTTGCAAAGCCTTACTTTAGCTCAGCCTTAGAGAGCTACCTATTGCTACTTTATTAAGAATTCTGAGACAGCATGCTGACTGATCCTTCAAGACTAATCCTAGCACTCGGAAGTCTGAGGCAGGAAGATTATTTTAAGACCCTGAAGACAGATTGGGCTGCACAATGAGCTCTGGGCCAGCCTTAGATATAAAATGAGACCTTGTCTCTAGATAAACGAATAAATCAGCTTTATTGGACTAGAACTAGGACACTTGTCTACATTTCTCCAGAAGTGAAAAAAAAAAAGGAGGAAAGAAAGCATTTCTTTTCCTCTGAAATCTTACAAATCTTAGACAGATATATCTTTATAAAGACAAAGGGAGTGTGTTACGATAAATGTTTCTGCCAAAAGCTGCCGCGCCCCACCGCCATGTGTGCGCTCTGCGCCAGCCGCCTGCCCAAGTTAGGCCCAAATAAATACACAGAAATTTGTATTAGGTTTAAAGCTGCTTGGCCAATGACTAGGATTCCTCATCTGTTAGCTCAGTCTTAACTATCATAAAACTATTTATGTTATAAGACTTATCTTATCGAACTCCTTATTGGCTTCCCTCCTTGCTGGTGGATCACATGCTGCTGCTGGAGGAGGAAGGGGAAAAAGGGACCCTTCCTGTTTCTCCTTTGCTTAAATATGAGTCTCCTTGCTGTGTCACTTCCTGCCTGGATCAGCACTTCTCTACTACATTTCCCAGAATCCTCTTTGACTCCTAGTTCCGTCTAACTTGCTATCTCATTGGCCAAACAGTATTTTATTTAACAATCAATAAGATAAATATACACAGTAGTACATTCCCCATCAGGAGTGAATCAATCCCAAATCATGTGATAAAAATCCTTTGTTCACATGCCAGCCACTAGACAAGCCCAAGTGACCAGTATTTATAACCAGCTTGCAAGTGCACTGTCCACTTGTCAGCATTGTGTGACCCATTATTTTGTCGTGTTTTGGTTTTGTTTTTCAACCACAGCCAACCACAGAATTGTTTACAAGATGGAGAAAGATGAACAAATCCCAGATGGAATGTGCATTGATGCTGAGGGGAAGCTTTGGGTGGCCTGTTACAATGGAGGAAGAGTAATTCGCCTAGATCCTGAGACAGGTAGGGTGGAGGCAAAATAGAAAATCCCTGCCAGTTCAGAAAACACCAGTGCTAGCGACCTTACTAATACAGTTAGAGTAATATTAGTGGTCTTAACTGGTGATTTTGGAAATGGAGACAAAATACACAACCCCATATTTATAGTCAGAGCTTCTTTTCCTATGGAAGTAAGTCTCTCTGCCAAAAGTTAATTGTCAGAGAAGACAAGGTAATGCATGGATGGGAGCCAGGTAATATGGTGGCTATAGTCCTAGAAGTCAGGAGGCTAGAACAAGAATTTGAGGCAGCCAAGTCATGTGAGGGTTCAGAGTGAAACCTACATTAACCCCTTTCAAGGGATGAATTCTGACCTCCATGGTCTCTTAGACCATCCCTATCATTCATAAAAGGTCCAGAAGTGTTGTGTATGTTGCAAATCTCTGCAACTAAATTTCAAATAAAGTATTTGATGACCTAGGGAAAAGACTCCAAACTGTAAAGTTGCCTGTTGATAAGACAACTTCATGCTGCTTCGGAGGAAAAGATTACTCTGAGATGTACGTGACCTGTGCCAGGGACGGGATGGATGCTGAAAGACTTTTGAAGCAGCCTGATGCTGGTGGCATTTTCAAGGTGATGTGGTCTTATTTGGGGGAGGATGGGGCATATTATGTTCATAATCGATTGGTGCTTCTGCATATTTCCCAAACAAACATGTGATTGGCATGTTAAGCTAGTCACACTAAACTTAATTATTTTATTTCTAGACTATAAGTTATGTAAAGTTCAGGACAGTGTGTCTGACCTACTTCTACTATTTTAAAGTATTCTCAGGCTTCTATAGTGTTTGTAAGATCATCTGATTGTTTTGATGTTGTAAAAAGATATGCAGGTTTTTAACAACTCTGTTTGTGACAGAACAAACACTGATTTAAAAAATCATATACACTTTGGGGTTGCAAACACATGTGGAAACCTGGCTGTGGTGTGAGCTCCTCTAATCTCAGCACTTGGGAGAAACTGAAGCATAAAGATGTTGGACTCAAAGCCAGCTTGGACTATATAATACAATACTTCCTTTTTAAAAAAAATACAATACAGGGGCTGGAGAGATGGCTCAGTAATTAAGAGCACTGGCTGCTCTTCCAGAGAACCCAGATTCAATTCCCAGCACCCACATGGCAGCTCACTAATGTCTATAACATCACTTCCAAGGGATCCAATACTCTCATACAGACACACATGTAGGCAAAACACCAATGCACATGAAATAAAGGTTTAAAAAAAGTAGAAACATAGAAACAACTTTCTTGACAGGTGAGAAAATGATAAATTTTTTTGTGTGTGTTAGTGTGCATGCTTGCTCATTGAACTAGGATATATGTGAATGACTGGTTGAACCATATAATACCTAGTCAGCTAATTCTTTCTTGTGATAGAAAATAAAACAGATGTGACTAAAGGTAGCTAGACATGTTATTATTTTTTTTCAATTTATTTATTTATCATGTATACAGTGTTCTGTCTGCATTATGCCTGCAGGCCAGAAGAGGGCACCAGATCTCATTACAGATGGTTGTGAGCCACCATGTGGTTGCTGGGAATTGAATTCAGGACCTCTGGAAGAGCAGTAGGTGTTCTTAACCACTAAGCCATCTCTCCATTCCCTAGACATATTATTTTAAATCTTAACTTGCTTGGTGTTTGTGTATGACAAGCTCTCACTGTATAGCCCAGGCTGATCTCACACTCACAGCAGCCCTCCTGCCTCAGCCTCCCAAGTGCTGACATTACAAGTATAAGCTCCATGCTTGCCTTTGTAACAGTGGTTTGAAGACTATAATTCATCAGTTTCATTCTTTTTTTCCCAACAGATAACTGGTCTTGGGGTCAAATGAATTGCCCCATATTCCTATGCAGGGTGAACTGCAGCTCCTTCTTGCTGTCAGAAGAAAAATCTTTGAAGACAAGTGGAAAATTAAGGGACTTAAGTCAATGAAATTTGAATCTAGCTTTTTTTTTTTACTTGTTTTAGCAGGGTTAAGCTTTAATTCATAATTTTGACTGGGTGCTAGGGAATAAACCCAGGATGTGGCATATTAAGAACATATTGTAACAGTGAATGACATTCTGAGTTTGTCTTAAGGTAGAGCATTTTTCACAGATAAGGAGTGGCTTTGATACACACTCTAGGTCTTCTATTAAAAAGAATCCTGTAGAAATTCCAAAAGTCATTCAGCTATCAGCCTGATGACTGCAAATTGCTCTGGGGTTGAAATGGGACCATGTCCATTGTTTCTCTGAATTCCATACTTGCTGTACCCAAAGCTTCAAAAAATTAATGCATTGAAACTTGGTGATGATTTATAATGATTGTGTGACTCTGCCTGTGTGTAATTGTACAAGCTAAAATACCACCAGAAGACATGATTCAATCACTGTGGCACAATCTGTGGTTCTACCTGTCACCTACTAGATATAAAAATGGATACATAACATTGCAAAGAATTTTCTTTACTGTTTTTTTACATTTATTTATTCATTGTGTGTGTGTGTGTGTGTGTGTGTGTGTGAGAGAGAGAGAGAGAGAGAGAGAGAGAGAGAGAGAGAGAGAGAGAGAGAAAGAGAGAGAGAGAGAGTGTGTGTGTGTGTATGCACACGAATGCACAAATCGGTCAGAAAACAACTTATGGGACTCAGTTATTTCCTTCTACTGTGTGGGAGCAAGGGATTGAACTCAGGTGGCACCTTTATTGGCTGAGCCATCTAACTGCTGTTGCTGTTGCTTCCTCCTCCTCCTTTTAAAAAATATTTATTCATGTATTTTATGTTTATGAGTGCTCTATTTGCATGTATGCCTGCATGACAGAAAAGGGCTTCAGACAGAAGCGGGCACCAGATCTCATTATAGATGTTTGTGAGCCACTCTGTGGGTGTTGGGAATTGAACTCAGGTCCTCTGGAAGAGCAGCCAGTGCTTTTAGCCACTGAGCCTTTTCTCCAACCCCCTTCTTCCTCCTCATTTGAGGTGAGGTCTCTTTCATGCAGCTCAGGCTGATTTTGAACTTGGCTGGCCTGAACTCCTAATCATCCTGCTTCCATTTCCCAGGTGCTAGGATTATAGGTGTATGCCACCATGCCTAGCTTGGAAAGAATTTTTAAAGTAATATTGTTGAGCTATAATTAGCCTGATCATATTTAAAGTATGAAAAATTATCATACATTCATATATATGCTATATGTATTCATATCAATGACATAAGCAAAATAATGAATCTATTCACTACCCCGAAAAGTTGACTTGTGCCCCACTGTCATTCTTTCTTTCTGTCCCTTTAAATTGGCCTTAAAATTGGTTAGTTCCAGGCTGGGGATATAGCTCAGTGGTGAAGGGCTTGCCCACTATGCATAACACACACACACACGCATGCACGCACGCACGCGTGCATACGTGCAATGCACACAAACATACACACATACAACTGGTTAGTGTGATTTCTCCAGGTTTATTCTGTCTTGTTTAAGTTTTGCTTTGTTTTGTTTCTCTTTTTGAGACAAAATACCACTCTGTTAGCCAAGCAGACCTTGAACCCCTGTTAGTCCTTCTGCCTCCACCTTTGGAGAAATGGGATTATAGACATGAGCTACCACTACCAGCTTCCAATATCAGAATGGTTTTAGTTGTGTTAGTATAGCCTCCAATAATATTTAATTTTACTCATGTCTGGGTTTGGGGGATTGAACTTAGATACATGCTAAGCATGTGCTCTAGCACTGAAATGCACACCAGCCCATTTATAAATTCTTAGATCACCTTGAATAAAACATGCTCCAATGTTAATTGGAATTTCTTTAAAAGTTGTTGGACAATTTGAGAGAATTGGCTCCTGCACTAGTGACTATTTGTTGCTGTGACAAAATACATTACAAGAAAGAATTTGCCATTTCCTTTGGCTCAGTGTGCAAGTACAGTTCATCACAGAGGGAAGGTATGGCGGGAGGGGAAACTCAGCTGGGGAAGCAGGAGTGTGAGACTTATTACATCTACTTTCTAGAACCTAAACCTCAGTTTCTCCTTTTTGTTCAGCCTGGGATCCCTGATCATGGAATGGTTCCACCTGCATTCATGGTGGGGTTTCTGCCTTCAGTGGAAAACACCCTCATACCCACTCCCAGAGGTATATCCTAGGTTATTCTAAGTTCTGTCAAGTTGACAATAGAGACTAAACATGCCAGCATCGTTATACTTTTCAGTGCTCAGAGAGCTTTGGTCTTTGGCATTTATTTTCGAACAGGGCATGTCTCACTAATTATTCAGTGTCTTTCACTACTGTTTCATAAATTTGAGCACATCGATCTTGCATGTGTGTGGAAAAGTATGTATATAATTATTGTTGCATTTTTAATATTCAACAAAGCTAACCAGTGAAACAATTTGAATCCAGAGTTGTTTTAAGATAAGGTCTAGCTATTTTGCCCAGAGTGGCCTAAATTATCAGCATCCTCAGGAGCTAGGACTACATGCCTTGTATCATGCTCCACTTGTGTTTTCATTTTTGTTCAATTCTAAATATTTTTAATTTTTGCCGAGCGGTGGTGGCACACACCTTTAATCCCAGCACTTGGGAGGCAGAGGCAGGCAGATCTCTGTGAGTTTGAGACCAGCCTGGTCTACAAGAGCTAGTTCCAGGACAGCCTCCAAAGCCACAGAGAAACCCTGTCTCAAAAAACCATATATGTATGTATGTATGTATATATATATATATATATATATATATATTCACTCTAGATTTTCTCTTTGTCAAATAGATTCAATTTTTATATTTATTTTATGGGTTTCTTCCTGCATACATGTCTATAATTAAATGCCTGGTGTCTGCAGAGGCCAGAAGAAAATGTCGCATCCCTGAAATTCAAGTTTCTGATGGTTGTGAGTGAAATTCGGATGCTAGGATTGGATCCAAGTCTTCTGGAAGACTATCTAATGCACGTAGCCACAGAGCCATCATCTCTCCAGCCCATTTTAAAATTTGTATCCCATGTTTACTTGTTGATTGATTGATTGTGTGTGTGTGTGTGTGTGTGTGTGTGTGTGTACATATGCATAGCCACAGTGCACGGATGGAGATCAGAGGACAAGTGTCAGAAGTTTGTTCTCTTTTTCCAGCATGTGGGTCTCAGGGATCAAACTCAAGTTGTTAGGCTTTCTGGCAAACACAGCTAGCTCTCTTGCCAGCCCTAGAATGTGTTGTTTAATTTGCAGATGCTAAGGGAGTTTACTGTTATTGTCTTTGACATTGATTTCAGGCTTCATTCCATAGAGAATACAGATTCTATGATTTCAGTTCTTTGAAATTCATTGGCTCTATGAGCCAAGTTATAGACTATCTCATATAGCCTATCTCACTGATGGATATGCATTTGAGAAAAATGTATATTCTGTTTGGGGCACAGAAGCTGTAGCCACGCCTTCTTAGGGGCTGGCTTTTCTACCATGGTAGCTGGGTACACTAATGGTGTACGAGTAACAACCTTAGAAGAATAGTCACGATACCTGGGTGGAGTAGGTGCCTGGGATTGGAGTGATTCTGCTTCTGAGGCATCCCATTGATCTTTAAGCCTAGCAATGATATCCTTTTGAAAAGTTTCAATCTCCTTAATCATAAAAGATTCTAAGCACGTTAGTGAATCTGTAAATTGCTCTAACTGCTCATCTACACGTTTTTCTAGGTCTTTCATACGATCATCCTTAGACAGCATCTGGATGGCATGGAAACTGCCTTCTAGGTATTGGAGTCTAGATTCCAGGTCATGATTTGCTGATTTTGAGTCCTCAGCAATCGACCGTATGGACCTATGTAATCTGTCAGCCCTGTACTGTAAATTATCTTCCAAACATTCAAATCTAGACTCAAACTTCTGATCTGCTACCTTGGATGCTTCAATGACTGATTGAATGGCATTGTCCAATTCTTCAACCCTATGTTGGGTATTTTGCACCGTTGCATCTAGTTGATGAGTAACATTGCCTATCTGAGTTTCTAGCTGGCTACAGATATTCTTTAGCTGGTCATGGTCTTCTGACAGCCTAGCCTCTAAGGCCTCAGACATGGAGGATCTCTCTGTGTTTATCTTATCATAAATACGCTGTATCTCATCAGACAGCTCTGTCTTTAGTGTATTGGACACAGAGCCAAGCTTATCATCCAATTTCTGTTCCACTTGCTGCACAATTGTGGTCTGACCTAATCGTAAAGCTGTTATTTCCTGCAAGCAGGTGGTGAGGTTATCCTTATCCCTCTTCCTATTAGCAAATGATAAATATTCCGCCATAATTTTACCTGATTTCTACTCCAGATGCAGTAAATATATTTGATCAGCAGGTAGCACAGGCGTTCAGTTATTCCGAGGCGTTTGGCAGCAGTCGGTCAGCGGTGGAGAGAGGTCACAAAAGCGGCTGCGCTTATCTTAGAGAGTATACGGCCTTGCGGCTACAACCACTGAAACAGATTCGGGCTTTCCCGCAGGCCAGGGGAAGCCACAGCTGAAAGCGGAGGCCTACCTGGACTCTAGGCAGCTAGAAACTGTCTCTGAGCTGGGTGGATGGTTCTGAGCAGCTCAGCAGCAGTGGGTCGGCTGCTAGCCGGGAACGCCTGTGGAGAGTGGGTGCTTTCCGGGCCTAGGCGGCGGGCCCGATGGAACCCACAGCCTGTCCCAAATGGGGTGTGGGTTTCCAATATCCCGCTTCTGACACCAGATATAGTAAGAAATTACCAATACGGAGTCAGGTAGAAATATAAGGGTATTTAATAGGGAAAAGCCTTACTTACAGAGCGAACCAGCCAGCCGGTGGTAGTCTGTACAGCAAGAAACAAAGAGAAACCGAAACCAAAAACGCAGTCCCCCTACTCACTCTGACCACGCCCTCACAAGCCCTCAGGTACTCTTGTAGCCAGCCCCTAAGAAGGCGTGGCTACAGCTTCCCCTACAGTTCTCTAAAAGTCCATTAAATTTATGAGGTTCTTCTGTGTCCTTGCTTTGTGTGTGTGTGTGTGTGTGTGTGTGTGTGTGTGTGTGTGTGTGTGTGTGTATGTGTGTGTGTGCACGTGCACGTATCCATGTATGTGTTCATGTGGGTTTTCACATATGCATGTAAAGGTACACGTGGAGGCCTAAGGTCCAGCCATCAACTCTCTTTCTTGATTTCTCTCCACCTTATTGTTTGAGACAGGGTGTCTCACTAACTCTAAAGCCCATCAATTCACTAGACTAGCTGGCCAGGGAGCTTCAGGGGTCTCCTGTCTCTGCACTCCCAGCACTGAAGTTAACAGGGCAAGTTGTACTACCACGTGTGCTTTTCACATGGGTGCTGGGGATCCAAATTCATGTCTTCAGGCTTGACAGCACATTTTTGACTGAGCCATCTCTCCAGGTCCTGGCCCTTCCATGATTCTGTCTACTCGTTCTTCTAACTCAGGAAGATACAGAAAACTACAACTATAACATTTCATTTGCCTATTTGTCTACTGGATAGGATAATTTTTGGTTTGTGTGTTTTGGCACTGGGCCATTAGGTTCATATGCTTCTTAATTGTACATCTTCTTGGAGAATTGATCCTTCTTCATTATTTACACCTCTCTGATCCCTGGAGATATTTTTTCTCTAAGGTCCAATTTGCCCAGTTTTCTTTTGGTTCATATTTATATCTTTTATTATACCTTTCAACCTCTTACTTTTGCATGCATGTATATGGTGCCAGGGCCTTGTGTGTACTAGGAAGGTTACCCACCACTGTAAATCCAATATAAGCCATGTCTTCAACTATCTACCATCTTCCTTTAAAAGTTTTATTTTTATAAGTACAAGAGTATTTTGCCTTCATGTATGTTTGTGTACCTTTGTGGTACACAAAGGCAAGAAGATGGCACAAAGTTGCTGGAACTGGAGTTACAGACGATTGTGAGTCTCTATGTGGGTAATGGGATATGAACTTGGGTCCTGTTCAAGAGCAGCAAGTGTTCCTGTTGAACAACCTTACTAGGTTCCTACTTTTTTAAAAAATAAAATGGGCCAAATCCAGTTTGAAGTCTCACCTATTTTTTAAATTTATTTACTTTTATTTTATATGCTTTGCCTGCAGGTATATCTGTGTGAGAGTATCAGATCTTGCAGTTATACACAGCATTGAGTTGCATGTAGGTGTTGAGATTTGAACCTGGGTCCTCTGGAAGAGCAGTCAGTGCCCTTAACCACTGAGCCATCTCTCCAGTCCCAGGTCTTACTTGTTTTTAAACAGGAAAAGTTTATTTCCACTGACAGTTCAAGTGTCCAGTCTATCATGCTAGAAAAAACATAGAAACAGAAGCTTGAGGTGCTTGTTATATTGTATCTGTATCAGGAGCTGAGAGGTGGGGTAATCTACCCACCTGCTTTTTTTTCTCCATGTTTTACTTCAATTAGAAACAAGATTGTTTTACATGTCAATCCCAGTTCCCTCCCCCTCCCCTCCTCCCCTGCCCCCCACTAACAACCCTACCTATCCCATACCTTTTCTGCTCCCCAGGGAGGGTGAGGCCTTCCATGGGGAGGCCTTGAGAGTCTGTCATATCCTTTGGGATAGGGCCTAGGCCCTCCCCCATGTGTCTAGGCTGAGGGAGTATTCCTCTATGTGAAATGGGCTCCCAAAGTCCATTCCTATGCTAGGGATAAGTACTGATCCATAGATTTCTGAGGCCTCCTCACTGACACCCACATTCATTGAGTCTGGATTAGTCCCATGCTAGTTTCCCAGTGATCAGTCTAGGGACCAAGAGCTCCCTGTCTACTATTTCTCTGGGTTTTACCAGCCTGGTCTTGCCCCCTTTGCTTGTCACTCCTCCTTCTCTGCAACTGGATTCCAGTTCAGTTCAGTGTTTGGCTATGGGTATCTGCTTCTAGTTCCATCAGCTGCTGGATGAAGGCTCTAGGAAGGCATATAACTTAGTCATCAATCTCATTATCAGGGCAGGGCATTTAAGGTAGCCACTCCACTTTCGCTTAGATGGTTAGGTGGCGTCATCCTTGTAGATCTCTAGACATTTCCCTAGTGCCTGATTTTTCTTTAAACCTATAATGGCTCCCTCTCTGATGGTATCTCTTATTTTGCTCTCCTCTATTCTTCCCCCTACACAACCTTCCTGCTCCCTTATGTCTCCCCTTCTCTTTCTCCTAGCTCCTTCTCCCCTCCCCCCATGCTCCCAATTTGCTCAGGAGATCTTGTCTCTTTCCACTTCTCCGGAGGACTATGTATGTCTCTCTTAGGGTACCCACCTGCTTTTAAACTACCTATCTCATTACATTTGAAGTGACTTTTTCTCCTAGCATATAGTTTATCATTCTTTTTATCCTTCTACTAACATGGATTTTAGTTGGTATATGTAGACCTTTTATAGTTGGCACAATTGCTGGTATATTTTATTTGATTTTATCATCTATTTTTTCTATTTTCCTGTTTATTCTTCTTTTTTCCCCTCCCTTCTTTTGGATTTTTAAACAGATACTTGACACTTGATTCTCATTATATCTATTTGTACAATTTTTTTCTTTTAAAATTTTTGTGTGTATGAGTGTTTTGCCTCTCTCTCACTCTCTCTCTCTCTCTCTCTCTCTCTCTCTCTCTCTGTCTGTGTGTGTGTGTGTGTGTGTGTGTGTGTGTGTGTGTGTGTGTGTGTTGGCATTTCATGCTTTTCTAGTGCCTGTGGAGGCCAGAAAAGAATACTGGATACCCCAGAGGCTGGATTGATAGACAGTTGTGAGCTGCCATGTGTCTTCTTGGCAACAAACCCTACTCCTTGAGAAAAGCTGGCAGGCCTCTTAACTATTAAGCCATCTCTCTAATCTTACATCATATTTTAATGAGTGCCTTATGGATTTTAAATTATAGAGTTAATGTTTCTTTTTGGTTTTGGTTTGGTTTGGTTTTGAGAGGTCTCACTGTATAACTGTGGTTGGTCTGGAACTTAATGTGGAGACCATGCTGGCTTCAAACTCACAAACATCCACCTGCATCTGCCTCCTAAGTGCTGGAATTAAAGGTGCGCATCATGAATCAGACAGAGTCTTGGTAGGTATCCCAGGTAGGCATGAAACTCAAGAGCTCCCAGCTCAGTCTCCCAAGTGCCCCGTCTGCCTCAAATAATGTCTATTTGGAAACCCTGGGGGTGGAAAGTAGGCCTTTGATCATGTTAGGCAAGTGTTCTACTTTGAGCTACACTCTTCAACCCATTTGAATATTTCTTCTCAGAATTTTCATGATTGCTTTTTCAATCATTATTATAGTGGCTGCTGTATAATTATTTATCAGATAATTCCAACACCTGCATGATCTCATTATTGACATGTATTGGTAATCTTTCCCCATTTCATTGTTTCTGTATGCTGAGTAATTTTAGAATATTCCCTGGGCATTTTGAATAGTATGTTATGAGGCCGAACTTGTGAAAAATCACATGAGGAATGTGGATATGTCTGTTTCAGTGGATAGTCTAGAGTTAGCTTCCAGCCACAAGTTCCTGCAGCTGTGGTTTTGATGTCAATTCAGTTTCGTAGGTTTACAGTGTTGTTCAGATGTCCTGTGTGTGTGCCACCCAGCGGGTAGTCTGGAGTTGGATGGAGGTCCAGCTTTAGCTCAGTTCTCAGTCTTTGGTATGTCACTAAGGATCTAGTCACTGCGCACACAGGTCAGGAGCTGTGGGAAGCAGCTCCACAAGGTTATTTATGAACACCTGGGTTCAAGCCCAGCCCACAAAGGACTCCCCTTCGGGGCTTCTGAGGGAGCATGGTAGCTCTGGAGACCAGACTTGCCTCCTCTACCTTGCCCCACTCTTGTCCTCAGATTATTGGTTGCTACTTGATTCCTTCTGAACCCCATTCCTCAATCAGGGGAATTCAGTTGGCAACAGAGTTGTCACACACCCACGACTCCATAGAGGGCAAAAGAACTTCATTGTGAACCCTCAGGAGATCAGGGATGATCTAATGGCGAAATCACCACACAGGCATCTCTCCCAGTACAGGTGCCTCGCCTGCCAAGTTTCTCCATCAAGGTGGTCAGAGCACAGTGGAATGGCTAATGAGCTCTAGGGGCCATGGTGAAGGATTCTAAAAATTCTGAGGAACAGACCTCTAGGAAAAGCCTCCAGTTTAGCCCAACTTTCCTGTCTAGGACCTGCAATCTGGAAACACAGTCTGGTGGGACATAGACTACAGCCCTTTCCCTAGTGATGGAACTCTACCCATGGCAAACACTACTGCCTCTGCACTGTCTGTCTTTCCTGTCAGTTATTGGTCTAATTTGCTTTTCTGTTTCAACAAAACACTCTGACTAAAGGCTACTTAGGAAAAGGAAGTATTTGTTTCATCTCACACTTGTGGGTCACAGTCCATCATGAAGGGAAGTCAGGGCAGGAACTCAAGGCAAGAATACGAAGGCAGGACTGCTTGCTATTCCATGCAGCACTACCTTTGAGCAGGAATGAACTCATAGCCAAGGATATAGCAGAAACCATGGAGGCTTCTTGATGGTTCACTCTCAGGCTCATGCTTAGTTAGCTAGCTTTGCTGTAGAGTCCAGGACCACCTGGTCAGGAAATGGTACTCCTCGAAGTGGGCTGGGCCCTCCTACATCAATTAACAATCAAGGAAATCCCCCCATAGACATGCACATGGGTCAATTTGATCTAGACAACACACAGTTGAGACTCCCTTCTCAAGTGAGTCTAGATTGTGTCAAGTTGACAGTTAAAGCTAACTAGAACAGTACCAGAGAGTTGTCTTAGTAGTTAAGAATACTTGCTGCTCTTGCAAAGGACCCAGGTTCAATTCTAAGCACCCACATGGTAGCTCACAATCATCTGTAACTCCAGGTCCATGGGATATGATACCCTCTTCTGATTGCTATGGTCTCTCTCTCTCTCTCTCTCTCTCTCTCTCTCTCTCTCTCTCTCTCACACACACACACACACACACACACACACACACAGTGCATGAACACAAATGCAAACAAAACACTCATACACACAAAATAAAGTAGATGAATCTAAAGTAAAAATCAGGGTTTCTCTGTGTAACAGCTCTGGCTGTCCTGAAAGCAGCTTTGTACATCATGCTGCCCTCAAACTCACAGGGATCCACCTGCCTCTGCCTCCCTAGTGCTGTCATTAAAGGTGTGCACCACTATTGACAGGCTTCCTTTTGTTTTAATACAGGGTCTTGGGGTTGTAGAGATGGTGCAGTGGTTAAGAAAACTCTTTTAGAGGACCTGGGTTCAAAAGGAAGGGAAAAAACAACAGGGTCTTTCTTGGCCTAGAACTGACCGAGTAGGCTAGACCAGCTGGGTACCTATCTCCAACTCCTCAGTGTAGAGATTATAAATACACACCATGTATGGCTCTTTTAAATGTGTACAGAGTTCTGCCTGCATGTATGCCTTCAGGCCAGAAGAGGGCACCAGATCTCATTATAGATGGTTGTGAGCCACCATGTAGTTGCTGGGAATTGAACTCAGGATCTCTGGAAGAGCAGTCAGTGCTCTTAACCACAGAGTCATCTCTCCAGTCCCCCAATGCATGGCTTTTTAAGCGAGTTCTGGTCAAACTTGGGTCCTTATAAGTCTATCACTTTATCAACTCAGCTATCTCCTCAGCATCTCAATCAGTCTCCTAAAAGTGACAATCTGCAAAAATTCCTGAGATTGTCTGCATCTTTTTGGCTAGGCACACCGAAAATGCAAAGCGTGGCTACACTACACAGGTCATTTCTCAGACAGTGCCCTTGGGAAATGGGGTAACATCTACAGAAACCTGTTCATGATAATATCACTAAATGTCCTATCAGCGCACCTCTTCTATAACCCAGCACTAACATGTGCAGCCATGCACATGTACGCATCTGTACCCGCCCCCCAGAGATGAGGGATGTAGAAAACCAATCTGAACATGCTACAAATACTCTGGCTATTGCTTTTACTATGAATGGTAAATCCTTTGATTCTTTTTGTTTTTTGTTTTTTTTTTCCATTTTAAAAGGTTTCTTTTTAAGTATGGGGAGGCATGTGTGCAGGTGCCTGTGGAGGCCAGAAGGCATTGGCCCTGAAGCTGGGGTTAATTATGAGATATCTGGACCAAACCCAGGACCTCTGCAATATTAGCCACTAAGCCATCTCTCCAGATCCTAAAGACATCTTTTGTTTTTTCTGATCGGGGTCTCAGGTGTTCACTTGCATCCATGGAGCCAGACAGCTTGTTCATGAAATTTCAGACTCTTCAGACACTAAAGTTTAGAGTTGTGGACATTGACCTTCACCTGTCAGACACTGAGTCTGAGGTCCTCAAACCAGATGCTAACACCTGACTCTACCTGGCTTACAGTCCTGTCTTCCCTGTGCCAGGTTTCAACTCTCAACTTATGTTCCTTCCCAAAGGCTACCTCCCCTATTGGCTCCACCGAGTCATACTGTTTGCTTGGGAAAAAATGAGTTCTAGTCTCTCCTTTTAGAGATGCTGTCCTCACTTCTCCTGCCAGAAAGCCAGTCAGGATCTCTGCCTTCAGAGAACAAGTTCCAACTTGTGCCACTAAGTCCTCCTCCAATGACCAAAGTTGCACTCCCTCTCCCGATGCTAATTCCCAGTTTTAGCCCAAAAGTTAAGTCCCCACTCCCTTGTTTGCTCTACAAAAGTCCAACTTTCACAAGCAGTCACTGACTCTGCAGACCCTACCTGTGATGGTCACTGTTCCGTGTCAAGCTGACAGAATGTAGACTCACCTGGGAAATCGGTCTCTGGGCGCACCTGTGCTTGTGTGGGTATTATGTTGCTTGTGTTAATTGATGGAGGAGTACACATCCTAATTGTAAATGGACTAATCCCTAGGCTAGGCATCCTGCACTGTATAAAACAGAGACAGGCAGCTGAGTGTTAGCATGTTTGCATTCCTCCCTCTCTATTTCCTGATTGTGGAAGCCTTGTGAGCTCTTAGCTTGATTTCCCCACCATTAAACCTTGAATTGTGAGCTAAAATAAACTCTCTCAGGTTGTTTTTCTAAAGATACATTGTCACAGAACAGGAAAAGAAATGAAAACCCCACCCTCTATGGAGTATCTCCTCCTGTGGTGGGGTAGTTCCTTAAGACTGAAGAAGGTAGTGAAACTTAAAAGGCACAGGAAGCAAAACTCCTAACAAATCTCAAGGAGTTCCTAAAACTTACAACATTCACTCCTCCCTCCACAAAGTTAAGAAAACAGTAAAAATTGTTGAACTCAGGAGAGTCCAACTGGCCCAGCTGTCTCTGAGTCCCGCAGAGAGCTCCAGTAATAATACATCTTTCAGATATTTTGGGCTTTTTGGTGATGTAGCTGTCTTCGAATTACCCACGATCCTGTATGTAATCCCTTATTCATACTCCTGAAAGTAACTCCAGTAAACTCACTGATTCATTAAGCTAGACTTGGATGAAACTATTTTTTTTTCTTCTTTATAAATATCTATAATCGAAATCAGCTTTACAAAACAAAACAAGTTAATAATATGCATGTGATTAATTAAAATTTTGTCTTATTAACAAAGGCTTGTGTTAATCTGAATTAGGGAGTAATAGAGCACTCTTGAACTTTGTGATCTATTCCTTTGAGTTTAATTCCAAATAAACCTTAGGAACCACACTGAAAGTATTTCTTTAGTCAGAGACAGACCTTACTGCTGAGGTCTGGTATTGCCACCTTAATCTAATATAGGAGAAACACACTGGCTTTGTCACATATACAATAGGGACAACCAGGAAACTCAGCATGGACATCTTTATCCTCCTTTTACAATTACTAATTATTTTGAATGTAATATATTTTGGTAATATCCTTTCACCTCCCCAACCCCTTCCAGGTCCTCCCCATCACCCTGCCTACCCAACTCTGCATTCTTTATCTTTCTCTAAGAAAAAAGAAAACAAAATAAAAAATGAAAATCAAAACAGACAAATTAAAACAAAAGAACCAATAAGAAGAAATATCAAAGCAAAATGAAAACTGCACACACAAACATGGAGTCTATTTTGGCCAACTATTCTTGGGCATGGGGCCTGCCCTAGAGTGCTTTGATTATACCCAGTGACACTCCATTGGAAATAAAAACAGCCCTTCCCTCCTGGCAGGTATCAATTACAAAAAGTCCCTTGGTTAGCTGTGGGTCTTTGTGTCAGGTCCTTTTATCAGTGCTAGGATTTTGTTTGGTTTGGTTTGAACCTGTGCAGGTCTTGTGTGTGCTGCTGCAGTGTCTGTGGGTTCATATTGACAGGATGGGAGAAGTCCGAAGACTAAGTTCTGAGCACAAAGGAGATTTGCCCCAGAGGGATAAAGGGCAGGGAGTAAGAGACAAAGACAGGAGACAGACAATGAGGAAGAAGGGGAAAGGAACAAGGGAGTGGAAGGAGTATTTACCAAAAGGGGTGAAGGACTGCGTCTGGATAAAGGAAACAGGCCTGGTGTTTAGATAAATGTCAGTTTATAAAGGGAAAAGGGAAGACCTGTGTTAGGATGAGTTGGCTTGTTTTGATTGTGCTTGTTAATTAGGGGAGCGAAAGGGGGTATCTTAGTTAAGGTTTATTGCTGTGAAGAGGCACACAAAGCTGCTAGCTTTGAGCAGGGCCTGGAACAGGAAAAGGCTCTTCAACCGTCCAGGCTGTGCAGGCTGAGCTACCCCTTGGCCCATACGATACAGCAGACTCTATGGTACTTGAGGTGTCAGTGGCAGACAGGGATGCTGCTTAGAGCCTTTGGCAAGCCCCTATAGGAGAATCACAGAAGAGACCTTTGGAGCAAGGCTCTACCATCATCTGCAGACAGCTATTCTCCCTTTGAGAGGCAGACTTAGCCTGCTATTTGTCCTTACTGGAAACTGAACTTTTGACAATGGGCCAACAAGTTGCCATGTGACCTGAGCTGCCCATCATGAGCTGGGTGTTATCTTACTCACCAAGTCATAATGTAGGATGGGCATAGCAGCAATCTATTACCAAATGAAGGTGGTGTATACATGTTCAGGCCTGAGCAGGTCCTGAAGACACAGGCAAGTTATGTAAAGAAGTCGCCCAAATGCCTGTGGTTTCTACTCCCATTACAGTGCCTTGTGCTGCCAAGCATGCACCTACGGCCTCATGGGGTGTTCCCTATAATTGGTTGACTGAGGAAGAGAAGACTAGGACAGGAACCAGGTTTACTGATAGTTCTGCATGTTATACAGGCACCCAGAAGTGGACAGCTGAAGATTACAGCCTCTTTCTCGGACAACCCTGAAAGATACTAGCAATGAGAAATTTTCACTGTGCGCAGAACTCAGGCAGTACACATGGTCATACAGTTTGTTTGAATGGAGAAATGGCTATATATATATATATATATATATATATATATATATTATATATATATATGTAATTGTTCATTGAATCATGGGCTGGAGCCAATGGATTGGCTGGATGGTCAGGGAGCATGATTGGAAAATGGGTGAGAAAGATGCCTGGGGAAGAAATATGTGGATAGAGTTCCAAATGGGCTAAGGATGTGAAGACACTTATGTCCCATGCCAATGTTCATCAGAAGATGACTTCAGCTGAGGAGGAGTTCAATAATCAAGTAGATAGGATGAGCCCTGTGGACAGTCAGCCATTTTCCTCAGCCATTCCTGTCATTGCCCTGTGAGCCCATGAATAAAGTGGCCATGGTGGCAGAGATGGGGGTTGGCATGGGCTCAACAGCATGGACAGACCTGGCTACAGCTGCTGCTGAATGCCAGACATGCCAACAGCAGAGACCAATACAGCCCCAGATATAGCACATTTCCTGGAGTGATGAGCTGGTGATCTGATGGCAGGTTGCCTACACTGGACCACTTCATCCATGGAAAGGACAACTCTTTGTCAGTACTGGAGTAGACACTTATTCTGGTTATGGATTTGCCTTTCCTGGACATAATGCTTCTGCCAAAATCACCATTAGCGGGCTTGGAGAATGCTTGATCCACTGACATGGTACTCCACACAGTATTGTTCTGACCAAGAAACTCAGTTCACAGCCAGAGAAGGGAGACAGTGGGCCCACGATCATGGAATCCATTGCTCTTACCATGTTCTCACCATTCTGAAGCAGCTGGCCTAAGAGAAAGATGGAATGGCCTTTTGAAGACACAGTTAAAGTTCCAATTAGGTGGCAGCAGCCTGGAGAGCAGGAGCAGGGTTCTCCAGAAGGTAGTGTATGATTTGAATAAATGTCCAGTATATGATATGGTTTCTCCCATAGCCAGGATCCACAGGTCCAGGAATCAAGGACTGGAGAGGGGAATATTTTCACTCACTATCACTCCTAGTGACCCACTAGGAAAATTTTTGCTTCCTGTTCCTGTGACCTTAAGTGATAAAAGTTTTGGTTCCAGAGGGGGAGCACTCCTGCCAGGAGCCATAGCAAACGTTCCATTGAGCTGGAATCTCAGACTTCCCCCTGGCCACTTTGGGTTTCTGACGCCATTAAGCCAAGAGGCTAAGAAAGGAGTAACAGTGTTAGGAAGGGTGTTTGATCCAGATTACCATGGGGAAATGGGATTGCTTCTCCACAATGGTGGTAAGAAGGATTATGTCTGGAGTGCAGGAGATCGTTTAGGGCGTCTCTTGGTGTTACCATGTCCTGTGATTAAAGTCAATGGGAAACTACAATAGCCTAATCCAAGCAGGATGACAAAGGACACCAACCCATCAGGAATGAAGGTGTGGGTCACTCCTTCAGGAAAAGAGCAAAGACCTGCTGAGGTCCTTGCTGAGGGTGGAGGAAATACAGGATGAATAGTAGAGGAAGTAGTTATAAATACCAGCTAAGGCCACGTGACCAGTTACAGAAACCAGGATTATAGTTGCCATGAGTGCTTCTGTTGTATTTTGTGAAGAATGCATTTTTATGAGTATTTGTGCTTACTTTCCTCAATTTCTTTATTGTATGTTGTAACATCAATTAAGAACTGTCAATGGTTATCATATTTAAGTTTGTGATACTAAAAGAATGTCTCTCAAGAGACAATGCCACCTATTCTATACTTATTATGCATTTGTGGCTATATGACAGATAGTTATATCATGTTAGGTTTAATTATGACCTGATTAAATATATAATGTTTGTGATTATATGTGAAATAGTTATGTTATGCTTAAGAGTTATTATGGCCTGGTTATTGTTTTCTTTTTTCTTTTTTGTTTTTCGAGACAGAGTTTCTCTGTAGCTTTGGAGGCTGGCCTCGAACTCACAAAGATGCACCTGCCTCTGCGTCTAGAGTGCTGGGATTAAATGCATGCACCACCAACGCCCAGCCTATTGTTTTCATTTGGAAAGTAATCACAAAACAAGAGAAAGGGTTAAAAATCAAATAAACTTCAGCAACTATTTCAGAGTAGAGCAACTCCACCTTGACCTCCGAGTTACCCAGTCCCAAGGAATTAAAAAAAAAAAGACCACTTTTGGGAAAAGTGAAAAGGTCACCGTGCAACCCCAAAACCATAGAATGTTCCCTCCCCATGACTACCCTCCCAATGACAACTAGTAAAAACTATGTAAGATAACAGGTTGTACTGCCAACACTATGAATTCCCCTAGCCTCCACATCAATGAATCCAAAGAATCCAATGAATCTTATCCAATCCTGAAGAGCCAAGGCACATACCACCCTGCTTGTGGTTTTTTCCTTTAAAAACTTCTTGCAATTGAGGCTAGGCAACCCTTTTCCTGCAGCTTCTGTGCAGGTTTTCTGGACAGGGTCCCTGCCGAGGCTTGTAACTTAACATTAAACCTTATGTGTTTTTCATCAGTGAGTCGGCTCCTTGGTGGTCTTTTTTTTGGGGGGGGGGTTCTCATGAACTTGGCATAACAATAAGGAGAAAAGATTGTGAGTCAAGTTGACAAGGGGTGGGTTGTAATGGCTAATCTTGGTTGACTTCATCTGGAATTAACTAAAACCCCCAAATGGAAGGCACACATGTGAGGGACTTTTGCTTATTTGAAATAGGATTCTAACATAGACTGAAGACTAGCAGCTCTCTAGAAATTTCTCAGGACTCCAGCACCAGATTGGGATTTCTGAGACGTACAGTCTAATGAACTAAACAACTTCATTGTTTGCCTTTCTGTTGTGAGACAGCCATTGTTGGACTACTTGCATCACAGCCTGTGAGTCATTCTAAAAAATCTCTGTGTGTGTGTGTGTGTGTGTGTGTGTGTGTGTGTGTGTGTGTGTGTGTGTCCCTTCTATAAGTTCTGTTCCTTTAAACAATACTCACTAACATATAGGTTCCTTAGGTCTGTCCTCACAACTCCATCTCTGCCCTTTGAAACCGGGAACCCTGATGTCACTTGTATATTTTATACTCTGCATTGGGTGACGAGCTTGAGAGGCACTGTGAACTACCAGCTCCCATGGATAAATTTTCTTCCTGTTACCAGGTGGTGCCTCCTGTTAGCCAGACACCCTAACCACCCACAAGTACTCATGCTCAGGAGGAAATGAATAAGTCCAGCAGCGACTGGGGTCCTTTCGATACAAAGCAGATACTAATTCCTTTGTGAACCCCTACTCATTAGCTATCTATGTTAGTTATGGTTTCTCTTGCTACGAACCGACATCCATAACCACAGCAATGTGAAATCCTGCTTGTGTTATATGTCTTGTCTTCTGCCTTCTGTCAGGATTAAAAGAACCACTACACTGAGCTGTGAGGGGGCACTGTCAGCATTTTCCAGCATGCAGCCATTGGAAAGCAGCCAGTTCTGATTTTGCAAATATTTATTATTTAAAGCACATTAGGATGGACCAGAGGAAAAGCCTAATTTTGGTAAGTGCTGATGTCTCCTGGGTGACAATTGTCCTGCTATGGTTCACTTCTGTTTGCACTACCATTGCTACATGTGATGGTTAGCTTGTGTCTGGCAGGCCCTTCTTGCACAGTTATGAAGTATGTCTATGAGAAGCCATGGGTCTCAGCCTAGAAGAAGCTTCCCTCAATGCCCATGGACTTCTGTACCAGGCAAATACATCTCACCAGCAATGTGGAAAGGTGGGGAAAAATTCAAGGCCAAAGGGGTCAATCCAGGCACCAGACTACCAGTAGTCTGATATATTGTTTATGATCTAATAAATAAAGCAACTGGAGATCAAAATGCAAAGCTAGCCAGGCAATGGCGATACACACCTTTAATTCACCAGCCATACTAGTTTGCTATAGAATCTGGGCAATCATGGTACACACCTTTAATCCCTGGACTCAGGAGACAAAGACAGATGGATCTCTGTGAGTTCAAAGCTACCCAGGGTTACATTGGAGTGAATCACTCTAAAAAGAGAAATAGCTCATACAAAGTAGATCTCAGCACATGGGAATTCCATGCCTTTAATCCCAGCTCTAGAGAGGGATATAAGATTGGAGTGGGGCATTCGGTATTCAGTCTCAGAGATTTATTCTCCAGCCATGCTGAGGACTGGACAGTCCTTTTAGCCTGAGATAGAGGTAAGAGCTAGTGGCTGTCTTCTTTGCTTCTCTGATCTTCAGCTTGAACCCCAATATCTGTCTCTGGGCTTTTATTATTTGTGTTACGGTAGTCCAAGCAAATAATGCTCTCAAAGAACCAGAGGGGAAGTCTGGAGAGCTGCCACAACCCCTCACCTTGGCCCACCTGCTCTACCCCAGTTGCCTAGTTTTCTGTGGCCCTGCACTGTCATCTCTAAATGCAATGCCCTGCCACCCTCAAAATAAGCAGGGCACATGTGTGCAATCCCAGAACTTGGGAGGCTGAGGTGGAAGATTGAGGCCAGCCTGGGCCATACAACAGAATCTGTGTCAAAAGCAAAAATAGTATATTTGAAAATGAAATCATAATATACACATTTTCCTATAAAACAATGTTAAGGCTACACTAGGGGATAATATTAGGGTTATAGCTATATTTAGGCTCAAGGTCAGAGAAAAAAGTTAATTCCTGGTTAGTGTTAGGCCAGGGTCAGGTTCTTGGTCAGTCAAAGTGAATTAAAATTTCAGAGTCAAGGTAAAAATGAGTAGTTTATTGTCAAAGATAACATTAGGGTTATACTTAGTGTTAGCATCAGGGTCAAGGCTAGAGTTAAGTATTAAGCATAGTTCAGAGTCTGTGCCAGTGTTCTGATTTGGGTTATAGCAGGGTCAGATTCATGCTTTGAGTAAAGATCAAGTTTGGCATTAAAGTCAGTCGGGGTAACGATGAGGTAATGTTTAGAATCCAGTTCATTGTTAAATCTAGGGCTAGAGTTTAGAGTCAGATTTAGAATGAGTTTCAAGGGTATGGTTAGTGTGAAGGACAGGTAAGGTTCATGATCAAGACCAGGATTATGTATTGATTGTTGTCAGCATTCAAATGTTGATTTCAGAGTCTGGGTTAAAGTTAGGTATGGATAAGAATACAATTGGAAAGATGTACTTGACATTGATTTTTTAGCTGGCTGTTGCAGTTGCTGTTGGGGAAGTGTGTTTTGGGGAATTCAGACATTTTATTTATATGAAAGACCTCTTCTAAATGGCTTCTGAGCCCTCTGCATTGGTCCCTGTGAACTTCTCAAAGGTGTTCTCTCCTGAAAAGCCTCTGGGGCCCTGTGGTGCTATTCCCGCCCCTGCAGTGATCTGGAGCAAAGCCAGAACTTGTTAGCTCCTTGCAGATGGGAAGCACAGGGCAGGGCTTTGGATGGACTTTCGTGGGCTGAAACCTTCCTAAAATGCCTTTGTCTTTACCATGAAGCCTCTTGGACATATCCAGTCATTTTTCTTACTAATTTATTATTCTTTGACAATTTTATACACAGATATATTTTGGTCATTTTCAGCCCCATTTTCCCCTCTCATATCTCTCCTACTCCCACTGTAGCCCTTTTCCAAACAAGTCCCCATTTTCTTTCCTTTAAAAATTACTTCTTTTATCTTTGGGATTATAATATAATTACATTCATTTCTCCCTTCTAGACTTACTTCCAAACCCTCCCATATAGCCCTCCTTGCTCTCTTTCAAATCATGGGATATATATATATATATATATATATATATATATATATATATATATCCTAAATATAACCTGTTCAGTCTGCATAATGCAGCTATATGGACATTTTCAGGGCTAAACATTTGGTATTGAATAACCAGTTGTGCTCTACTCCGGGAATACTATCTCTCCCACTCTTAACGATTCCTCAGTTGCCTACTGTTCTTTGTGTAGGGTTGAGGCCTCATAGGCTTTCTTTCCCCTGTCCACTTTGGCATGTCTATTGTTCTTGTTCAGCTCATGTTTGTGTAGTCATAGTGATGAAACCTTATGGCTGTAGCTTCTGACATTACTAGGTAGATGCATTGTCAAAGCAAACTCCTTGTTCCTCTGGTTCTTACATTCTCTTCTGAAATGACCCCTGAGCCTCAGGTGCAGGAGTTGTGTTGTACATATATCAGTTGGGACTGCTCCACAACTTTGCATTTTGACTGGTTATGGTTTTCTATAATGCTCCCCTCTTTTGCAAAGAGAAGTTTCCTTGATGAGGAGTGAAGACAACTTATCTGTGGATACATGGGCAAATATTTGGGATATAGTTAGGGACTGACCTGATTTAGTAAAGTAGTGGTTGTAGGTCCTCCTCCAAGAGCCATGACTTTACTGGCCCTGGGTAGTTCCCAGGTTTCCAATATTAGGTATGATTTCCTGATGGCGGCTTTACAGAAGTCCACAAAACCCAGATAAATGATACCAGGTATTTCTTAGGGGAGCCCTCACATAATGATGGTAAATAACAGGGTCTTCCCGCTCCTGAAGATGCAGCCTCTGCCCTTCCGGATGCTCTGACCACAACCAAAGAGAGCAAGCCAGCCCCTCCTCTTCCTTTTTTTTCAATTTCACTGAATCTTTTATTGCCTCTGTTGGTAATATGACAGGGATTGTAAAAGACACACTTGAACTTACAGAGATAGACAGATGATATTCACTGAAGATAACCTTGGTCTCAAGTATTTTTATATGTGGGTACTTCTCATTTTATACATTTACTATTTAAAAAGCATTACATTTAAGAATGTGTACTTGTTCTGACATTTGGCAAAAAGTAAACTCTCCCTATGCTTGTCTCTGGAAAAAAAAAAAAGACTCAGCATGAAGACCTGACGCAAACAAAGACTGAAACCCATGAACTGAAGTAATTACACTGACTGTGTGTGTGCATGTGCCCTTTCTCTCTGGATTCACAGACGACCCTCTCCCAACAGTGTAAGCATTGTTAGTACACAACATTCCCTCTAACCAAACATTTGTCCTCACAATAAACACAATAAATCAGTTTTCTCTTTTGAGCCCTAGGAACAGTTTTGTTTAATTCTAAGATGCCACCACAGTGAACACCATTAACTTTTTTTGCTACATAATTTTATTAAAGCTTTATATATTTTTGCCTATAATTACACAGTAATTGTAAATGTTTAGTACCAAACTGATGACAAAGTTGAAAAGTCTTTCATTTAAAAATAAAATCTGTAAAACTCAAAGCATTAGGCCACAAATGAATATTAAGATTTTATAAAGAAAAATTTATGAGGTGGAGAGAGAAGCTAATGAGCCTTCATTTGAAAAAAATCATACTTGAATCAATCAATTTAAAATAAAAAAAATACCAAAACTCAAAATGTTCCATGTAGGGAATAAACAATATATGTCAGCAAAACTTTTAAAGATATACATATATGTATATATATCTTTAATCTTTCATAATTGAAGTTCTTCATATTTACAAAAATGAAATCAAGAAATACTGAAAACAGCAAGATTCTTTTTTCTTTTAATAACCAATTCCTGTAATGTGGATAAAAATTTAAGCTTTCTTTGGTATTTGAAATGTATTCCTAAATTAAAGTTATGATTGGAAAAATGATATATCTATAAGGTAAGCTTTCTATGCAATTTCCAAATCATGTGACTAAAAAGCAGTTTTAATCATTTCCATATCAGCATAAAATGTTCTGGTCTCCCAAAGTACATTCCTTTGTGCCCCAAAGAGGACCTGGACACATGAAGCAAACTCTGTCCCTATAGAAGGCCAGTCATCCAACATCTAAGTTCATCATTTTTAACTTTCTCCTCGAAATATTTAGGTACACACCCTTTCACATGTCAGTATGTTAACAGAGAAACACATATTTTCAGCAGGAGAGCAATTCATGGGTCCTGTCATGAAAAAACAAAATACAATCAAGACAGCATACTGCTTTGATGTGGAAATAGCAAATGCCAGTGAGAGATAAACAGTTAAAAGTCCAAATAATTTATAGAACAGAAGCCATTGGTATTCTGCACCAGCACTCTCTTGTTTGAAAAATCTCTGCTCTTGGAGTAAAGATTTGGCAACCACAGTGATTTAGCATTAAAGCCATTTCAACACAATAAGAAGTCGTAAGGGCTGGAGTATTGCCTGAAAGAGCAGTGCCTATATGATAAATATTGAACTTCATGGCTCATCACAACCATTTCTAAAATGTAAATCCTACTATCTTCTTATAAATTAAGTGAATTGCATTGTGTTCCATAGTTGGATGACAAAAAATTAAAAAACTAAACCCTCATGCCTAAATTTAGAATATTGTATTGTATAGCAATCCAAAACATTCAAAACAAATGAAATAGTTTAACTTATTCAAAAGTCATAGAAGCATTTCAAAAGCATAATGAAATCCAATTATGTGGTGTGTGATGCAGATGAGAGTGGAATCTAACATGTCCCATTACAGTATTTTTTAAATAAGAGTTCCCTGCAGGACCACTGTGTTTAAACATGGGTAAGACAACCACAGACTGTTTTGTAGAACCTTTGTAAGAGTCTGAAACACAAAACATATTTCTGGTAGTCACCAAGTTATCCTAATTTTTTTTATGTGTTGGTTATTTTGACATTTCTTTCATCAGCTATTCTACTTACGTCAACAGTACATGAGGTTTGCAGGAAAGTTAGATTCCCTCAAACCAAACACCATTCCAGATTCTGTCCCATCAGATAAATTACTCTCATTTGAGATGCTACCAGCATAGTCTTTGCAACTAGCCCGAAGCATATACTTAAGAAGTTTTTATAAATTGTTGTGGTGTTCATTATTATGTTTAATTCTTGTGCCAAACTGTTTTCTGATGAAGATAGCATTGTGCTTTATGCAAGAATGGAAACCTCAAAATAATCACCGTCAAGCTTCTATGACTTATGGGAAGACAAACTAAGATGGTCCACAGGTATAAGATGAAATCCACAATGTTGGAATTACAAATGTTTAGAGTAGCCCAGACTAGAAGACAAGCCCAAACTACCAGTAGAAGAATGGAGTACGATATGGTCCAAGATGTATCCTTAAAGTTTTGTCTCAGCCCTCAGTTTGAACTGTGAGGATTGATCTTCAGTTCGGTCCAGCCAGCAGAAATTGACTGTGTATTTTTCCATTGTATTTATTGTACAGACTATGTACATTCTAGAAGGTTCCTTTAGTGCTACACTGTTGTACTTTTTTGTCCCAGAAATTTGAGGGCATGCAAATTCCACAGTCATCAATAAGAACAGGCCATGCTCCTTCTTCATCATAATTGGACATGCCATCTGCAATCATTGAACTGAAGTCTAATAGAAGATTCCATGTGTCTTTTGGTATTGATCGTTTATGATGCTCCAACAAAAATTTATTCCATAAGTCTAAGAATTTAAATCTTCCATTAAGCACTAAGTTCCAGTAAGCAATGGCCATGTCTAGATCTAATACCTTTTGTCCTGGATTCTTTGCAAAATTAAAAGTAAACTGGTAAAAATCCTTAAATCGTCCTGGTTCTTTCAATTCTTGTTCCATCTTGGGTATTTGGGCCTTTAGTTTTTCTATACTGTCACATCCTAACTCTGTCATGCTGTCCATGAACTCCTGTTTGGAGAACTCACACTGTGTGGCTGCCCTGAACTTCCATGCAATGATCAGCACACTGATGCTGGCAGGATCGAGGGCCAGGTCATCACAGAACTGCTGTATACCATCTATTCCAATTTTATTTTCATCTTGAGGATCTTTGTATCTATTGTAAAGTTGTTCTAGCTTCTTCCTGTCCAACGATCCTTTTACACTCTCCCATATATAAAGTTCTGGATTTTGAAAAAAAAATTATCTGTTGCAACATATAGTTTCCAGTCAGTTTGAGAAAGACAACTCACTGCAGTTTTCTCACTAGACTGTGTGAAGATCATAAACTGATGAACTTTATCCTTCTGCGATTATTTCAACTTGTTCATGTTGGTGTCCTCCGGACCTCTCCCCTCCTCCTCCGGCTCTGCAGCGAATGGATGGCGGCGGCAGCAGTGGCTCCTCTCACGGGCTCGCCCCCTCCTCTTCCTTATAAGGGGTCACGTCCACACACCTGAAGCCACTACCCTAGGATGCGACCACCACCCCAAGTTCACTGGTGAAACAAGATGCCACTACAATTTGTTGACTGTGAATGGGTCCAATTAGAGAGCTGTTGGTTACTGCCAAGTTATATGAACCACTACTGCATCCTTAGGGTTATTGAGCCATACTGTGGTTGTTGTGGTTCATATGTATCATAGCTGGGTGACTGTTGGTTGCTTCCCTCCTTTAGAAGCTTTCATGGTGCCTTCTGATACCATGCAAGCTAGCTAGCTAGTCCTGAGGGAGGAGACATTGAGGTCAGTTCCAGCTCAGCAGCGTCTAGGCTCTGCTTCTAAAAGACATAGTGTCATCAGCAATAGGGACTTACCTTCGATCTCTGGGAGAGGACACCAAGCAAAAGTCTGTAAGGTTTGGGAGTTGTTTGTGTTGGGGCTTTTGTTAGGTGGTCTTTGGTTCTTAGAGGGAACGTTGTCAATCCAATTGAAAATTTTTCATTTAAACTGTGTGTGTGAGTGTGTGTGTGTGTGTGTGTGTGTGTGTGTGTGTGTGTGTGTGTGTGTGTAAGGAGACAGAGAGACTTACATGCATTATAGTTGTTTATTTTTAGGTAGATATTATAGTAGGTATATATTATTCTCTATGATATTTTCCGACATTCTCAATGCTATTTTACTATCCTCCTTCCTTCTTCTGTAGTTATCTCCCTCTCACCATCCTAATTAGAGCCCCCCTTTTCCCATTTCTCTGATCAGATAAATCACTTATACCCTTCTATTCCTCTCTCTATTGCTACTCCACTCTCTACCCTGGCAGTAACTGCCCCCCCTTTTTTCGATTTTTTTGAGACAAGGTTTCTGTGTAGTTTTGGAGCCTATCCTGGCACTCACTCTGTAGACCAGACGGGCTTTGAACTCACAGAGATCCGCCTGCCTCTGCCTCTGCCTCCCAAGTGCTGGGATTAAAGGCATGTGCCATCAATGCCTGGCTCAGTAGGCCCTTTTTGCTTTTCCAGTTTCTGCAGTTATTGAAGGAAATGTATTCATATCTAAAGATTTGGAGATAGAAGCCTCTGACAACAGAACATACAACATTTTTCCTTCTGGGTCTCGGCTATCTCAATATGATCTTTTCTAGTTCCATCCATTTGTCTGCATAGTTCCTGATTCACTCTTCTTTACAGCTCAATAGTGTCCCATAGTGTATATGCACCACATTTGCACTATCCGTTCACTGGTTCAAGGACATTTAGGTTGTTTCCGTTTCCCAGATACTGTGAATAGAACAGTAGTGAACATGGCTGAGCAAGTATCTGTGGAGTAGGATCCTGAGTCTTTGGGGTATATGCCAAGGAGTAATATAGTTTGGATCATATGGTAAATTTACTTTTAGCTTTTTGATGATTCTCCACTCTAACTGAAGAGTGGCTTTGCAATCCAGTCAACAGTAAATGAAGCCTTTTCCCTCCACCACTCCAGCATTTGTTGTCGGTTATTTTGTTGATTCTGACTAGTGTAAGATGAAATCTCAAAGTTGTTTTGATTTACATTTCTCTAATTGCTAGGGACAGTGAACATTTCTGAGATATTTCTTAGCCATGTTTTCTTCTTTTGAGAACTCTATGTTCAGGACACAGGCTCAATTTTTGAAAAGGTCATTTTGTTTGTTTGTTGTTGTTGTTTGACTCTGTTTTTTGAATTCTTTATATATTCTAGAAATTAGACTTCTGTTAGACATATAGCTGGCAAAGATTGTTTTGCATTCTGTGGGGTTCCTCTTCACCTGGTTGTTTCATTAGCAGAGCATAATTCTTGGGCAAATGGAGTCCTATTCATAAAGTCCTTCCCCACACTTCCATCATGTAGGGTACAGCCCACCTTTTCTTTTAGCATTTTCAGTATTTCACACCTTGGATACATTTGGAGTTTGTTTTTATGCAAGGTGAGAGATCCAGGTCTTCTTGAACGTGAACTTCTAGTTTTTCCAGCACCATTTGTTAAAGATGCTTCCTTTTGCTCCAGCTTATGTTTTTGGTGTCTGTCAGATATTAAGTGGATGAGGTTATGTGTATTCATGTTTGGGTCTTTATTTTTTAAATAAATTTTTATTTAAATTAAAAACAATCTTATTTTACAGACCAATCCTATTTCCTTCTCCCTCCTGTCCTCCCATGTCCCCTACCAACCCCCATCCACTGCCCAGGGATGGTGAGGCCTCCCATGAGGGAATCGTCAAGGTCTGTCACATCATTTGTGGCAGGGCCTAGGCCCTCCCCCGTGTATCTAGGCTGAGAGAGTATCCCTCCATGCACTAGGGATAAATACTGGTTTCACTGTCAGACGTCCCATAGACTGCCCAGGCCCCTTAACTGACACCTACATTCAGGGGGCCTGGTTCGGTCTTTTGCTGGTTCCCCAGCTGTCAGACTGGGGTCTGTGAGCTCCCACTTGCTCAGGTCAGCTGTTTCTGTGGGTTACTCCAGCATGGTCTTGATGCCTTTGCTCATCACTCCTCCCTCTCTACAACTGGATTCCAGGAGTTCAGCTCAGTGCTTAGCTGTCAATCTCTGGTTCTGCTTCCATCAGCTAGTGGATGAAGGCTCTAGGATGGCATTTAAGGTAGTCATCAATCTCATTATAGGGGAAGGGCATTTAGGGTAGCCTCTCCACTATTGCTTAGATTCTTAGTTGGGGTCATCCTTGTAGAGCTCTGGATGTGCACATTTCCTTGTAGGCACATTTCCCTAGTGCCAGATTTCTCATTAAACCTAAACTAGCTCCCTCTATTAAGGTATCTCTTTAGTTGCTGTGTTTCTCTATTCTTCCCCCAACTCTATATTCTGAGAAGCTAGTCACCAAAACACCAAATAATCCAATTAAAAAGTGGGGTACAGAACTAAACAGAGAATACTCAATGGAGGAATCTAAAATAGCTGAAAGATATAAAAGAAAGTGCTCAACATCCTTAGCCATCAGGGAAATGCAAGTCAAAACAACTCTGAGATACCATCTTGCTCCTATCACACTGGCTAAAATAAAAAACACCAAAGACAGTGTATGCTGGAGAGGATGTGGAGAAAGAAGAACACTCTTCCATTGCTGATGGGAGTGCCAACTCATACAGCCACTTTGGAAATCAGTATGGTGGTTTCCTAGGAAAATGGGAATCAGTCTACCACAAGATTCAGAAATTCTACTCTTAGGCATATACCCAAAGGATGTACATTCATACAACAAAGACTTTTGTTCAACGATGTTCATAGCAGCATTATTTGTAATAGTCAGAAACTGGAAGCAGCCTAGATGCCCCTCAACTGAAGAATGAGTAGAGAAAACGTGGTACATTTGCACAATGGAGTACTACTCAGTGGAGGGGGGAATGGAATCTTGAAATTGGCAGGAAAATGGAGCGAACTAGAAGAAACCATCCTGAATGAGGTAACCCAGTCACAAAAAGACAAACCTGGTATGCACTCATAAATGGATTTTAGACATAGAGCAAAGAGTACCAGCCTACAATCCATACCGACAGAGAAGCTAGGAAACAAGGAGGACCCTAAGAGAAGCATAGATAGTATTCCAGAGAAGGGGAAAGGGACAAGATCTCCTGAGTAAATTGGGACCATGGGGGTGGGGAGGTAGGAGAAAGAACAGGGGAGAAGGAGAGGGGGAGGAAAACATGAGGGATCAGGAAGGTTGAGTTGGGAGAAGAACAGGGGAGAGTAAGGAAAGAGATTCCTTAATAGAGGGAGCCACCATGGGCTTAACAAGAAATCTGGCACTAGGGAAATGTCCAGGGATCCACAAGGATGACCCCAACTAAGAATCTAAGCAATAGTGCAGAGGCTACCTTAAATGACCTTCCCCTATAATGAGATTGATGACTACCTTAAATGCCATCTTAGAGCCTTCATTCAGTAGCTGATGGAAGCAGAAGCAGAGATTGACAGCTAAGCACTGAGCTGAACTCCTGGAATCCAGTCATAGAGAGGGATTAGTGATGAGCAAACAGGTCAAGACCATGCTGAGGAAACCCACAGAAACAGCTGACCCTTAGTCTGACAGCTAGGGAACCAGAAAAAAGACCGAACCAGGCCCACTGAACATGGGTGTCAGTTAGGGGGCCTGGGCAATCTATGGGGTCTCTGGCAGTGGAACCAGTATTTATCCCTGGTGCACAAATTGGCTTTGGGAGCACATTCCCTAATGAGGGATACTCTCTCAGCCTAGATACTTGGGGGAAGGCTTAGGTCCTGCCCCAAATGATGTGACAGACTTTGATGATTCCCCATGGGAGGTCTCACCCTCCCTGGGGAGTGGATGGAGTGTGGGATGGGGGTTGGTGGGGGAAATGTGAAGATGGGAGGGAGAGATAAGTGGGATTGGTCTGTAAAATAAGATTGTTTTTTATTTAAATAAAAATTAATTTTTAAAAAATATTAGAACCAGGTTTTAGATACCATCCATTTGAACATTTAATTTGTTTTTCATAAATGAGAATCTTAGTCTCAAATCAATTTAAAAAGTATTGAAAAAAAAAAGAAAGCTGTTCAGTTTCCATGAGTTTGTAGGTGTTCAGTTGTTTCTGTTATTGTTGAAATCTGGATTTAACCCATGATGGTCTGATAGAATTCAGGGGTTATTTCAATTTTCTTGTATCTTCTGAGATTTGCTTTGTGCCTGAGTATATAGCCAGTTTTGGAGACAGTCCCTGAGGTGCTGAGATGAAGGTATATTCTTTAGTATTTGGGTGGAATGTTCTTTTAAATCCATTCAGCTCATCACACCTGTTAGCTCCAGGATTTCTCTGTTTAGTTTTTGTCTAGATAATCTGTACATTGGTGAGGGGGTAGGATATTAAAGTCTCCTATCAATGTGTGAGTTTTGATGTGTGATTTAGGCTTTAGTAATATTTCTTTTAGAAATATGTGTTCCTGCCGACCGATCCACAATGAGGTGAGTGAGCCTGTGCTCTTACTCAACTCCCGTCCAAAGCATCATTCACCCCAATCTCCCCAGGCCTGCAATGCTTGGGGTAGACACACCCAGGCAGGGAGGAGCTCCCTGAATCTGGAAACACCCCACTCTTCCTTCCCTTTCTGCCGACTGATCCACAACGAGGTGAGTGAGCCTCTGCTCTTTTTTTCTTTTATTTTATTAGTTAAAATTAGTAACAAGCTCGCTTCAGATGTCAATCACTTCTCCCTCTCCCTCCCCTACCCCCAACATCCCACCTGCCCCTAGCCACCCCCCCTCCACTCCCCAGGCAGGGTAAGGTGCTCAAAGGGGGCTTCCCCACAGTCTACCACATCATTCTGGGCCAGGCCTAGGCATTTCCCCATGTGTCCAGGTCAAGAGAGCATCCCTTCACATGGGATGGACACTCAAAATCCCTTCTTTTTTTTAAGACCTTACACATTTAATGCAGTGTGTTACCCCTGTACAAATGGAAAAAAAATTAAATTTAACATTTCTGTTCAACCATGTTCATAGCAGCATTATTTGTAATAGCCAGAAACTGGAAGCAGCCTAGATGCCCCTCAACTGAAGAATGTATACAGAAAATGTGGTATATATACACAATGAAGTACTACTCAGCAGAAAAAAAACAATGGAATCTTGAAATTTGCAGGAAAATGGATGGAACTCGAAGAAACCATTCTGAGCAAGGTAACCCAATCACAAAAAGACAAACATGATATGTACTCAGTCATATGTAGACTTGCTTTATGATACATAGTAGTGACCATGCTTTATTCAGAGCTGCTTTTAATGATATTGCTCAGAATGGTTTCCTTCCAGATGATGATTGAGATGCTAATTTTTAAAAAATGGTGCCAGGTACCACAAGCGTAAAAGAACTGTGCTGTTTTTCTGGGATTTTGTTTTTTACTTTTTTTTTAAAGGAGAGTGCTGGATGTCTCTACAATTTTGTTCAAATGACTGCAGAATCTAGAAAAGCTGTTGCTGCTATTGATGCATAACATACTGCTATTATTGGTCTTTACATGTGTGTGTGTGTGTGTGTGTGTGTGTGTGTGTGTGTGTGTGTCAGAAGTGAGCTTCCGATCTTAGCCAACTCCCATCCAAAGCATCATTCACCCAGATCTCCCCGGGCCTGCGCTGGCTTGGGGTAGACATGCCCAGGCAGGGAGGAGCTCCCTGAATCTGGAAACGCCCCACTCTTCCTTCCCTTTCTGCCTACTGACCCACAACGAGGTGAGTGAGCCTCTGTTCTTACCCAACTCCCATCCAAAGCATCATTCACCACGATCACCCTGGGCCTGCGCCTGCTTGGAGTAGACCTCCCAGGCAGAGAGGATCTCCCTGAGTCTGAAAACACCCCACACTTCCTTCCAGTCCCCCACCCCTGACCTGACTGCTATGCATGTCCATCCAACTCGTTCAGAGTGAAGAGACTACCAAGAAAGGCAAGACCATCCAGAGCTGCAGACATTGAATTCCTGCCCACACACACCATTGGGTCACTCCACCTGCACCCACTGGAAGAATATATGGGAAGAAGACAGAATAAGAATTCAGTCAACAACAGAAAGACCAATATGACACCACCAGAATCTAGGGACTCCACACCAGCAAGATCTGAAAAGCCCAAGACAAAGCATGAAGAAGAGATGGACCTCAAAAAATAATCTCGGCAAGATGATAGAGACCTTTAAAGAGGAAACAAGAAAATCCCTTAAAGAAATAGAAAAAATAAGTAAGCAAAAGATTACATGAAATGGAGGAAAAGACAAACCAAAAAATTCAAGAAATAAATAAATCTCTTAAAAAATCTAAAGAAACCCAAGAAAAAACAACCAAACAAGTGAAGGAAGCTCTTGAAACAGTTCAAAGCATGAAGCTGAAATATACACAATAAAGAAAACACAGAATGAGGCAATGCTGGAAATGGAAAAGATGGATAAATGATCAAGAACTAAAGATGTGAGTATAACTAATAGAATTCAAGAGATGGAAGAGAGAATCTCAGCTACTGAAGACTCGCTAGAAGATATATATTCATCAACCAAAGAAAACCTCAAGTCCAACAAATCCCTAAGACAAATTATGGGACACTGTGAAAAGACCAAACCTAAGAATAATAGGTATAGAAGAAGGTGAAGAAATGCTGCTCAAAGTTACAGAAAACATATTCAACAAAATCATAGAAGAAAACTTCCCCAACCTACAGAAGGATATGCCTATGAAAGTACAAGAAGCTTACAGAACACCAAACAGCCTGGACAACAAAAAGAAATTGCCCCCCCACCCCAACACATAATAATCAAAACACCAAATCGACAGAATAAAGAGAAAATATTAAGAGCAGCAAAAGAAAAAGGTCAAGTAACATATAAAGGCAAACCAATTAGAATCACACGTGACTTCTCAATGGAAACTCTGAAAGCCAGAATGTCTTGGAGAGATACCCTACAAGCACTAAGGGAGCATGGATGTCAACCCAGACTACTGTACCCAGCAAAACTTTCAATAACTATAGAAGGAGAAAACAAGATATTCCATTACAAAAACAGATTTAAACAGTACATATCCACAAATCCAGTACTACAGAAGGTTCTGGAAGGAAAACTCTAACCCAACGAACGTAACTACACTCACAAAAACAAAGGCAATACATAATCTAATTTTACCAAACACAAAAAGAAACAGGAGGGAGAAATCCACACACAATGACACCACGAACAATAAATCCCAAAAAAAGAACCAACAAACAATGGCCATTAATATCCCTAAATGTCAATGGTCTTAACTTTCCAATAAAAAGATATAGGCTAACAGAATGGATACAAAGACAGAATCGATCCTTCTGCTGTTTACAAGAAACCTCAACTTCAAAGACAGGCGATACCTCAGAGTAAAAGGATGGGAAAAGATTTTCCAATCAAATGGGCTCAAGAAACAAGCTGGTTTAGCAATCCTAATATCTAACAAATTAGACTTCAAACTAAAATCAATCAAAAGAGATGAAGAAGGGCATATCATACTCATCACAGGAAAAGTCCATCAAGATGAAGTCTCAATCCTGAACATCTATGCCCCAAATACTAAGGTGCCCACATTTGTAAAAGAAACATTACTAAAGCTCAATCCACACATAAAACCACACACACTTATATTAGGAGACTTCAACACGCCCCCCCCCGCCACTTTCACCACTAGACAGGACTGCCAGACAGAAACTTAACAAAGAAACAAAGGATCAGACAGAAGTTATGACCTAACTGGGTTTAACAGATATCTATAGAACATTCCATCCAAACACAAAAGAATATACCTTCTTCTCATAGAAACATGGAACTTTCTCTAAAATTGACCACATAGTTGGCATCAAAGGAAACCTCCACAGTTAGAAAACAATTGAAATAACCCCCTGTAACTTATCAGACCACCATGCATTAAAGCTAGAATTCAATAGCAATATGAATTGCAGAAAACCTATATACTCGTGGAAAATGAATAACATGCAATTAATTGCACCATCCTGGGTTGAGGAAGAAATAAAAAAAGAAATTAAAGACTTCCTAGAATTTAATATGAACATAGACACAACATACACAAATTTATGGCAAACTCTGAAAGCAGTGCTAAAAGGGAAGTTCATAGCACTAAGTGCCCACATGAAGAAACTGGAAAAAAGGCACATTAGAGAATTGAAAGAACAACTGAAAGCATTAGAGCAAAAAGAAGCAAACTCACCAAGGAGGCATAGACATTAGGAAATAATCAAACTTAGGGCTGAAATCAATAATGGAGAAACTAGGAAAACATTACAAAGAATCAATAAAACAAAGAGTTGGTTCTTTGAGAAGATCAACAAGATAGACAAACCTCTAGCCAAACTAACCAAAAGGCAGAGAGAGAGCATGCTAATTAACAAAATCAGAACAGAAAATGGGGATATAACAAGAGACACTGAGGAAATCCAGAGAATCTTCAGGTCATACTTTGAAAACCTGTACTCCACAAAATTGGAAAATCTAAAGGAAATGGACAGTCTTCTGGATAAATATCACTTACCAAATTAAGCCAAGATCAGATAAACAGTTTAAATTGACCCATAACACCTAATGAAAGAGAAGCAGTCATCAAAAGCCTCCCAAACAAAAAAAGCCCAGGGCCAGATGGCTTCACTGTAGAATTCTACCAGAAATTGTAACAAGAGCTGATACCAGTACTCCTCAAACTGTTCTGCACAATAGAAGCAGATGGGATATTGCCAAACTCTTTCTATGAGGCTACAATCACTTTGATACCCAAGCCACACAAAGGTATGACTAAGAAAGAGAACTACAGACCGATATCCCTCATGAACATTGATGCTAAAATAATCTATAAAATATTGGTGAATAAAATCCAAGAACATATCAGAAAAATCATCCACCACGATCAAATAGGCTTCATCCCAGTGATGCAAGGGTGGTTCAACATACGAAAATTCATCAATGTAATCCACCATAAAAAAACAAACTGAAAAAGAAAAACCACATGATCATATCACTATATGCTGAAAAAAAGCCTTTGACAAAATCCAACATCCCTTCATGATAAAGATCTTGGAGAGAATAGGCATAACAGGAACATGTCTAAACATGATAAACACAATATACACCAAACCAATAGCCAACATCAAAGTAAATGGAGAGAAAGTCAAAGCATTTCCTCTAAAATCAGGAACAAGACAAGGCTGTCCACTCTCTCCATACCTCTTCAATATTGTACTTGAAGTTCTAGCTAGGGCAATAAGACAAAAAAGAGTGATCAAAGGGATACAAATTGGAAAGGAAGAAGTCAAACTTTCACTATTTGCAGATGACATGATAGTCTACATTAGTGACCTGAAAAAATCTACCAGGGAACATCACAGCTGATAAACACCTTCAGCAAGGTAGCAGGATACAAAATTAACTCAAAAAAATCTGTAGACCTACTGTATACAGATGATAAATTCAATGAGAAAGAAATCATGGAAATATCACCTTTCACAATATCCACAAGCAACATAAAATATCTGGGGGTAACACTAACCAAAAAAGTGAAAGACCTGTACAATAAGAACTTTGAGACTGTAAAGAAAGAAATTAAAGGAGATACCAGAAAATGGAAAGGTCTCCCATGGTCTTGGATAGGTAGAATTAACATAGTAAAAATGGCAATCCTGCCAAAAGCAATCTGTAGATTCAAAGCAATCCCCATCAAAATCCCTACACAGTTTTTCACAGACATTGTAAGAACAATACTCAACTTTATATTGAAAAATATAAAACCCAGGATAGCCAAAACAACTCTTTACAATAAAGGATCTTCTGGAGGTATCACCATCCCTGACTTCAAGCTCTACTATAGAGCCATAGTTCTGAAAACAGCTTGGTATTGGCACAAAAATAGACAGATAGACCAATGGAATCGTATTGAAAACCTTGATATTAACCCACGCACCCACAAACACCCTATTTTTGACGAAGTTACTAAATCTATACAATGGAAAAAAGATAGTATCTTCAACAAATGGTGCTGGCACAATTGGATTCAGACATGAAAAGATTGCAGATAGATCCTTACCTGTCAACATGCACAAAACTTAAGTGCAAATGGATCAAAGATCTCTCCATAAATCCAGCCATATTGAATCTTCTAGAAGAGAAAGTGGGAATTACCCTTGAACAAATTGGCACAAGAGACGGATTCCTGAATATCACACCAGTAGCACAGACACTGAGGTCTGCAATTAATAAATGGGACCTCCTGAAACTGAGAAGCTTCTCTAAGGCAAAGGACACAGTCAGTAAGACAAAACTACCGTCCACCGAATGGGAAAAGATCTTCACCGACCCCATATCTGACAGAGGGCTGATATCCAAAATATACAAGGAGCTCAAGAAGCTAGCCACAAAAACACCAAACAATGAAATTAAAAAGTGGGGTTCAGAACTAAAGAGAGAATTTTCAACAGAGGAATCTGAAATGGCTGAAAGACACTTAAGAAAGTGCTCAAAATCCTTGGCCATCAGAGAAATGCAACTCAAAACAACTCTGAGATACCACCTCACACCTGTCTGAATGGCTAAAATCAAAAATACCAATGACAATGTATGCTGGAGAGGATATTGAGAAAAAGGAACACTCCTCCATTGCTGGTGGGAGTGAGAACTTGTAAGACCACTCTAAAAATAAGTATGGCAGTTGCTCAGAAAAATGGGAATCAGTCTACCTCAAGATCCAGCCACTCCTCTCTTGGGTATATACCTAAATACTGCATGTTCATACAACAAGGACATATGTTCAAACATATTCATAGCAGCATTGTTTGTAATAGCCAGAATCTCTAAGTTATAAATGAACCCCTGGATTGGGAAGTGGCATGAACTCTTGAGCTAACTGGGAGCATGAGGGTAGGGGAGAGGGTGCTGCCACAATAAGAGCATGAGAAGAGAAGTAGAGGAGAGGAAATGGAGGAGCAGAAATACTGAGTTGTGGAAAAATAGAGGAGAGAGAGCAGGATAAGTGATACCATATTTGAGGGAGCCATTATAGGTCCTAGAAGAGATTGGAACTAGGGAGATCTCCATAGTCCTACAAGGATGACAATCTAGGCCATGGTGGAGAGGATTACCTAAAAGCCCTTCCCCTAAAATGAGATTGACTACTACTCTTTATGCCATTCTAGAGGCCTCATCCAGTGGCTGATGGAAGCAGAGACAGACATCCACAAACATACACTGAGCTAAAACCTGGAATTTAGTTGATGAGAGGGAGGAATGAAGATTGAAGGAGTCTGTACCAGGTTGGAAAAACCCACAGAAACAATTGGCCTGAACAAGGGAGAGCACATCGACCCCAGATGCTGTCTGGGAGGCCAGTACAAGACTGATCCAGACTCCTGAACATGGATGTCAATAAGGAGGCCTCTGCACTCCAGGGAGCCTCTGGAAGTGGATTTGCATTTTTCCCTGGTATAATAAGGGACTTTGAGAGCCCATCCCACGTGAAGGGATACACTCTGGCCCTGGACACATGGGGAAGGGCCCAAGACCAGCCCAGGAAGATTTGGCGGACTTTACAGAGTCCCTGTTGAGGGCCCTACCCTGCCTGGGGAGGGATGGGTTGATGGGGTGGGGGCAGGTTGGGGTGGTAGAGGAGAAATGGGGGTGAGGGAAGGGAGAGGGAGAAGGTACTTGCATGTGAAACAAGCTTGTTCCCTACCTTGAACTAATAAAAAAAAAGAAAAGAAAGGTGTCCAGGGAGACTTCTGTCAGAGCTTAACTGGTTTAATAATGTGGCATGTATATGTTCTCCATGACCTATGACTTCAATTGTCTTGGTAGTTGGCTAGGTTTCCAATACCAATCTTGTTTCCCTCAGATTGAGCATATGTTAATTCCAATTTTTTGGTTATCTGCTAAGGTATTAGTGCCATTACTGTACCTGGAGTGTTATCATGCCATGCAAGTATTTGTTGTGATTCATAGGTGTCCTAGCTGGGAGGATTAATGGGTACATCTTTTCTTTGGTGCCTTCTGGTGCCCTGACATGTAGCCCTCAGGGAAGATGGCTGCAATTAAGTTCAGCCTCAGTGACCTACCTGAACTATTTCTAAAAATGGCTTGTGTCTTCAGTAACAGAAGAATCTCACCTACGACTTCTAGGACACAGCCAAGGGCATTGGCAGTATCTTGTATGTTTTGTGTGTCTTTAGACAACCCTGAAATTGAACTCAAATGGGCCTTCTCATGCTTGAGGTTATGGATTTCATTGAGAGGTCTTTGGCTCTTAGAATGAGAAAGGTCGGCCCAGATGAGGAAATATCGTTTAAACAGTATATGTGTATTTATAGCCAGACATGTGTGTGTGCCATATACTAAGTTTTTAGATTAATAGTAAGATTTCTTATGACTTTTTCAGAAATCCTTACTGTTGTTTTACCTTCCACCCTCCTTCTGTATTTCTCTCCTGCCACTTCACTAAGTAGAGCTCCCCCTTTTCTGATTTCCACAGTCAGATATGCTGTCCCTGGTATTGTCCTTTCTGTTTCTTTCCCAACACAGAAATAGGCTCTTTCTATATGTACTCACATCTGAAGAGTTTTAGTTAGGAAATGTCTATGTGAGAAAACATGTGGCATTTATCTTTCTGTGACTTCGTTACTTCATCAATTTGATCTTGTTGTATTAGCTTGGCAACAGACTGTTGGTCTTATATTAAATCATATAGACACACACACACACACACACACACACACACACAAAAAAAAAAAAAAACTCTCACTAAAATTTGTGTTATTCTAGACAAACCTGACTAATACACTGAGGAATTCTGTCTTTTATATGACTGCACTATATCCATTTATAGTCTACTGTGAGCTCATTTCTGGGTATATAGACTCTGCAAACCCTAGCAGATGTGTCTTAAAAAAACCTGAGGATCAGGGATCATTGTAGAAGAGGGAGCAGAATCACCAGAATAACTAGGAGTTTCCTGTACAGTTGGATCATGTAGAAATGTCCAAAGCTGTAATCATAAATTTACACCAATATGACAACTTAAACATGAGCTGAACAGGAACAACAATAGACGTGCTAAAGTAGATGGGGGAATACCCTCAAGGCCTCAAAATTGCACAAAGAACTACATGCAAGTGAAGAATCTTGAGCGTGGGAAAAATGATCTTCCCCAGTGTAGAGTACAACAACACGTAATGCCATACCAAATAGTCAGTCCTGAAAGCATGGATACAGGCAACATTATACAGATTGAGTATAACTATTGCATGAATCTAAACAGGAGTAAGAAAAATATATATGAGGGCTTGAAGGGAAGAGAGAGAAAAGATAATGAAATAATTATAATCTCAGGAAATGTTGAAGAAAGAATTTTCTATGACGGGAACATTTAATTAAGCACTGTAATTTGGAAAGACCCCTAATACAACACTTGGCATGGACCTGATCCAGTACTAATATGGGTAAGAGGATCAGTATCCATATACTGTAAAGAAATGAAATCTGCCAGATGGATTCCTGAAATATCAGTTAAATAAATAGCTAATAACTTAAGTCATTCTAGGGTGAATTGCCACTCCTGAGAATTTTCTCCTTTCTGTTTTACATAAATAAATATTCACATCACACCTGTCCTGCTGTTGGCATCTCATTCAGTGTAAAGGTTTGATCATGGACCAATCAATCCAGACAAGTTGCTAGCATCCCTGTATGGACCACCATGGGAATGTATAGAGGGGACCCTACATGCCATGAATTCAAGTCGCATCCCTCCAATGACTGTGGATTGTGGAGATAAGTCAGCCTATCTGTGGACATATAATACTGGCACAGGCTTTAATCAAAATAAGAGTCTCATTACCAAACCTAAAATCGTCCCTAGGGTCAATGGACAACCAGGGCCCTTCCCTGCTGAATGCATTTTTGTAAGCCAGATGAATGCCATGTGATACAGTATATTCTAAGAATACACATTATAGTCATACTTACTTTACTGCCATACCTGAAGTCACTTATGCTGCCACCCTTTGACGTGATTGGTCTACTACACTTCAGATTTTGGGCAATTACAAATATGCCACAGCCTCATGCCATGCCACCCCAGGAAAACAGGCATCTTGGAATAAAATAGCTCTCATCAATGTCTCCCATGGTGGGCCCACAGACCAGGATAGAGAAAACATGATCCAGGAGAAAATCCAATTTATGATTGACCTACTAATTACCCACATAGCTTATCATCCCTTATTGCTTCCCAAATCTAGAGGGGTGGAAGTGGATCCCTATACATCAGAGATAATAGCTGCTACTCACTATCCTTTAAACATCACCGACCCCCATTTGGCAGAAGATTGTTGGCTGTGCTTAGCTTTAGGTAGTCAGTGGTCTTTAGCAGTCCCCATGTTCAATGACTCTTTGATACCCACCAATGGTTCCCTGATGACAAGTAATTGTCTGCTCATCATTCCTTTTAGAGTTCAGCCTAAAAGATTTAATTATTCATTGTGCTTCTATAAATATTTTAAGAACCATATTTTTGGTATAGTTGTAGGCCATGTTTCCATTACCTCTTATTTCTCAGTGATTAATGTGTCCACAACTCTCTGTGCCAGACAAGGACAGGTTCATACTTGTAGAAATGGGTTAGCATACTCCATGCTGCCAGCCAATTGGACAGGGCTATGTGTCCTGGCCATCCTCTTCCAGATATAGAAATTTTAGCTGGGGACAAACCTGAACCTATATCTAGCATGGATTATGTCATCCCCAGATGTAAGAGGGCTGTTTCATTCATTCCCCTATTTGTAGGTCTTGGTGTGACAGGAGTTCAAGCCTCTGGCTCCACTGGCACAGGAGCAGCCTTAAAGAACAATTTTCAAATGTTGCAACAATTTGCTGATGATTTAAAGACTATTTATAGATCCATCCAGGATCTAAAAGATGAGTTTGACTCTAGCAGAAGTAGCCCTACAAAATAGGAGATATCTAGATTTACTTACTTCAGTCAAGGGAGGCATGTGCTTGATTTACAAGAGAACTGCTGCTTCTACACTAGCAAATCGCGTATTGTTTGAGATCGAATCAAAAAACATCAAGAACACCTTGAAAAACCCAATAGAGAACTATTCAACCAACCTATTTGTTGTGCTTGGAGTGGATTTCTCCCCTATCTTCTTTCCCTGTTAGACCCCTTGGTTGTTCTATTAATTTTTCCATCACTCGGCATTTTCTCTTTAATAAATTGATGCCTTTCATTGAGAATCAGATAGATGCTATCAAAATGAAGTCTGTACAGGTGCACTATCATTGCCTTATATTTGAACGAAATGAGAGACAGCTTTGATGAACTCTAATCATAAGTCTTATGACCAAGTAATCTGCAAGATTATTGAGTTCATTCCTTCATTGGTGAGCTGGCCTGGATAGCCAACGATGGGCAACAGAGTGAGAGCTGAGAGTGTTTGTTCCCGACGAGCTCCTAAGATATGAATGGCCATCATGCAATGTCATCTCTAATGACAAGTAGGGTTGTCCACACTCTCTAAGTCATGATTCCCGCTGACCTAAGACAGGCACTGTCCCATCAAAGACATCCCAACTGTTGGCCCTCTAAATATAGTAAAGAAAATGTGGACCTGGAGAGGACCCTGAATGTAGACCTCCTAATAATTGGCGTCTTGTGCCTTCTATTACTATTTTAGGAACTAACACACAATTAAGTTTCGGGCTCTTTACATCTGCTTATCTAGTTGTAAAGCATATGCCCATGTCTGCGCTCAGGAGAGACCCAGGTGCAGCACTAACTCTTCCTGGCTAATGGCCACCTTCCCCCAAATCCTGCTTGGTCGGGAGTCACCCAATCCCAGCCTTATCTCCTGGCAACAAATCTTGCAGTTTGCTAGCCACCTTCCCCCTTCCTGAATCTCTTATCCTAATTAAGCCCCTTTTGTGTGTTTAATAAACAAGACTTCAACAGAATACTCTCTTGTCTCTATCTCTCGCGTCGCTTCCCTTTTCATTGCCAGTCTCTCTCTCAGGGTCTCCATTGACTGACCCCGAGTGCCGGGGCATTTCTTCACTGTCCATTCCTAAGGAGTGTATAAAAGGGGAGTTTAATAGGCCAAACTTGGTTGAGCACCCTGATTCCTACCTCCTCTAACTACCTTCAGACCCACAGCTACTCCCAATTCCGAAGAGTAAGCACCCAATGCTAAGAAACATATTAATTGGTACCCCTTGTGGCTGAAATATTAGGGACACAGAAACTTTCCTACCAGGCAACACTAGACCATCACACTCTCTGAAAATACATAGAAAACAGAAACTAATGAACAAAACACCTACCCACCAAGGAGAAAACCAGAATTCAGGACCTAGGCATATAACATTCCCAGTCACAGATGTCTAGACACCAGAATAAAAACACAATGAATAATAGCCAGGTCACTAAGTATTCATAAAACCAAGTCAACAGCAGGCAATGAATAATCCACCATAGGTGAGGCACAAGTAAAACCTTAAAACAGCCCACATAAAGATGATAGCAGTCCTCAAGTAATAAATAAATCCCATAAGAAACCCAAGAAAAAACAAAGAAATAGGTTGAAGAAATAAATTTACCTTATAAATATATCTTGGAAAACACCAGAAAGAAACAAATGAAAATATTCAAGACCAGAAAATGAAGAGAATCAATAAAGAAAAAAAAAACAAATTAAGGAATTCACAGAGGAACTACAGAGGTAAGCTTCACCAGCAGAGTACAAAAAAATGGAAGAAAGAATATCAGACATTGAAAATACAATGGAAGAAAAGGATACATAAAACAAAGTATATGTTACATCTAAAAAATTCATGACATGAAACATCAAGGAACTGGGATACAATGTAAAGACCAAACCTAAGGATAATAAGATTAGTAGAAGGAAAATAAGTCCAACTCAAAGGCCTAGAAAATATTTTGAAAAAAATATCATAAAGGTTTACCGGTCAAAGAACAAGATGCCTGTAAAGGTACAAAAAACTTACAATAACACTGTCTGAATGAGGGTTTCTTTTGCTGTAAAGAGACCACATGAGCATGGCGACTATTATAAAGAAAAATATTTAATTGCTGTGGCTTAAACTTTCAGAGATTTAGTCCATTATTGTCATGGTGGGACATGGTGTCATACAGGCAGACATGGTGCTGGAGAAGGGTGTGAAATTTCTGTTTCTTCATCCACGGTCAACAAGAATTGAACTATGTCACTGGGTGTAGCTTAAGCATAAAAACCTTAAAGCTTATCCCCATGGTGGCACATTTCCTCCACATGTCCACACCTAATGTAAAAAATCCCCAAGTCCTAAAACTGCTAACTGCTTTGGAGGCCATTTTCTTTCAAACCAAAACAAACACTAAATAGATTGGTGCAAAAAAATCCCCTCACCCCATAGTGATGAAGAGATAAGATATAATGAATAAGGAAAGAATATTAAGAGCAAGGGGGATAAATCAGGTAATACACCAAGGTAGATATGTTAGAATTAATAAATGGGCTTCTCAATGGACATTCTATAAGCCAGAAAAATCCTGGACACATATTTAGACAGTAAGACACCACAGATGCCAGCCTAGACTACTACAGCCAGCAAAACTTTAAATAATCACAGATACAGGAAATAAGATATTTCATGATGAAGCCAAAAATTAACAATATTTATTTGGAAATCCAGCCCAAATTAAGGAGTTGGAAGGAAAACTGCAACCAAAGAATGTAAAACACAACTAGGAAAATACATAGAATAATTAATCTGAGAACCCCAAGACAAAAAGAAAGGTAGCATGCATACACACAGCACCAGCAACAACAACAAAAACAATCACCACCACAACCAACAACAAAACAACAAGAAGCCAGAATTAAGGATCATGGATATTTCTAAATGCCAGTAGACTCAATTACCGAATAAAAAGACTTAGAATGAATGCAAAAAGAGTGTCTATCCTTCTGTTGCATCAAAGAAACTCAGCTGAACATCCTGGATAGACATCTCAATGGGGTTAAAGTATGAGAAAAGATATTCCAAACAAATGAACCTAATAGGTAAATTTTGTGTAGCAATTTTTAACATTTAACAAAATACATTTCAAAACAAAACTAATCAGAAGAGATAGGGAAAGACATTACATGCTCAGCCAAGGAAAAATTTACCAACATGACATTTCAAATCTTAAAATCTGTTCCCTTAATTAAAGGACATGCAATTTGTAAAAGAAATACTTCTTTAGCTTAAATCACATACTTTCCCTCACTCACTGATAGTGTGTATACATCAATACTCCACTCTGACCAATAAAGAAGTCATTCAAACAGAAACTAAACAGATAAATAATGGAGCTAACAGACAGAAAAAAATAGCCTTAAAATAAATTTGCATAATATATCATACTAAGACACAAAATATACTTTATTCTCAGCACCATATGGAACACTCTCTAAAACAAGTCACAACAGATATAAGAAAAGTGAAATAATACCCTACATCATATCAGACCACTATGGATTAAAGCTGGGTATTAACAAAAACAGAAACAAGAATAAAGATTACAAACATATCAAAACTGAATAAATCTGAACTTAATGAAAAAAATGGGTCACGATAAATATGAAGTTAAACAATAAGTACTTTCTAGAATTGAATGATAATAAATCCATAACATACTCAAACTTTTGAACACAAAAAAGTCATAGGAAAGGGCCAATTTAATTGTCTACCTAAAAAACTAAAACAAGAACAAAACAAAAATCTGGGAAGATTTCAAGCTAACAACCAAAAAGCACACCTGATATCTCTAGAACTAATAGAAGAAGTCTTCCTCCAAATAAGTAGATGGTAAACAGATGGCTGAGATCACAAAATGTAAAAAAAGAAAGCAATACAAAGAATAAATGAAAAAGAATTGGATATTTGAGAAGGTCAATAAGGTTGACAAAACATTGTCCAAATTAATTAAAGGACACAGAGAGAGTGTATTCAAATTAAGAAAATCAGAAATAAAGGAGGGACATAACAACAGACACTGATGTAATCTAGAGATTCATAATAATGCATGTTAAAAACCTGTGTTCCACCAAATTGGAAAATCTAAATGAAATGAATAATTTCCTCAATAAGTATCACTTTCCAAAGTTAAATCATGATCAGATAAGCAATTTACACAGACCTATAACACATAGTGAAAAAGAAGTCTCCCAACCGAAAAAAGAAAATCACAAAACACAGGAAAAATTCCAGGGGCAGATAGCTCAATCACAGAATTTTAACAGACATTGCAAGAAGAGTTAACTCCAACAATCTCCAAATTATTGCACAAAATCGGAAAAGAAAGAACAATGCCCAATTGATTTTAGGTGGCCACAGATATGCTGATAACCAAACCACGTGAAGATCCAACAAAGAAAGACAATTAGAGAGTAATTTCTCCTATGGACATATATGCAAAAACAACAACAACAAAATACTTGCAAAACAATGCAAGAACACACCAAAAAGATCATATAACATGATTATGCACGCAACATCCCAGAGGTGCAGGGATGTTCCACTGTACAAAACTCAATAAATGTTATCCAAAATATAAGCAAAATAAAAAAAAAAACACATGATCATCTCACTAGATGAAGAACATGCCTTTGACAAAATCCAACAATGCTTCATGTCATAACTCCTCATGAGCTTTGGAAAACCAGGAACACAACGTACAAAAGGCAGTTTTACTGCAAGACTATGGCCAACATCAGCTTAAATGGAGAAAAACTTAAAGTAATTACACTAAACTCAGGAATAATTCTATCCTTTTACTCTCCATACTTATTGAATGTGGTTTTTGTTGGAAAAGTAAGACAACTGAAGGAAATCAAGGGAATACAAATTGGAAAGGAACAAGTTAAAGATTTATTATTTGGAGATGATATGAGAGTTTTAATATGTGACTCAAAACAATCTACCAGGGAATTTCTACAGCTGATAAATACTTTCAGAGAAGTGTCAGGATACAAAATTATCTCAAACAATAAGTAGCCCAACTCTATACATAAGGCAAATGCACTGAGAAAGAAATTAGGGAAACAACACCATTTACAATAGCATCCCTAGTACTGGGATCAAAGCCGTGCGCCACCACTGCCAGGCCTGGACAACTTATTTTTGATAAAGAAGCAAGAAATATAATAAATGGCATGAAAGACTGCATCTTCCACAATTGGTACTGATAAAACTGGATGACTGCAAGTAGAGGAAAGAAAATAGATACATACATATCATGCTATATAACATTCAATTGCAAATGGATAAAAAACCTCAACATAAACATAGATATCTGATAGAAGAGAAAGTGGGAAAGAGTCTTGAAGTCATTGACACAGGAGAATACTTTCCAAACAAAACAACCTTGACACAGGCATTAAGAGCAACAATAATTAAAGTGAACTCGTGAAACTTACTCTTCTGTAAGGCAAAGGACACTGTCATTAGAACAAAGCAGCAGGCTACTGAAAGGGAAAAGTTTTTTACCAACTATACATCTGATAGAAGGCTAAAATCCAAAATATATAAAGAGCTGAAGAAACTAGACTTTGTAAAACCAAATAACCCAATCACAACAAGGAGTCTAAACAGAATTCTCAATAGAGGCAGAAATATGTTTAAAGAAATGTTCAACATCCTTAGCCACCAGAGAAGTGCACATCAAAACTAACTTGAGAATCCATCTCAAACTTGTCAGAATGGCTATGATTCATAACACACATGGCAGCTCATGTTGGTGAAGATATAGAATAGTGGAACCACTCCTCCATTGCTGGTGGTACTGTAAACATGTAGAGCTACTATGGGATTCCTCATGTGTATGACAGTTCCTCAGAAAGTTGGGAATCCATTTACTTCAAGACCTGTCTATGTCACTCTTAGTCATATACCAAAGGATGTTTCATCCTACCAAAAGGACACTTGCTCAACCATGTTCACTGCTTCAGTCAGAAACTTAAAACAACCCTGATGTCCCTCAATAGAAGAAAGGATGAATAAAATGTAATACATTTACACAATAGATTATTACTCAGCTGTTAAAAGACTGGCATCATTGGGTGGCCTGTTTGCCATTGAGGGCCAAGGTAAAATCTAGATCCAGGCTGTAGCTAAGGGCCATGTTTTGATCTATGGTCCTACAGCAGCCATGGACTGAATTGACATACAAGATTCATGGTGTCACCAAAGGCCACAAGGATGCTCATGGTCTTGGCCAACACCTGTGGCCTTGTTTGTGTGTTCAACAAAGGTGATGCTGCCACTGATGCATGTTGATCTTAGTGACTTGTGCTACCCCCAGGGGCCATCATGACATGTAAACCTGAGGTGTTCCTAAGGGCCATGTCTGGGTCTATAACCCTACAGCAGCTAGGTACTCTGTTGATGTCCATATCTTATAATGCCATTAAAGACTGTGATGATGCCAACGGCTTGGGTACCACTTGGGACTGTGTTGGTAACCGAGGGCCAGGCTGCCACTGAGTCAATGCTGATCTATGTGGCCTAAGCTGTCACCTGGGACCATAGTAACATCAAAGCCCGGGTTGCTACTGAGGACCATGTCTGTGTTTATGTCCTATGCTCACATTGCCACCAAAGGTCACATGGATGACTGGGTTCTAGGCTACAAGCAAAGACCACATTGGTGTTCAAGGGCAATGACACCACCAGAGCCATGCTTATCTGGGTGGCCTGTGCTGTCTTTTGGGGCCATGAAGTTGTACAGGCTCAGACTTCTCCCAAGGGCCATATCTGGGACCCTGCCCTTACCACAACCTGGAGCTGAGTCCATGTCCATCTCTCCAGTTACCACCAAGTACTGGGTGGATGCCCGGGGTCTAGTGAACTACCTGTGACTATATAATTCAAGTGTCTTGGTACTTCTGAGGCCATACTGATCTGGGTTATCATCACTGCCACCAATGCCCTGGTGAAATCTACTATGAGCTGCTGTCTGTACCTGTTATCCCACTGCAGTGGTAGTCTGTATTAATGTCCATGGCCAGTGTAACCATGAGGGTCCATAGACACAATGGGAGTTGAAATCCAAGGCCCATGGTTAGTGGCCCTGCCCTTCACTGGCACTGGGATATCTGGCCCTAACTCTTGCTAGACACTGCAGTAGGAGAGCTTAGCCTCTTACTCTGGAGAGTTGACCCCACACCTCACCCAGGTAATAGGAGAGCTAGCCACATGGCATAGGCCTAGGAGAGCTGCCTCTGCTCATTGCCTAAGGGTGGAAGTCCAAGTGGCCCAGATTGACCAACTCAGCTACCATGCAGACCCACAATCTGGGGCTCGGGTTGGCCCACCCTAACATCTACCCAATTTATAACTTGCTGGAGTGCATGAAGATAGTGGGTACATAATTATAGCAGCAGGATACCCATGGGTGGGGCCACAGTAGGATGCCTGAGAGGTGAGGTCCAGTGATGATGGTGTGTTAGAGGCCAGAAGCCTTGAAACTGGCCAATGACTCATTACAGTGAACATAGGTGGTTTGGGTTGATTGGACAAGGGTATACTGCTTGAAAAACTGCAGCTTCCAATGCCACTAGAATGAATGAAGGGGTGTTAGTGAGACCTGAAAGACAGAGGTATGAGGTAGTTTTGCTTTTGTTTTATTTAAATTAATCTTGGGGGGTTTTATTATGTGGGTTTCTGCAGATGTGAGGGGGAGAACATGGAGGAAAGGAGATGAGTAGGATTGGGTTGCATGGTGTGTGTGTGTGTGTGTGTGTGTGTGTGTGTGTGTGTGTGTGTGTGTGTGTGCAGACATATTAATGGAACAGAAAAAAGAGTCATCCTGTGAGAGTTTTCCAGATCCAGAATGATAATATGGTATTTTATCTACTAATACGTGAACGTTTGCCACTAAAAAATCATAAACATTCTAAAATCTATAATCTCAAAGAAGAAAGGTATATATCAAGTATCTGGGGTGTTTGCATTGATCTTCCTGGGTGGTTTTAATGATGGACTAGAATGTGTGTGTGGGTGAATGGGAAGATATGTGGGGGAGGAGAAGGATGGCTTTGATGGAGGGAATGTGCAGAGATGCAGCTTGTGGTAGAATATTATTTTCAGGTGTCTGACATTTGTTAACACTACATTTGTTTTAGTATATGAAGATGTGTTATTGTGCTTGTTTAAAATACCTGATGGTCTAATAAAGACATGTATGGCCAATAGCAAGGCATGAGTAAGGAGAGGTGGGGTCTGGGGGACCAAAATAGTTCTGCTATGGAATATTTTGAGACCCAGCCTTGGGTTTCACTAAACATGGAGCACTGGAAAGCTCCAGTCCACTATTGTATTGTTAATTCCAGTAGGGCTACTATTGTTTACCATGGCCTCAGGGTAATATGCTTCATAATTTGCATCTCTATGCACCTAAGCATCTGAATAGGCATGCACCTGGGCAGATGGTCTAGATGTATGAGTGACTAGGGAGGACAGGAGTGAGGAGCAAGAGACCAGAGAGAAGAGGAGAAAAGACAGAAATGGTTCCCTCCTGGTCATGGCAGGATGGTTATGAAACAGCAGAAAAAATGGCAAATAAAGAAAAGACTCTAGTTCTACAGCATGGAACAGAGTGCTCTCTGAAGATGACAAGATGCCTGTGTTTGGTCTTTATCACCACTGGGTTGCTAGGAGTTTCCAGGTCCACATACCCCCACTCAGGCCGAACATCATGGGTTAAGGCTGAGACATGCCAGGGCACGACAAAATGGCGCCCGAACTCGGGGATTGAGAATGGGAGAAGAAGCCATGGCACCACGAAGAAACGGACAAGGAAGAGGCTTGGACAATTCAAAGAGATAGTCCTCATGGGCAAACAGGTTGGAGAAGAAGCACGCACAGGAAAAAGAAGAAAGAAGTGGCCAAGTGTGGTGAGTGAACAGCATTAAGTCAGGAAAAAATTGTATATAATTGGAGAAATAGGAAACAGATACATGTACTATAAAATAGGAAGACGTCAGCCAGCAGCTGACGAAAAAAAGATAAATCGGGATACTTAACCCTTAAAGCAGAAATGTGCACAAAAGTGTATATAAGACAAAAATGTCAGCCAGTACCTGACAAGAAAGGTAAAGCAGGTTATTTAACCCTTAAAGTAATAGTGAAAGACCCTCGGACCGAGGAGTCTCTACAAATCGGACGATCCCCCCAAAAACACTCAATGTCCAGTCCAGCTGATGCAAAAACAAGAGGTAAGTTTATTATGGGACGTTTGTGCAAACGGGCTTCCCAGTCCGACAGACAAAGAAGAAGCCTTGTTCCTCTAAAGCAGGCTCCTTTTATAGGAGAAAAAACCATAGGATTTTAGGGGTTTGGGTACGTGACCAGAGTCACAGATCCTTTGGAGATCTCTTATCTTTGGGGCCGGATGGTCTCCTGGCTCAGTGGGATAGTCTGTTTCTATCTTCATGACCCTAGGGCAGGGTGGCCCTCTAGGAATTCTTGGTATTCAGTTAGGTTGTCTTGTGGCCTTGTAAGGGAGTTATATCTGCCAGCTAAGAAATTCCAGGGGCTTGGGTCATTGTGACCTTGGTTAGGTTTTAAGTCAGGTCTCTCTGTTCTTAGGGTGAGAGGATTGTTTTTCTTCTTAGTTATTTCTTTGTTAATTCTAAAGTCCTTCATTTCCCCCCCTTTTTTTTTAGGTAACCCATTCTTGGGTTATTAGTGGACAATTTTATATAGCATTTTGACCAGGTAAATGGGCGGCGTCTGTCTCATACTACTTCCTGCTGACTTTGGGGCGTCGTTAGGGGTCTAAAAAATGAAATGTTAGTCAAAAGAAAAGGGGATTTAGGCAGTGGAGAGGCAGCTGGTTGAAGAGTCGGGAGTGTCCGCAGCAGCACGACTGGTTTATAGTCTGGGCCTCATGGTCCTTAGGAGCAGGCTGTAGTCAGCAGCTGATACTTAAATGCGTTCTTGAGTCCTAAAAAAACTTACAGATTAGGTTAGAAGAAACATCAGGGACCTCAGCGCTTGGCACAGCGTGGTACTGTTGAGTTAGGACGAGGGCTTGAGTGATAGATAACCTTTCACGTATAAACTGTAGGAGCCTAGTGAGGAGACAAGGGCCAAGTGTCAGGAGTAAGAGGAGAATGAACAGGGGTCCTACCAGGGTGGAAATTAGGGTAGTCAACCATGGGGTCCTATTGAACCATCCTTCGAACCATCCTTGTTGAGCTTCGGCCTCCCTCTGTCTTTTAGCTAATCTCTCTCTGAGTTTTGTCATGGAGTCCCTAATTACTCCTGAGTGGTTTACATAGAAGCAGCATTCCTCTCTGAGGGCAACGCAGAGTCCTCCTTCTTTTAGAAACAATAGGTCTAGTCCTCTCCGGTTTTGGAGGGCTACCTCTGCCAGGGAGGCCAGTGATTCCTCCAGCCTGGTTATTGACTTTTCTAATTCCTTTAAATCTGCCGTCATGGCATTTTTGAGCTCGCTGTACTGTTGCGGTCCTTGGACCAGGGCCGTGGTCCCTGTACCAATCCCTGCGGTGACCCCAATCCCTAACAGAACAGCTAGGGTTATGGATACTGGCTCCCTTCGATATCGGGTCCGATGAGAACCATACATGTCCTCCAGATAGCCCGCTGGATGGTACAATACACGGGGCATCAGTTGGACCAGCACACAGAAGTCTTTGGTTTGGTTGAGGGCTCCTGTATGTATGCAAGGGGTGAGCCCAGTATTGCAGGCCCACCATAGGCCTGGACTAGGTATCAGGTAGGTGGGTTTCACAGGCTGTGGGAGGGTATGGTTACAAAGGTCTTGGTGAGACTGGGGAACAGGCCCTAGGCAGGTACCCATTCCTGAGACTTGAGTAAGAGTTAGTCTATGGTGTGCTCCCCAATCACACTGAGATGAATCAGTGGTGCTATTAAACGTCCCTAGGGTGGCTATGCCTTCATAGTAGGGGGGTGCAGAAGCAAGGCATAGCCAGCAAGGGTTAGTCATCTCTGGCCTGGTTTGGTTAAGGGCAGAGAAGGCTCCCCTGACCAGATTAAAAATTCGCTGTCTAGTAGATGGAATATTTTCTACTTGGGAGGCAGTGGCGAGGGAATGGCTGGTGGCGGTTGGAACCGGGGTAATGGCCCGAGCCAGAGCTCTAGGTTGGGGGAGCTTTGGGGTTCCTAGGTTTCTAAGGACTGGATTAGGCCCTATCGTCCGTGGAGTAGTGCTCTGTATCACCAACCGGACCTTGAATATGACTCCTCTATCTGTTCCTGTCATGTGCCATCTTAAACCCCAAGTTTTCCCGGTTAGCCAGGCCGTATAGGTTGCCTTCCCTCGGTTAGTGAAGTTAATTCTTAAAGGGAGGCAAAGAGTTCCTTTGCAAGTTTGCTCCCAGTCCCCAAAACTGTGGGGACTACATTGGAGGGGTTGCGAGTAGTTCCGCTTGACAGTTATCAGATCCCAGGAGGAGCTGGGTTTCCAATAAGCATCCCCGGTAGTTTCGCAACCCCACTTAGCACAGAAATACTCAGTATAACCCCCGCACCCAGAGCCCCGGGGCTGCCCCTCCCGGGGACATACATAGAAATCAAGTCTGGCTAGCTCACACTGGGTTATCTTATTACTACAGCCAAATCGGCGGTTTCCTCTACCCCTGTAGGTTGTCATCTCATCTGCTCCTATAGTCAGGATATCCCAGGTTTCTAGACCTGCGGCTAAATGGCAAAAATCAGGGGTGAGTGTAGGCCACCAAGTACCGGGGGGCTGAAGGCTAGTGACTGACCAGACGACCTCCTCTGTCTGGGATATCACCTGCCAAGTTAGCTGCTGGGGGGCATGTGGGGCTCCTTTAACTAGGGCTGAGAAATGGAAAAGCATCAGCATAGTGAAATGATTAAACATCGCGTAAAAGTCTTATCTTGAGTGGGTTTTGAGTGCGCTGTAGTTTCCATTTTGGGGTCTCGTTCATCACCCAATTCTCGCTGGTGTTGGCCTTCTTGGCATGTGAGGCGTGGACCCATGCTGCGATCCCGTCCACCTTTAGTGCCGTGGGGGTGGTCAGAAGCACGGTGTAGGGGCCTTTCCAGCGAGGCTCAAGAGTCTTAGACTGGTGGCGTCTGATGTATACGGAGTCCCCAATCTGGAAGGGGTGAGGTACAGCAGGGTTTCCGGCCTGGTACACTGCAGCCAATGGTTTCCAGATCTGGTTTTGAATAATCTGGAGTGCTCGTAGTCGGGCCTGGAGGGATGGGGGGTTAACGGAGTGGTTAGGATCAGCAGGGAACACATCCATAATAGGTGGGGGTCCTCCGAACAAAATCTCAAAAGGTGTGAGCCCATGTACCGAGGGGGTATTCCGAACCCTAAATAGGGCCATGGGCAGGAGCTGTACCCAGTCCTTAGCGCCAGTCTCTAAGGCTAATTTGGTCAGGGTCTCTTTAATTGTTCGGTTTGCCCGTTCTACCTGACCTGAACTTTGGGGGCGATATGCACAATGTAATTTCCAATTGATCCCCAATGTTTTGGCCACCAACTGACTTACCTGGGAGACAAAGGCAGGTCCGTTGTCGGACCCTATTACCTTAGGCAGTCCGAACCTCGGAAAGATCTCTTCAAGAATCTTCTTGACCACCACCTGGGCGGTCTCATGCTTAGTAGGAAAAGCCTCAGTCCATCCTGAAAAGGTGTCTATGAAAACCAGGAGGTACCTGTTCCCAAAGCTACCAGGTCTGATTTCGGTGAAATCAACTTCCCAGTTGGTCCCTGGACGTTCTCCTCTTACCCTGGTTACCTCAGGCAACTTGAACCGTCCTGTATTCACCTTTGCACAGGGGGTACAGGTGCTAGTGATCTGTTGGATGAGAGCATTGGGGTTGTGGATATAGTAGGTTTGTTCTTCTCGTTGTAGAAGGGCTTTTAGCTTTTTGTGCCCGAGGTGGGTCCATCGATGTAGTTGTGACAAAAGTTCCTTAGCGGCCCCCTGTGGCAACAGAATTTTTCCTTGGTAGCGCCAGACGTTTGCCTCCTGATCATAGTTGGCCCCCAGATTTTGAACTGTTTCTAAGTCGCTGTCCGTGTATTCGAATCCTTGGCATGAGGTTGGATCAGAGGTCTTTAGGGAGAGGACTTGTGGCCCCAAGGCTGCTTTTCTGGCCTCTTCATCGGCCATTCGGTTCCCTCTAGCCACTGGGTCATTTCCCTTCTGGTGTCCGGGGCAGTGTATAATGCTCAATCTTCGTGGCAGAAAAAGAGCCTGCAAGAGCTCTAGGATCTCAGTCTTATTTTTAATGTCTTTTCCTGCTGAAGTTAAAAGTCCCCGTCTCCGATAAATTTCTCCATGTACATGGGCTGTAGCGAAGGCATAGCGGCTGTCTGTATAGATATTGACTCTACGACCTTCAGCCATTTTGAGTGCTTGGGTCAGGGCAATCAGCTCTGCTCTCTGGGCTGAGGTTCCTGGCGGCAAGGCACTGGCCCATATTGTAGTCTGCCCGTCCACCACCGCCGCCCCTGCCTTTCGTATACCGTCTTGCAGAAAACTGCTCCCGTCTGTGAACCAGGTGTGCTCGGCTCCTTGTAGCGGTTGATCCATCAAGTCTTCTCGGGCTCCGCAGGTCTCGGCCAGGATTAGGCGGCAGTCATGGGGCAGAGCAGTTTCGGCATCCGCATCCGGAAGGAGGGTGGCTGGGTTTAAGGATGTTGCTGCCCCGAATCGCAGTCTGTCTGGGCTGAGGAGCAGAGCCTGGTAATGTGTCATTCGTGCATTCGAAAGCCATCGATCGGGGGGTTGTCGGACCACTGCCTCAATCGCATGTGGGGCTATCACTGTGAGTTGCTGACCCAGAGTCAATCTGTCCGCGTCCTTGGTCAGAACCGCCACAGCAGCCACCATCCGGAGGCAGGGGGGCCAGCCCATGGCCACATTGTCCAATTTCTTAGAGAAGTATGCTACAGGTCTTTTCCAGGGTCCGAGCTGTTGTGTTAAGACCCCTTTTGCCATCCCAGCCTTTTCGTCCACATAAAGGGTGAAAGGCTTGTTTATGTTGGGGAGGCTTAGTGCAGGGGCAGACAGTAAGGCCTTTTTGATGCCATCAAAGGCCTTCTGATGCTCCTCTGTCCATGAAAAAGGGGTGTTAGCCTTAGTCAGAGGATACAGTGGGGCTGCCAGCTCCGCGAAACCTGGGATCCAGAGACGGCAGAACCCTGTGCTGCCCAGGAATTCCCGAACTTCCCGGGAGCTCTTGGGTGCTGGAATCAGGGCTACAGCTTGCTTACGGCTCTCTGTTAGCCATCTCTGGCCACCCTGGAGCCTGTTCCCTGCAAAGTTGAGCTTTCTTTGCTGAAGCTCTGTACCCCAATTCCCCCAGCTTTTGCAGTAAGGCCCCGGTACCTTGGAGGCAGTCTTTTTCAGATTCCGCTGCCAGGAGGAGGTCATCTACGTATTGAAGCAGGATCAGGTTAGGGTTATGGATCCGGAAGTCTGCTAGGTCTTGGTGTAAGGCCTCATCGAAGAGAGTTGGTGAGTTTTTGAACCCCTGGGGGAGCCGTGTCCAAGTGAGCTGGCCAGAAAACCCAGTCTCCGGGTCCTTCCATTCAAACACGAACATGGGCTGGCTCTGGGGACTCAGTCTGAGGCAAAAGAATGCATCCTTAAGATCTAGCACCGTGTACCAGATGTGGCTCGGAGGCAACATGCTCAGCAAGTTATAAGGATTGGGCACTGTCGGATGGATGTCCTCAGTTCTCCGGTTGACCTCCCGAAGGTCTTGAACGGGCCTGTACTCTCCCGTACCTGGTTTCTTTATGGGGAGAAGGGGGGTATTCCAAGGGCTGTGACAGGGCCTAAGGATGCCTTGTTGTAATAGTCTATTAATGTGTGGCCTGATTCCTTCCCGGGCCTCTTGGCTCAAAGGATATTGTTTAATGGCCGCTGGAGTGGCTGAGGGCTTGAGGTTGATAATTAAAGGAGGCTGTTTTTTTGCCAACCCCATGCCTGCTGTTTCTGCCCAGGCTTGGGGATATTTTTCTAACCAGCTAGACTCCATGGTTGGCGCGGGGGGTAAGGGATCCTCTAGAAGTCTATATTCATCCTCAAGCCTTAAGGTCAGTACCTGGAGGGGTTGTCCCCCCTCTCCTGTGATGGTGGCACCCTTCTGATGGAAGTGAATGTGGGCTCCCACTTTAGAGAGGAGGTCTCTCCCTAATAAGGGGTAAGGACATTCGGGCACCAGCAAGAAGGAGTGAGTCACGTGTCCAGTGCTCAGGTGGACCTTACGTTCAGTTGTCCATCGATGTAGCTTTCCTCCGGTGGCACCCTGGACCCAGGCTGTCCGGGTGCTCAGGGGTCCCTGGGTCTGAGTCAGGACTGAGTGCTGAGCTCCCGTGTCTACCAAGAAAGTTACGGGTTGCCCCCTGATGTTAAGAGTTACCCGGGGCTCAGGGGGAGGCACCTGGCCCTGACTGTCCTAATCTCCCTTTTCCAGAGGGAGAATGGGGGTGGGCTTCCGCCTTGGATTCTTCGGGCAATGTTTGACCCAATGTCCTTTTTCCTTGCAATAAGCACACTGGTTTCTCTCCACTCTTGTTCTCCTTTTGTCTCCCAGGTTCCCTGTCTGACCTGGTCTATGTTCTGATCCCTGAACTACAGTGGCCAAAATTTTAGCTAGCTCTTGGTTTTGCTTTTTGTCTCTTACATTCTCCCTGTCCTCCTGTAACTTTCGTAATCTTTCTTCCTTTTCTTCGGGAGTCTCTCTCTTATTGAAAATCTTTTCTGCTTCCTTTACTAAGTCTCGAAGGGTGTACCCCTGTAGCCCCTCAAGGCGCTGTAGTTTTGTGCGTATGTCAGGCGCCGATTGTCCAATGAATGACATGATTATATCTGCTTCCCTATCCTGAGCCTGGGGGTCAAAGGGTGTATACATTCTGTAGGCTTCCATCAAACGCTCTAGAAACCCTGCGGGGGTCTCTTCCAAGCCCTGAACTACCGCACGTACCTTGGCCAAATTTGTGGGGCGCCTTCCTGCCCCTTTGAGACCCGCCAACAGAGTCTGGCGATAAAGACGGTGACGCTCCCTACCGGCTGCTGTGTTGATGTCCCAGTCTGTCGGTCTGATCAAGGGAAAGACTTCATCTATTTCATTTGGGAGCTGGGTGGGTCTGCCATCTGGCCCCGGGACGTTCTTCCGGGCTTCTAGGAGTACCCGTTGTCTCTCCTCGGTTGTGAGGAGAATTTGTAATAACTGTTGGCAATCATCCCAGGTGGGCTGGTGGGTGATGAGGATAGATTCAATAAGACCTGTCAAGGCCTGGGGGTCCTGTGAAAAGGGGGCTTATGTGCCTTCCAATTATAAAGGTCCACAGAGGAGAAAGGCCAGTATTGGTAACGCCCCTCCCCCATCGACCGGAGGGGAAAAGCCTGGGAGATTCCAGAGCTGTCAGGCCTTCCAGTGTTCTGTCTCTTCGAGATCGAAGTCGGGTGGACGGTGGCGACGGGTCCCCAGGGTCTCCGGTAGTAGAGCTCGGTGGTGGGGGGCTCTGGTCAGCTGCTGGGAGCTGGGATGCTGCCTGCTCAGCATTAGGGTAAGGAGGAGGGGAGTCCAGGAGGAGGAGATCCTCCTGTGTATCGGGCAAGACGGCAGGGGCTTTGGGCCTAGGGTTGGGAGATCGGGGCTCTGTCAAGGGGAGCAGGGAAGAAGTCGAAGGGGGTGCAGAAGGAGTAGGGATAAGTGGAGCAGGCAAAGGCAGAGGTGTCGGGCGGGGGCCCGAAAGACGGGGTGGGAGGAAGGGCCTGACCCAGGGAGGAGGATCACGGCTCAGGCTCTCCCAGGTGACAATATAGGGTACCTGGTCGGGGTAGCCCCAAGGTCCTGGCTGGAAAACACGAGTTTTGACCTGTAAGATAGTAGTGAGGTCAAAGGTACCGTCTCTCGGCCAGCCTGTATTGAGAGCAGGCCATTCCGAGAAACAGAGAGTCCGCCACTTTTTCTTCCGAATCTCTACTGATTCCTTGCGTGCTCGGCTCAAAACATCCTGCCAGTGACCTAAAGTCAAACTTAAGGGGGTAGTTAGTTGCTGACCCATGGGGAGAAGCAGAGATTGACACGAATAACAAGCACAGTGGAACGAAATACAACAGACAGGACGGACCGCGGTAGACAGTTGGCGCCAAACAAGTTACAAAGCGGGAGGGAGGCAAAGTCCGGGGCGGCCGCTTCCCCAGAGAAATGAGACTTCGTCTCTTCTCCCTCCTCCAAATGGCCATCAGACTCTCGTCTGGGCCGAACCAAAAGCTTACAAAGCGGGAGGGAAGCAAAGTCTGGGGCGGCCGCTTCCCCAGAGAAATGAGACTTCGTCTCTTCTCCCTCCTCCAAATGGCCCTCAGACTCTCGTCTGGGCCGAACCAAAACTCCTTACAAGACACAAAGACACAGAGACACAGAGACACATACACACAAATACATAGACTGTCTTACCTCCAACTGGCTGTGAAATTGAGTCTGGGGGGTGTCCTGATCTCGCTGGGGCCTCCAAATGAAAGACCCTCGGACCGAGGAGTCTCTACAAATCGGACGATCCCCCCAAAAACACTCAATGTCCAGTCCAGCTGATGCAAAAACAAGAGGTAAGTTTATTATGGGACGTTTGTGCAAACGGGCTTCCCAGTCCGACAGACAAAGAAGAAGCCTTGTTCCTCTAAAGCAGGCTCCTTTTATAGGAGAAAAAACCATAGGATTTTAGGGGTTTGGGTACGTGACCAGAGTCACAGATCCTTTGGAGATCTCTTATCTTTGGGGCCGGATGGTCTCCTGGCTCAGTGGGATAGGCTGTTTCTATCTTCATGACCCTAGGGCAGGGTGGCCCTCTAGGAATTCTTGGTATTCAGTTAGGTTGTCTTGTGGCCTTGTAAGGGAGTTATATCTGCCAGCTAAGAAATTCCAGGGGCTTGGGTCATTGTGACCTTGGTTAGGTTTTAAGTCAGGTCTCCCTATTCTTAGGGTGAGAGGATTGTTTTTCTTCTTAGTTATTTCTTTGTTAATTCCAAAGTCCTTCAATAGAAGATGCACAAATAGGAAAATGTCAGCAAGCAGCTGACAAGAAAGGTAAATCGGGTTATTTAACACTTAAAGTAAGAGAAAATGCACAAAGAAGATGTGAGACTGAAATGTCAGTCAGGTGATAAAGTAGTAAAATGTAATGTGTTAAAATCTGGAATGAAAAATACAGGTAATTGTAAATATGAAACAGGAATATTAGCCAGATGGTAAAGGGAAGTAAGTTAGCATTGAAAGTAAAAATGTATATAGTTAGAGAAATCAGGCAGGTAATTGTTAGTCAGATGATTGTATATTTATTTACTTGTGTATAGTTTAATAGCCATGAGGGCTAAAACAAAGTGAAAGCAAGTACAGGAGATTTTAGAGTTTTAAGAGTTTTAAAAGGATCCTTCCCGCTTGCAAAAGCCACTGCCATTATGCAACATTTTGAGTTGCACAGGGGCTTGGGAAGACATAGGTGTGGCCTCACATACACGCAGGCCCTCAGGAGATATCTAGTAATGTAATGGAAAACAGAAAACTCCGAGCCTACTAAAGGGCAGCTAGATGGTAAAGAATATACAGGACAAATGATTGGGATGAGCAGGGAGAGAGAGTTAATAAGTACCAAGATGGATGGAGTCTTCACCTCCTTTATTTTAACCTGGTAATACAGGAAGCGAAATATTCAATGGTAAAATTCAGCAAGAGCTAAGATACTTGGAAATTTTAGCAAAATTGCTTACAGGAGATAAGAAATTTACAGGTTTCCTTGGATCAGATAGTTAGAGAGGCTCAGGGGAATATAAACTAGTTGCATGTGCCAATACCATTCAAACAACTCAAGGAACTTAAAATGACTTGTGTCCAACATGGACCAACAGCAATTTTTACCCAGAGGCTGATAGGGAATATTGCTATAGAAGCCTCACCCCTAGGAAATTGAAAGCAGGTAACCAAGGCCTGCTGGTCAGGAAGAGGATATTTGTTATAGAGAGCAGGCAGGGACCTAGGGTGTTAGTTCAGAATTGGCTTCTAGGCCTGTGTGGACATTATACAAAAAAGTCAGAGACACAGGTGTTGGAACTTTGATTGTGAAGCAGCTAGCTTATAAGAATGCTGGTACTGCATGCCAGACCACGTTCAGGCCTCACAGGAAGAAGACTGACATAGGCAAGTTCATTAAGATTTTTTCAGATTTGGACCTAGCTTACACTCAGGGATTAGCAATGGTGGCTGCCTTACAGGAACTTCAGTTAAAAATATGTTATTCCTACAGAGAAAGCAAGACATAGGGAGGAAGAAATAAACAGAGCCTTCTAGAGGTTGCTTTAGACATGATCAGGAAGGGCAGCAGGACAGAATTCCAACAGAAGAGAATATAGGTGATCAGGCTTGTGCTCAAAATACAGCTGCAAATTTTCCAGTGGCCCAGAGGGTATAGTCGAGCTAAGGCCAGGGTCAGCTGTGGCAGCGGCCTCAGTCTGCCAGCCCTCAGCCAGTGGCAATGGTGCCACCTCATGGCGGCGTCTGCGGCAGGTTAGACAAAATGGCTGATGGGGCGGTGGACAGCCTGCCTCCTTGGGGTAACTGACAGCCTTGGGAGATACCGCCATGGCTGATGGCTAGTCAATGTATATAAATGCTATTGATACAGCAAGACAGAAACTGTTTTTTGAGACTTATAGAGAAGAAAGGGCAACTTATTTAAGCTTAGATTTGTTTAAATTTTGGATGCTCATATATAGCTGCTGTGTTACGAGAAATTTCAATTAGGGATTTTTCTTTTCAACAAACTGATCATAACCTAGGCAAAAGGAGAAATGTGGGACATATGCAAGTTATGAATGAACGGTGTGGCCACACCTGGATGCATGATGTGACTGTGAAATTATGAAAGTGGATGAATGGAAATACCTAAATTGCCTTGGATATGATTAGAGAGATATTTACATTGCCTCGGATATAGTTTAAAAAATATCAAAATCACCTTAATATGGTCAAAAAGAGCATCCAGCCAGTCAGTCAATGTCTTAACAGGAAAAATTAATGATTTGAGCCCTAGGAGATAGTCAATAAAAAAGTTAGCAAAAGCCTATAGAGACATGAGGAATCTGGATGATTCTGTAAAAATTTAGCAGATGAAAGGATACAGATCTTCCTGAATTTGTGTGGTCAAAAAAGAAAAATCTGGAAAATAAAAGTTGATACATAATTTTTAAATGGGTGTATGGAAAGCCTCAGGAGAGAGCCATCCTGTTAGATTCACAGCTTGAATGTGTCTTTGCAAATGCGAATTAGGCCAGGTCAGCTAAGATGCAAATGAGGTCTTATCAGCTTGTCAGGTTCGAAGGTTAGATTAGAAAAGGCTACTCAGAAACTTTAAATAAATCTTAAAAATTGTTAAAGACATATGTTGTATTCTAAAGAAATTAAGGCTTAATAGATAGCAATTGGAAAAGATAGTTTAAAATCTTTAAATGAGTTTTTTAGAAGTTGTTATAAAATATTCATTGGTTAAGTACCTTTTTTCGGACATCTAATGATGATTTAAATCCTTTAAGTAAGATTCTATAAGGACATAGATCCAGATGTACCCAAACAGCTAAGAAGGTAGACAAGTTCTATAATTAGAGGAGGTGATTCAGCATCATCAGATATATTGACTATGCAAAACCATGGGAAGCTTATGTGCTCCCACAAAGCATAGTCCAACTTCTGTTCTATGGCAGAAGGAACCTTTACAGTGGTTGCACCTACCTGTCTTGCCAGCCTAAGCATTAAACCCTTATTTTAAAGCAATAGCCTACATGGTACAGAAATGCCATATGGATCTAGGAAGTATTTTAAGAGATTACCAAATATGATACGTGTCCCTATGCCAAGCCACATTTTAATTGGTTGTTTCAGAGCAATGATTCGTGGGCGATTGCCTTTGCTCAGTTTTCAGGAAGAATTGATAATGAGTTTATAGCTCATGGACTGTTGCAATTTATACTAATACATCCTATTGTATTTCCAAAATTGTAAAAAACTGTCCTGTAAAAATGTGCTATGTTAGTTTTTACTGATGTTACTAATAAGAGAGTCACTTACATATGTCATAGATAAAAAGAAATAGGTGGAGCAGACAGCTCTGGCTTCAGCTCAGATAGTCAAATTGTGAGCTGTTGCAATGGTCTTTCAGATCCTGGTAAATAATTTATTTAATTTGTATACTGACAGACTGTATATGTCTTTAAGGCTCATAAGGTAATAGAGACAGTCCCATGCACAGCGTCTAGTAATAGTCAAGTCGGAATGTTATTTGAGCAAATTCAAAATGTTATTCACCTAAGAGAATTAGCAAGGTTTATGGGTCACACTGGGAACCTATTAAATAGGCCTTTTCCTGATTACTAGCCAAATAGAATGAATTAACTGATTAACAAAATTGGTTGATTTGCTTAAATAGAGAAAGCTTGACTGTCTTGTAACTTTCTTCATCAAAATAGCAAAAGTCTAAGAAAGAAATTTGGTTTAACCAGAGAGACTGCTGGTCAAATCATCAAACAATGTGGAATATGTCCACAATATGGCTATGGCTAATTTAGGGGTGAATCTTCCAGGGAAAATAGGCAACGTATCCTTTTCCATGCTACTTCCTGCTGACTTTGGGATGAAGTTAGGGACCCAAGAAGGCTGAAATGCTAGTCCAATGCAAAAACAAAGGGAATTTAGGCAATGGGGAATCCATCAGGAGCTTCTGGTTGGCAGACTCTGTTGCAGATATAGGGAGTATCCACATCAACTGGACTGGTTCACATCCACAGCAAGTCTAGGGCTTGCAGTCCTTAGGAGCAGGCTGTAGTGAGCAACTGATATTCATCTGTCAGGAGTGGAAATCTGTTGATACATGTTTAAGCTGGGAACAGAAGTTACAACTTATATATCTTTTTGGAACTCTTAGGCCCATATTTTTAGTGATCTAGAAGGACAGGGGTTTCATGATAAGGAAAAAAATCCCATCCTCAGGAACAAATAGATGGGATAACAAAAGTTGTACTTACTTGGAGTCCTTTTTACCTGTGAGAAGTGGATACAAGCTTTATGACTTTTGATCCTCTGAAGCTTATATGAACTTTATTATAATAGGACATAAAAGTTCTAGACATTTTACCATTACCAATCTGTATTGAAATCCACATTGCAGAAAAAGCAGATATTGGGTGTCTCTAAAACAGCAGGAATATACTTATACCTTTGAGTTCTAGAAAAAAATACTGATTTGGGTTAGAAGCTTGTACTTTTTTCTTCTGTTCTGGGACATCTAGATAGAGATTGAAAAGGGGTGCCTTAGGCCTGATGAAAAGCCCTTTACATTTATACTTAGATGGCAACCAAAATAAATCTTAAATCCTTGAGCTTGTGACTGAACAGTTGGTAGCCACCACTCTATCAGCTTATCAAAATTTTATTAAATAATAAGCTCTGTATTTTTATATTTTAAACTATTTTTATAGCATTAAGACTTATATGTCTTTGTTTTCTCAGATCCTTATTTAGGAGCTATGTCAAGGCTGACTGATGTTGCCAAGCTGACAAAGTTATAGCTAGTCTAATCATTAATACTATCAGATATCTGAGAAGGATAAATTCTGTGTAACTTTTGAATCTATTAAAAAATGACAGGGTCCAGTCCATATAAAGTTAGCCATACCCAAGTCTCAATTGTTTTGGGGGCAGAAGTAAGTCTTTGCCAGGTCCATAAAGTGAGAGTTTTTTCTCTCTGTGGAAGAGGGACATGGAAAAGACTGACCTAATTTTGTCTAGGCAAAAGTGGTGCAATCAATTCTCCAGTGTCCTGTAGCCTATCCATAGTCTGAGCCCGGTCCTGCCTGGCAGCAGGTGTAGCATCTGAGCATCATGCTCACTGGTCAGCATTGTCACAATTCATGGAGCCCCATAATCTTTTTTAGAGACCTTGGGTTACTGTCAGGATCTGGAATTCTCTGTCTGATATTATAAGCATTTTAGTAAGCATTTTAAATGCCATATTCTGCAGATCTCTGTAGTATTAGAAGTCTGCCTAGGTAAATCTGACAACTCTGTTTTCAGTTACTTGTATAAAGCTTAACCTTTGAAAACATATACAGGGGACTGAGTCAGGTTTATCCCTGTTATTAATCATTAGTACTTAGCTTGACCATAACCAACGAACTTGTTTATTTTTTTTTATGCTTTTTTTTTAAATTTTATTTTATTTTATTAGTTCTAGTTAGGGAACAAGCTTATTTCAAGTCCCTTCTCCCTCTCCCTCCCCTCACCCCCAAACTTTCTCCCCCACCCCCAGCCCATCCCCCCAACCCCATCCACCCACTACTCCCCAGGCAGGGTAGGGCCCTCAACGGGAGCTCAGCAAAGTCCACCAAGTCTTCCTATGCTGATCCTGGGCCCTTCCCCATGTGTCCAGGGCCAGAGTGTAACCCTTCATATGGGATGGGCTCTCAAAGTCCCTTCTTGCACCAGGGAAAAATACTAATCCACTACCAGAGGCTCCCTGGAGTGCAGAGGCCTCCTTATTGACATCTATGTTCTGGGGTCTGGATCAGTCTTGTACAGGCCTCCTGGACAGCATCTGGGGTCGATGTGCTCTCCCTTGTTCAGGCCAACAGTTCCTGTGGGTTTCTCCATCCTAGTACAGACCCCTTCGTTCTTCATTCCTCCCTCTCTTCAACTAAATTCCCGATTTCGGCTCATTGTATATCTGTGGATGTCTGTCTCTGTTTCCATCAGCCACTGGGTGAGGGCTCTAGGATGGCATAAAGAGAAGTCATCAATCTCATTTTAGGGGGAGGGTTTTTAGGTTATCCTCTCCACCATTGCCTGGATTGTCAGATCGTGTCATCCTTGTAGGTCTCTGGAGATCTCCCTGGTTCCTGATCCCTTCTCGGGCCTACAGTGGCTCCCTCTGATATCGTTTCTCTCATCTTGCTCTCTTTCCTCTATTCTTCCCCCAACTCAATGTTTCTGCCCCTCCATTTCCTCTCCTCTTCTCCTCTTCTCTTGCTCTTATTGTAGCAGCTCCTTCCCCCCCCCCCTCATGCCCCCAATTAGTTCGGGAGTTCATGCCACTTCCATTCCTGGGGACCATTTAACCCTTAGAGTCCTTCATGTTTCCTAGTTTCTTTGGTGAAGAGCATTATATACTGGTAGTCTTTTGTTCTATGTCTAAAATTCATATATCAGTGAGTACATACCTTGCTTGTCTTTTTGTGACTGGGTTACCTCACTCAGGATGGTTTCCTCTAGTTCCATCCATTTGCCTGCGAATTTCAAGATTCCATTGCTTTTTTCTGCTGAGTAGTACTCCATTGTATAAATGTACCACATTTTCTCAATCCATTCTTCAATAGAGGGGCATCTAGGTTGTTTCCAGGTTCTGGCTATTACAAACAATGCTGCTATGAACATGGTTGAACATATGTCCTTGTTGTAAGTACATGCCCTATTTGGGTATATACCCAAGAGAGGAATGGCTGGATCTTGAGGTACACTGATTCCCATTTTTCTGAGCAACCGCCATACTGATTTCCAGAGTGGTCTTACAAGATCGCACTCCCACCAGCAATGGAGGAGTGTTCCTTTTTCTCCACATCCTCTCCAGCATAGATTGTCATTGGTGTTTTTTATTTTAGCCATTCTGACAGGCGTGAGATGGTATCTCAGAGTTGTTTTGAGTTGCATTTCTCTGATGGCCAATGATTTTGAGCACTTTTTTAAGTGTCTTTCAGCCATTTCAGATTCCTCTGTTGAGAATTCCCTATTTAGTTCTGCACCCCACTTTTTAATTTCGTTGTTTGGTGTTTTGGTGGCTAGCTTCTTGAGCTCCTTATATATTTTGGAAATCAGTCCTCTGTCAGATGTGGGATCGGTGAAGATCTTTTCCCATTCTGTGGGTGGTCGTTTTATCCTACTGACTGTTTCCTTTGCCTTGCAGAAGCTTCTCAGTTTCAGGAGGTCCCATTTATTAATTGCAGACCTCAATGTCTGTGCTTCTGGCGTAATGTTCAGGAAGTGGTCTCCTGTGCCAATTTGTTCAAGGGTAGTTCCCACTTTCTCTTCTAGAAGATTCAGTGTGGTTGGATTTATGCTGAGATCTTTGATCCATTTGCACTTAAGTTTTGTGCATGGTGACAGGTATGGATCTATCTGTAATTTTCTGCATGTCCGAATCCAATTGTACCAGCACCATTTGTTGAAGATGCTGTCTTTTTTCCATTGTATAGATTTAGCACCTTTGTCAAAAATAAGGTATCCATAGGTGCGTGGGTCGATATCAGGGTTTTCAATTCGATTCCATTGGTCTATCAGTCTATTTTTGTGCCAATACCAAGCTGTTTTCAGAACTATGGCTCTATAGTAGAGCTTGAAGTCGGGGATGGTGATGCCTCCAGAAGATCCTTTATTGTAAAGAGTTGTTTTGGCTATCCTGGGCTTTTTATTTTTCCATATAAAGTTGAGTATTGTTCTTTCAATGTCTGTGAAAAACTGTGTTGGGATTTTGATGGGGATTGCATTGAATCTGTAGATTGCTTTTGGCAGGATTGCCATTTTTACTATGTTAATTCTACCTATCCATGAGCATGGGAGATCTTTCCATTTTCTGGTATCTTCTTTAATTTCTTTCTTTAAAGTCTCAAAGTTCTTATTGTACAGGTCTTTCACTTTTTTGGTTAGTGTTACCCCCAGGTATTTTATGTTGCTTGTGGATATTGTGAAAGGTGATGTTTCCCTGATTTCTTTCTCATTGGATTTATCATCTGTGTATAGTAGGGCTACTGATTTTTTTGAGTTAATTTTGTATCCTGCTACCTTGCTGAAGGTGTTTATCAGCCGTAGGAGTTCCCTGGTAGAGTTTTTCGGGTCACTAATGTAGACTATCATGTCGTCTGCAAATAGTGAAAGTTTTACTTCATCCTTTCCAATTTGTATCCCTTTGATCCCCTTTTCTTGTCTTATTGCTATAGCCAGAACTTCAAGTACAATATTGAAGAGATATGGAGAGAGTGGACAGCCTTGTCTTGTTCCTGATTTTAGAGGAAACGCTTTGAGTTTCTCTCCATTTACTTTGATGTTGGCTATTGGTTTGGTATATATTGCCTTGATCATGTTTAGATATGTTCCTGTTATTCCTGTTCTCTCCAAGATCTTTATCATGAAGGGATGTTGGATTTTGTCAAAGGCTTTTTCAGCATCTAGTGAGATGATCATGTGGTTTTTCTTTTTAAGTTTGTTTATATAGTGGATTACATTGATGGATTTTCGTATGTTGAACCATCCTTGCATCCCTGGGATAAAGCCTACTTGATCATGGTGGATGATTTTTCTGATATGTTCTTGTATTCGGTTGGCCAATATTTTATTGAGTATTTTAGCATCGATGTTCATGAGGGATATCGGTCTGTAGTTCTCTTTCTTAGTCATATCTTTGTGAGGCTTGGGTATCAAAGTGATTGTAGCCTCATAGAAAGAGTTTGGCAATATCCCATCTGCTTCTATTGTGTGGAACAGTTTGAGGAGTACTGGAATTAGCTCTTGTTTGAATTTCTGGTAGAATTCTGCAGTGAAGCCATCTGGCCCTGGGCTTTTTTTGGTTGGGAGGCTTTTGATTACTGCTTCTATCTCATTAGGGGTTATAGTTCGATTTAAACTGTCTATCTGATCTTGATTTAATTTTGGTAAGTGATATTTATCCAGAAAGTTGTCCATTTCCTTTAGGTTTTCCAATTTTGTGGAATACAGGTTTTCAAAGTATGACCTAAAGATTCTCTGGATTTCCTCAGTGTCCGTTGTTATGTCTCCCTTTTCATTTCTGATTTTGTTAATTAGCATGCTCTCTCTCTGCCTTTTGGTTAGTTTGGCTAGAGGCTTGTCTATCTTGTTGATCTTCTCAAAGAACCAACTCTTTGTTTCATTGATTCTTTGTACTGTTTTCCTAGTTTCTACTTTGTTGATTTCGGCTCTCAGGTTGATTATTTCCTGGCGTCTACTCCTCCTTGGTGAGTTTGCTTCCTCTTGCTCTAAAGCTTTCAGTTGTTCTGTCAATTCTCTAATGTGACTTTCCTCCAGTTTCTTCATGTGAGCACTTAGTGCTATGAACTTCCCTCTTAGCACTGCTTTCAGGGTGTCCCATAAGTTCGGGTATGTTGTGTCTACATTCTCATTAAATTCTAGAAAGTCTTTGATTTCTTTTTTTATTTCTTCCTCAACCAAGGAATGGTGCAATTGGGAGTTATTCATTTTCCATGTAAATGTAGGTTTTCTGCAATTCGTATTGCTGTTGAATTCTAGCTTTAATGCATGGTGGTCTGATAAGATACAGGGGGTTATTTCAATACTTTTGTACCTGTGGAGGTTTGCTTTGCTGCCAACTATGTGGTCAATTTTTGAGAAGGTTCCATGTGGCGCTGAGAAGAAGGTATATTCTTTTGTGTTTGGATGGAATGTTCTATAGATATCTGTTAAACCCAGTTGTGTCATAACTTCTTTCAGATCCTTTGTTTCTTTGTTAAGTTTCTGTCTAGTAGTTCTGTCCAGTGGTATAAGGGGGGTGTTGAAGTCTCCTACTATAAGTGTGTGTGGTTTTATGTGTGGTTTGAGCTTTAGTAATGTTTCTTTTACAAAAGTGGATGCTTTTGTATTAGGGGCATAGATGTTCAGGATTGAGACTTCGTCTTGATGGACTTTTCCTGTGATGAGTATGAAATGCCCTTCTTTATCTCTTTTGATTGCTTTCAGTTTAAAGTCTAATTTGTTAGATATTAGTATTGCTACCCCAGCTTGTTTCTTGAGCCCATTTGATTGGAAAATCTTTTCCCATCCTTTTACTCTGAGGTATCGCCTGTCTTTGAATTTGAGGTGTGTTTCTTGTAAACAGCAGAAGGATGGATTCTGTCTTCGTATCCATTCTGTTAGCCTGTATCTTTTTATGGGTAAGTTAAGACCATTGACATTCAGGGATATTAACGTCCATTGTTCATTGGTTCTTCTTAGTTTTGGATTTATTGTTGGTGGTATCATTGCGTGTGGATTTTGCCCTTCTGTTTCTTTTTGTGTTTGGTGAAATTCGATTAACTACTGACAGTGTTTTTGTGAGTGTAGTTATGTTCGTTGGGTTGGAGTTTTCCTTCCAGAGCCTTCTGTAGTGCTGGATTTGTTGATATGTATTGTTTAAATCTGTTTTTGTCGTGGAATATCTTGTTTTCTCCATCTATAGTGATTGAAAGTTTTGCTGGGTACAGTAGTCTGGGTTGACATCCATGCTCCCTTAGTGCTTGTAGGGTATCTATCCAAGACCTTCTGGCTTTCAGAGTTTCCATTGAGAAGTCGGGTGTGATTCTGATTGGTTTGCCTTTATATGTTACTTGGCCTTTTTCCTTTGCTGCTCTTAATATTTTCTCTTTATTCTGTAGATTTGGTGTTTTGATTATTATGTGTCGGGGCGACTTCTTTTTGTGGTCCAGTCTGTTTGGTGTCCTGTAAGCTTCTTGTACTTTCATAGGCATATCCTTCTGTAGGTTGGGGAAGTTTTCTTCTATGATTTTGTTGAATATGTTTTCTGTACCTTTGAGCAGTATTTCTTCACCTTCTTCTACACCTATTATTCTTAGGTTTGGCCTTTTTACGGTGTCCCATATTTCCTGGATATTTTGTGTTAGGGTTTTGTTGGACTTGAGGTTCTCTTTGGTGGATGAATGTATATCCTCTAGCGAGTCTTCAGTGGCTGAGATTCTCTCTTCCATCTCTTGAATCCTGTTGGATACACTTACATCTTTAGTTCCTGATCGTTTATCCAACCTTTCCATTTCCAACATGGTCTCATTCTGTGTTTTCTTTATTGTGTGTATTTCAGCTTTCATGTTTTGAACTATTTCAAGAGCTTCCTTCACTTGCTTGGATGTTTTTTCTTGGCTTTCTTTGGATTCTTTAAGAGATTTATTTATTTCTTGAATTTTTTGGTTTGTCTTTTCCTCCAATTCATTTAATTTTTTGTTTGTTTTCTCTTCTATTTCTTTAAGGGATTTTCTTGTTTCCTCTTTAAAGGTCTCTATCAACTTGCTGAGATAATTTTTGAGGTCCATCTCATCTTCATGCTCTGTGTTGGGCTTTTCAGCTCTTGCCGGAGTGGAGTCCCTAGGTTCTGGTGGTGTCATGTTGGTCTTTGTGTTGTTGAGTGAAATCTTATTCTGTCTTCTCCCCATATCCTTTTAGTGGGTGCGGGTGGGTTCTCTCTATCTCCTCTTGTGGCCCAGTGGTGTGTGGGGGCTAGGAATTCGATGTCCACAACTCTAGATGATCTCGACGCTCCTGGTGGTCTCCTCGCTAGTTCCTAGTTTCTTGGTCGTTCGGCGGAATGGAAGAGTGGGGTGCTACCAGATTTGGGGCACAGGGAGCTCCTCCCTGCCTGGGCTTGTCTGGCCCAAGCCGGCAGGCACAGGCGGGGGTGGTGGGATGGGGGTGGTGGGGTGTTCTGGTCTGGGGTCGGGAGCGGGCAGGAGCTCACTCACCTAGTTCCAGGTCAGTCTGCGGCGGCGGAATGTAAGAATGGGGTGCTAGCAGATTGGTGGGGCAGGGGGCTCCTCCCTCTCTGGGCGTGTCTGGCCCAAGCCGGCAGGCTCAGGAGGGGGTGGTGGGATGGGGGTGGTGGGGTGTTCTGGTCTGGGGTCGGGAGCGGGCAGGAGCTCACTCACCTAGTTCCAGGTCAGTCTGCGGCGGCGGAATGTAAGAATGGGGTGCTAGCAGATTGGTGGGGCAGGGGGCTCCTCCCTCTCTGGGCGTGTCTGGCCCAAGCCGGCAGGCTCAGGCGGGGGTGGTGGGATGGGGGTGGTGGGGTGTTCTGGTCTGGGGTCGGGAGCGGGCAGGAGCTCACTCACCTAGTTCCAGGTCAGTCTGCGGCGGCGGAATGTAAGAATGGGGTGCTAGCAGATTGGTGGGGCAGGGGGCTCCTCCCTCTCTGGGCGTGTCTGGCCCAAGCCGGCAGGCTCAGGAGGGGGTGGTGGGATGGGGGTGGTGGGGTGTTCTGGCCTGGAGTCGGGAGCGGGCAGGAGCTCACTCACCTAGTTCCAGGTCAGTCTGCGGCGGCAGAGTGTAAGAATGGGGTGCTAGCAGATTGGTGGGGCAGGGGGCTCCTCCCTCTCTGGGCGTGTCTGGCCCAAGCCGGCAGGCTCAGGCGGGGGTGGTGGGATGGGGGTGGTGGGGTGTTCTGGTCTGGGGTCGGGAGCGGGCAGGAGCTCACTCACCTAGTTCCAGGTCAGTCTGCGGCGGCGGAATGTAAGAATGGGGTGCTAGCAGATTGGTGGGGCAGGGGGCTCCTCCCTCTCTGGGCGTGTCTGGCCCAAGCCGGCAGGCTCAGGCGGGGGTGGTGGGATGGGGGTGGTGGGGTGTTCTGGTCTGGGGTCGGGAGCGGGCAGGAGCTCACTCACCTAGTTCCAGGTCAGTCTGCGCGAACTTGTTTATTTTTAAGGATGGCTAGTAACTTGTATTTCTTTTTTTTTCAGATGCACTGTGTTTTTATTTGTAGTCACTTAGACTTGTCTAAACATCTTAAGCTGATATTTATCAATATGTCACAATTTCAGGTCACAATGTAGCCTCATGCATTATTCTTTATGATAGATGCCAGCTCAGAGGAAGAACTCATCTGTAGACCTCTGCTTGCTTATTAATACGACTTTGAAAGTTTTAACCATCACATACCCCAGGAAATAATTTAGGTACATAGATTTATCTGACTATCTTCCTGAAATAGTTGCTTACATCTGTTTTATTTTCTGAGGATGTCAAAAGAATGAGATTATTCTTTCACTTTAATTTATTCTAAACTTAGACATAGCTTAAAATTAAATGAAAGAAGGAAAAATATCTTTTCCTTTAAATAAATAAAAACAGAGATCATGAAAGGCATTTACTGTTTCACTATTCCATACTACTTTGTTGAACTGAATAAATGCTCCACATTTTTGTTTTAAAATATGATCTTTTAAAAAATGGTAAGCATCCTCAAAACTGTTGGTTCATATGACACTGGGTCTCTTGCTGGTGGTTTGGAGGTAAAGAAAATCATCTCAATTTCTCCTCTCCTTTTTTCTTTTCCCTTTTCTTTATTATTAATTCAAGTTAGGGAACAGACTTGTTTCACATGTAAGACCCCTCTCCCTCTCCCTCCCCTCACCTACATCCTTCCTGCCCCACCTCCAACCTACCCCCCATCCACCCACCACTCCACAGGCAGGGTAGGGCCCCCAACAGGGGCTCCACAAAGGCCACCAAATCTTCCTGTGCAGGGAGTAGGCCCCTCCCCATGTGTCCAGAGACAGAGCACATCCCTTCAAGTAGGATGGGCTCTCTAAGTCCCACACACACAACAGGGAAAAACGTCAGTCCACCTCCGGAGGCTCCCCGGAGTGCAGGGGCCTCCCCATTGGAATCCATCATCAGGGGGCTAGATAAGTCCCGCACCAGCCTCCCAGACAGCTCCTGGGGTCAATATGCTTTCCCTTTTTCAGGCCAACTGTTTCTGTGGGTTTCTCCAACCTGGTACAGACCCCTTCGATCTTCATTCCTCCCTGTCTTCAACTAGGTTCCAGATTTCAGCTCAGTATATTTCTGTGGATGTCTGTCTCTGCTTCCATCAGCCACTGGATGAGGGCTCTAGGATAGCATAGAGAATAGTCATCAATCTCGTTCTAGGGGAAGGGCTTCTAGGCTATCCTCTCCTCCACTGCCCGGACTGTAAGATCATGTCATCCTTGTAGGTCTCTGGAGATCTCCCTAGTTCCAGATCTCTTCTCGGACCTATAGTGGCTCCCTCTGATATGGTATCTCTCATCCTGCTCTCTCTCCTCTATTCTTCCCCCTACTCAATATCTCTGCTCCTCCATTTCCTCTCCTCACCTCTTCTTGTGCTCTTATTGTTGCAACATCTCTCCCCTACCCTCATGCTCTCAATTAGCTCGGGAGTTCATGCCCCTTCCCATTCTTGGGGTCTATTTATCCCTTAAGAGTCCTTCATGATTCCTAGATTCTTTGGTGAAGAGGATTATAGGCTGGTAAACCTTTGCTCTATGTCTAAAAATCATATATGAGTGAGTACATACCAAGTTTGTCTTTTTGTGATTGGGTTACCTCAGTCAGGATGGTTTCTTCTAATTCCATCCATTTGCCTGCGAATTTCAAGATTCCATTGCTTTTTTTCTGCTGAGTAGTACTCCATTGTATAAATATACCACATTTTCTCTTTCCATTCTTCAGTTAAGGGGAATCAAGGTTGCTTCCAGGTTCTGGCTACTACAAACAATGCTGCTATAAACATGGTTGAACATATGTCCTTGTTGTATGAACATGCACTTTTTGGGTGTATACCCAAGAGAGGAGTGGCTGGATCTTGAGGTAGATTGATTCCCATTTTTCTGAGTAACCGCCATACTGATTTCCAGAGTGGTCTTACAAGTTCACACTCCCACCAGCAATGGAGGAGTGTTCCTTTTTCTCCGCATCCTCTCCACCATAGGTTGTCATTAGTATTTTTGATTTGAGCCATTCTGACAGGTGTGAGATGGTATCTCAGAGTTGTTTTGAGTTGCATTTCTCTGATGGCCAAGGATTTTGAGCACTTTCTTAAGTGTCTTTCAGCCATTTCAGATTCCTCTGTTGAAAATTTTCTATTTAGTTCTGCACCCCACTTTTTAATTTTATTGTTTGGTGTTTTGGTGGCTAGCTTCTTGAGCTCCTTGTATATTTTGGAAATCATTCCTCTGTCAGATGTGGGGCTGGTGAAGATCTTTTCCCATTCTCTGGGTGGTCGTTTTGTCTTACTGACTGTGTCCTTTGCCTTAGAGAAGCTTCTCAGTTTCAGGAGGTCCCATTTGATGATTGCAGACCTCATTGTATGTGCTTCTGGCATGATGTTCAGGAATCGTTCTCCTGTGCCAATTTGTTCAAGGGTAATTCCCACTTTCTCTTCTAGAAGATTCAGTGTGGCTGGACTTATGGAGAGATCTTTGATCCATTTGCACTTAAGTTTCATGCATGGTGACAGGTATGGATCAGTCTGCAATCTTCAACATGTCCAAATCCAATTGTGCCAGCACCATATGTTGAAGATGTTATCTTTTTTCCATTGTATAGATTTAGCACCTTTGTCAAAAATAAGGTGTTCGTAGATGCGTGGGTTAATATCTGGGTCTTCAATTCGATTCCATTGGTCTATCTGTCTATTCTTGTGCCCAGACCAAGCTGTTTTCAGAACTATGGCTCTATAGTATAGCTTGAAGTCAGGGATGGTGATACCTCCAGAAGATCCTTTATTGTAAAGAGTGTTTTGGCTATCCTGAGTTTTATATTTTTCGATATAAAATTGAGTATTGTTCTTTAATATCTGTGAAAAACTGTGTTGGGATTTTGATGGGGATTGCATTGAATCTGTAGATTGCTTTTGGTAGGATTGCCATTTTTACTATGTTAATTCTACCTATCCAAGAGCATGGGAGATCTTTCCATTTTCTGGTATCTTCATTAATTTCTTTCTTTAAAGTCTCAAAGTTCTTATTGTACAGGCCTCTCACTTTTTTGGTTAGTGTTACCCCCAGATATTTTATGTTGCTTGTGGATACTGTTAAAGGTGTTATTTCCATGATTTCTTTCTCATTGTATTTATCATCTGTATACAGATTTTTTTGAGTTAATTTTGTATCCTGCTAGCTCGCTGAAAGTGTTTATCAGCTGTAGGAGTTTCCTGGTAGAGTTTTTCGGGTCACTTATGTAGACTATCATGTCATCTGCAAATAGTAAAAGTTTGACTTTGTCCTTTCTAATTTGTATCCCTTTCATCCCCTATTCTTGTCTTATTGCTCTAGCTAGAACTTCAAGTACAACATTGAAGAGGTATGGAGAGAGTGGACAGCCTTGTCTTGTTCCTTATTTGAGAGGAAACGCTTTGAGTTTCTCTCCATTTAGTTTGATGTTGACTATTGGTTTGGTGTATAATGCGTTTATCATGTTTAGATATGTTCCTGTTATTCCTGATCTCTCAAAGATCTTTATCATGAAGGGATGTTGGATTTTTTCAAAGGCTTTTATAGCATCTAATGAGGTGATCATGTGGTTTTTCTTTTTCAGTTTGTTTATATAGTGGATTACATTGATGGATTTTCGTATGTTGAACCACTCTTGCATCACTGGGATGAAGCCTATTTGATCGTGGTGGATGATTTTTCTGATATGTTCTTGGATTCGATTTGCCACTACTTTATTGAGAATTTTAGCATCGATGTTCATGAGGGATATCAGTCTGTAGTTCTCTTTCTTAGTCTTCTCTTTGTGTGGCTTGGGTATCAAAGTGATTGTAACTTCATAGAAAGAGTTTGGCAATATCCCATCTGCTTCTATTGTGTGGAACAGTTTGAAGAGTACTGGTATCTGCTCTTGTTTGAATTTCTGATAGAATTATGCAGTGAAGCCATCTGTCCCTGGGCTTTTTTTGGTTGGGAGGCTTTTGATGACTGCTTCTATTTCATTAGGGGTTATGGGTCGATTTTAACTGTTTATCTGATCTTGGTTTAATTTTGGTAAGGGATATTTATCCAGAAAACTTCCCATTTTCATTAGATTTTCGAATTTTGTGGAGTACAGGTTTTCAAAGTGTGACATGAAGATTCTCTGGATTTCCACAGTGTCCGTTGTTATGTCCCCCTTTTCGTTTCTGATTTTGTTATTTAGCATGCTCTCTATCTGCCTTTTGGGTAGTTTGGCTAGAGGTTTGTCTATCTTGTTGATCTTTTCAAAGAACCAACTCTTTGTTTCATTGATTCTTTGTAATGTTTCCCTAGTTTCTACTTTATTGATTTCAGCTCTCAAGTTGATTATTTCCTGGCCTCTACTCCTCCTTGGTGAGTTTGCTTCTTTTTGCTCTAGTGCTTTCACTTGTTCTGTCAATTCTCTGATGTGCCTTTTTCCAGTTTCTTCATGTGGGCACTTAGTGCTATGAACTTCCCTCTTAGCACTGCTTTCAGAGTGTCCCATAAGTTTGGGTATTTTGTGTCTGCATTCTCATTAGATTCTATTAAGTCTTTTATTTGTTTTTTTATTTCTTCCTCAACCCAGGAATGGTGCAAATGTGTGTTATTCATTTTAAAAGAGTTTGCAGGTTTTCTGCCATTTGTATTGTTGCTGAATTCTAGCTTTAATGCATGGTAGTCTGATAAGATACAGGGGGTTATTTCAATTCTTTTGTAACTATGGAGGTTTGCTTTGTTGCCTACTATGTGGTCAATTTTAGAGAAGGTGCCATGTGGTGCTGAGAAGAAGGTATATTCTTTTGAGTTTGGATGGAATGCTATATAGATTTCCATTAACCCGTGTTGGGGCATAACTTCTTTCAGATCCTTTGTTTCTTTGTTAAGTTTCTGTCTGGTTTGTACTGTCTACTGGCATAAGGGGGGTGTTGAAGTCTCCTACTATAAGTGTGTGTGGTTTTATGTGTGGTTTGAGATTTAGTAATGTTTCTTTCACAAATGTGTGTGCCGTCGTATTTGGGGCATAGATGTTCAGGATTGAGATTTCATCTTGATGGACTTTTCCTGTGATGAGTATGAAATGTCCTTCTTCATCTCTTTTGATTGATTTTAGTTTAAAGTCCAATTTGTTAGATATTAGGATTGCTATACCAGCTTGTTTCTTGAGCCCATTTGATTGGAAAATCTTTTCCCATCCTTTTACTCTGAGGTATCGCCTGTCTTTGAAGTTGAGGCGTGTTTCTTGAAAACAGCAGAAGGATGGATTCTGTCTTTGTATCCATTCTGTTAGCCTATATCTTTTTTGGGTAAATTAAGACCATTGACAGTTAGGGATATTAATGTCCATTGTTCGTTGTTTCTTATTTGTTTTGGAATTATTTTTGGTGGTGTCATTGTGTGTGGATTTCGTCCTCCTGCTTCTTTTTGTGTTTGGTAAAATAAGATTATCTATTGCCTGTGTTTTGGGGCATGTAGTTATGTTCCTTGGGTTGGAGTTTTCCTTCCAGAACCTTCTGTAGTGCTGGATTTGTGGATATGTATGGTTTAAATCTGTTTTTGTCATGGAATATCTTGTTTTCTCCATCTATAGAGATTGAAAGTTTTGCTGGATACAATAGTCTGGGTTGACATCCATGCTCCCTTTGTGCTTGTAGTGTATCTATCCTAGACCTTCTGGCTTTCAGAGTTTCCATTGAGAAGTCGGGTGTGATTCTAATTGGTTTGCCTTTATATGTTACCTGGCCTTTTTCCTTTGCTGCTCTTAATATTTTCTCTTTATTCTGTAGATTTGGAGTTTTGATTATTATGTGTCGGGGGGACTTCTTTTTGTGGTCCAGTCTCTTTGGTGTCCTGTAAGCTTCTTGTACTTTTATAGGCATATCCTTCTGTAGGTTGGGGAAGTTTTCTTCTACGACTTTGTTGAATATGTACCTTTGACCAGTGTGTCTTCTTCTTCTACACCTATTATTCTTAGGTTTGGACTTTTAACAGTATCCCATATTTCCTGGATATTTTGTGTTAGGGATTTGTTGGACTTGAGGTTTTCTTTGGTTGATGAATGTATATCCTCTAGCGAGTCTTCAATAGCTGAGATTCTCTCTTCTGTCTCTTGGATTCTATTCAGATCTTGCTGGAGTGGAGTCCCTAGCTTCTGGTGGTGTCATATTGGTCTTTCTGTTTTTGAGTGAGTTCTTATTCTGTCTTCTTCCCATATCTTTTTCCAGTGAGTGCAGCTCTTTCTAGCTCTTCTAGCTCTTTCTAGCTCTTCTTGTTACTCAGTAATATGTGTAGCCCAGGATTTCAATGTCTGAAGCTCTGGATGGTCTTGCCTCTCCTGGTAGTCTTCTCACTCTGAAGGAGTTAGGCCTCTATAGGGATCAGGTGTGTGTGTGTGGGACAGGAAATAAGAGTGGGGTGTTTCCAGGCTCTGGGGTTTCCTCACTGCCTGGGCAGGACTACCCCAAGCAGGAGCAGGCCTGGGGAGATTGGAGTGGATGGGGTTTTGAAAGGGATTTGTGTAAGAGCAGTGGATCACTCACCTCCTTGCGGGAAGGAAAGGAAGAGTGGCATGTATCCAGATTCAGGTAGTTCCTCCCTGCCTGGGCGTGTCTATTTCAAGCAGGCACAAGCCTGGGGAGATCTGGGTGAATGGCGCTTTGGACAGGAGTTGGGTAAAAGCAGGGGTCACTCACCTAGTTTCTGATGGGTCGGCAGAAAGGGAAGGAAGACTGGCCTGTAACCGGATTCAGGGAGCTCTTCCCTGCCTGGGTGTGTCTACTTCAAGCAGAGACAAGCCTGGGGAGATCTGGGTGAATGGTGCTTTGGACAGGAGTTGGGTAAAAGCAAGGGGTCACTTACCTAGTTGCTGATGGGTTGGCGGAAAGGGAAGGAAGACTCAAGTTGTGTTTCTTCACATCTTACAACATGTTAGTAGCTTTTTATAAAACTAAGACAATATAAAACTTTATATTGTCAAGTTTATCTTTAAAAACGTAATGCTTTAATCTCTATTACAAATTTTTTTGTTGTTATCAATGTAAACATCTGACATACAGGTTGTTCTAGTCTACCATTATAAAGGAATTTTGCTTTTAAACCTCGAAAGAATTGAGACCCATGGCTTAGAAGTTATTTTAAGCACTTTGTTAAACTTAGGTCATTGCCCTACTGTACCACAAGAAATAAACAGCTCAATTTTTTGTTAGGATATGGAACTTATGGCTGTGATCTTAAATTTTAGCTCTTTGATTTAAGCACAAACATTAACAAAATAAACATAAGCATAAATATAACCTTATAAATTTGAACAATTAAAAATCTTTTAATATGTTTTTGTAATAATATCAAAAATAAAGTACCCTTGATGTGTTTAAAACCATTATCACCTGGGTGATTATTAAGTTTATGTTGTCAATTCCCAGTGTTACTAGTTTTAACTTTTTAAGTAGTTTAATTTTTCACAGATTTAACCATAAAACAGTTTTGATACCATCTTTATTTGAAAGACATTTGAATTCCTGTTAACCCAAATTTAATGACTAGAGCTCAGAGATAAATTCTGAGATATGCCCATAAATGATTGGCTGCTGTTGTTAGCATTAGACAGCAAAAATATTTAAACCACTTTTGTTTTAGCTTTATGCTTGTAACAAAATTTACTTTTGTACCAGAAAACACAGATAGAACCTTTTAAAAGTATATATAATTTTCTTTTGGGACATAAACAAAACTTTAAACAGAATTAACGTGATATGGTTAAAAATTTTTAACCTATATTACCATTATAAATTTAGTATTTGTAGATATGAGAGCCCATAGCAAACAGCTTACATTCTTTTCTGACACTTTTATGGCTTTCTTTGATCCTCTTTAAATTTTTATTACCTTACTCTTTTTTTCTGATTTCCTCAGACATCCCTATCATAGACAAACCTCTCTTTTTCTCTTTGTCTCTTTCTTTTACCCTCCTATCAGTGACTCTCAATCAGGGGTGCCTGGCTGAAGTGAATGCCTTATCTTTTTTTTAAAATCCTGAGAGTACCTTTTCCTGAGCCTCTCTGTACCCCCTGGGGCAATAGTGCAGGGGCATCACTGGGGCACATTCCCTGGGTGGATCAGCAACACTGATGGTGGCCCTCCCTCCAGCAGTCACAGACCCTCTGAGCTCACTTGAGCCCTGCAGCTGCTAGACCTGCTGGGGCCTCAGTTTCCCAGAAACGGATGGCCAGCTGGGTGCACTTAGACTTGGAGGCACTCGCCATTTGGTCAGCTTGTTGCATGCCCCACAGGCATCTTTCTCCAGAGGCTTGTTACCTGTGCACCCACCATAGACAGACACCTCTGTGAAGGATGCCTGCACCCTGCTCATGCTGCATGCCAGCAGGCCATTGTCCTCCTGCAGGGAGGGAGGGGTGAGGCGGAGTCCCACTCTGGGCAGCTCCTGCATCAAGCCCCCCCCACTGGCCCACTCTGAATGCCTGCCATTCGCAGGCTTTTGCCTCACCTGAGAAGCCACAGTGACTGCTCCTAGGCCACCTGGAGGCTGGCAGTGCAGGCTGGTCCCAGGCAAAGTGTGTCTCAGCTACAAGGATCCATAGGGTACTATCCTCTGCCAGGCTGTAACTTCATGCCTGGAGCCACTGCAGCAGGAAAAGTCTGTTTTTCAAAGGGAAGGGTTCTGTCCTGTTAGATTCCGTCCCAAGTCATCGTCCCTCAAGACAAGACAAACAGGCAAACAAACAAACTACAAACACAGTGATTAGACAAAGAAGAACAAACACACAGCACAGTCAGATGGCTAGCCCCATGGGGAGAACAGGGATTGACACAAATGACAAGAACAACAGGACAGATACAACAGATAGGACAAACCTCGAGGCAAAGGAATGGCGCTCAAACAAAATAAAAAACAACCCTTGGACTTTCTTCCAGGGAGGGAACAAGGGGCCCAGAGCATGTCTGCCTCTGGTGCACATCTGCTTTCCCTATGGTCCAAATCAAACAACCCTCAGACTTTCGTCCAGGGAATAACCCAGGGACTCAGGGCACGTCTGTCTCCCTCTGTGGTCCAAATTACCAAATACAAGGCCTGTGCAGGCACAGATCAAATCCAAGTCATGGTGCCAAACAAACAAAACAGCAAGAGACATAACATGACACATTATCAAACATATAGCTTGTACGATCTACCTTACCTCTAAGATCTAATCCACTCAGGTGAGGGGTGGTCGCAAATCCCGGATGAGCCCCCAAATGAAAGACCCCTGAGAAGCTCAGGCCTCCAGAATCTTTTCCCAGGACTGTGGCCTCCCCACTCACCATGAGGAGGCAGAAACTTGATGCAAACAGCAAGAGGCTTTAATGAAAGGTGGACGTTTGTACAAATGGGCTCTCTCAGCATGCATGCTAGAGAGCAACCCCGTCCTCCAGGCACAGGAATTTTTTAAAGGCAAAAACCACAAGCTTAGGGAGGGGTGTGACCAGAGTCATGGGTTCCTAGGAGGCCCCTTGTCTTGAGGAGAGGGCTGGGAATCAGATGGCCTCCTGACCCATCAGTTGTAAAACCTGCAGACCTCAGGATATGCTTATCTTGCTTGAGCAAATGGTAGCTATCTCTTTGTTTCACAGGGACCCTCAATTTTTAATTATTGACACTTTGGCCAGTGGGGCAATCTGTTTTCTCCATGAGCCCCTCGGGGAGGGTGGCCATCTGGGAATTCTTGGTACCCAGTTTTCTTGTGTCCTTGTAAGCTGGTAAATTCCAGGCCCTAAGTCATAGTAGTGGCCTTAGTTTCTGGGTTAGGCTGCCCTACATTCAGTTTGGAGAGTTTCCTTATCTGGGCTATATTTCTTTGCTAATTTTTAAGTCTTTTATAGAAGGACAATACAAAGGATCAATATAACTAAGAGTTGGGTCTTAGAGAAAATCGACAAGATAGACAAACCTTTATCCAAACTTACCAAAAGGCAGAGAGTGAACATGCAAATTATTAAAAATAGGAATGAAGTGGGGCCATAACAACAGACACACAGGAAATCCAGAGAATCATCAGGTCATAGTTCAAAAACATGTATTCCTCAAAATTTAAAAACCTAAAGGAAATGGACAATTTTCTGGATAGATTTCACTTACCAAAATTAATTCAAGAACAGATAAGCAACTTAAAAAATCCTATATAACCCCTAATGAAATAGAAGCAGCCATCAAAAAATCCCAGGGCCAGATGTCTTCAGGACAGAATTCTACCAGAAATTCAAAGAACAGCTAATACCAGTTCTCCTCAAAGTATTCCACACAATAGAACAGAACGGTCATTGCCAAACACTTTTTACAAGGCTTCAGTGACTTTGGTACCCAAGCTACACAAAGACACAACTGAGAAAGAGAACTACAGACCAATATCCCTTGAAAGACTTAAAAATTAGCAAAGAAATATAGCCCATATAAGGAAATTCTCCAAACTGAATGTAGGGCAGCCTAACCCAGAAACTAAGGCCACTACTATGACTTAGGGCCTGGGATTTACCAGCTTACAAAGCCATAAGATAACTAGGTACCAAGAATTCCCAGATGGCTACCCTCCCTGAGGGGATCATGGAGGAAACAGATTGCCCCACTGGCCAATGTGTCAATAATTAACAATTAAGGGTCCCTATGAAACAAAGAGATAGCTACCATTTGCTCAGGCAAGATACCCATATCCTGGGGTCTGCAGGTTTTACAACTGGTGGGTCAGGAGGCCATCTGGTTCCCAGCCCTCTCTTCAAGACAAAGGACCTCCTAGGAACCCATGAGTCTGGTCACACCCCTCCTTAGCTTGTGGTTTTTCCCTTTAAAAATGCCTGTGCCTTGGGTCTGAGAGAGCCCGTTTGTACAAACATCCACCTTTCATTAAAGCCTCTTGCTGTTTGCATCAAGTTTCTGCCTCCACATGGTGATTGGGGTGGCTATAGTCCTGGGAAAAGATTCTGAGTTTCCTTGGGACTTACACCCTCATGAACATTGATGCAAAATGCTCAATAAAAATGGCAAATAGGATCCAAAAACACATCAAAGAAATCATCCACCATGATCAAGTAGGCTTCAATCCAGGGTATCAAGGATGGTTTAACCTACAAAAATCCATCAATGTAATCCACCATATAAAGAGATAGTGAAAGAAAAACCATGTGATCATCTCACTAGATGCTGAAAAAGCCTTTAACAAAATACTACACCCTTTTATGATAAAGTCTTTGGAGAGATCATGGGTTACAGGTACAAACCTAAACATAATAAAAGCAATATACAGCCAGCCAACAGCCAACATCAAACTAAATGGAGAGAAACTCAAAATGATTCCTCTAAAATCAGGGACAAGATAAGGCTGTCCACTCTCTCCTTACCTCTTCAATATTTTCCTTGAAGTTCTAGCTAGAGAAATAAGAAAACAAAAGGAGATCAAGGGGATACACATTGGAAAGGAAGTAGTCAACCTTTCATTATTTGCAGATGATATGACAGTCTACCTAAGTGACCCAAAAAACTCTTCCAGGGAACTCCTAAAGCTGATACACACCTTCAGCTAAGTGTCATAATACCAGATTAACTAAAAAAACAGTAGCCCTACTATATACAGATGATAAATGCACTGAGAAAGAAACATTACCCTTTACAATTGCCCCAAACAACACAAAATAACTTGGGTTAATGCTAACCAAAAAAGTGAAAGTCCATTTCTGTACCATAAGAAATTGAGTCTGTAAAGAAAGAAATTAAAGAAGATACCACAAAATGGAAGGATCTCATATTTATTCATTCTCCTGAAGTTCTTTATCTTAATTTCATCCAGCTGTTTTGTTCTGTCTCTTTAAACTCCTTGAATTCCTTGTTGTTGTTTATGATTATCCTCTTACATGCTGAGCCCAAGGTTTCATGTAAGCAGTTCACATTAGCTAACATTTCTACAGGGCTGGCAGGTTTTCAAGGGTGGATAGTGGTTTGTTCTTTCATACTGTTTGAAATTTCTCAATGAGTTATTTGCATTTGGGTATGATATGGACAGAACAAATTGGGTACAGAAGAACATAGGTGAAGGTAGGTTAATCTTAGAAGTTGTAAATGGGCTCAGGTGGAATGAATTTAGGCTGATAGTGAGGAGTGGGTTAGTCTGCACGGTATTCTTGCTGACCCCAAATTAAGTAGGAGTAAATCTGGTAGAGTGCAGATTTTGCAAATAGCCTGGTAGGAGATTTCATTTAGGGACAGATTTGTTTTTGGTAGAAGCGTAGAGATTGGTTGTAGCTCAGGTATTGCTGGACACACTAGTCAAGGCACTGGATCTGGGACTTGGATCAGATCATCTTGGTTTAAAAGGGTCTGTGCAGGGAAGGATCAGGCAGAATCACTGCCCTACATCCTGGAGAAAATATGAAGGTATAGTGGAAATCTTATTTGTTTAATTTAATTTTATATTAATTTGTATTGTCACAGAGTTATTGTTGATCTCTAATGAACAGGCTTTTAAAATATTAGTCTGTTTAATTTTATGTTGGTGTGTGTGCATGCCTTCCTTGCTGGCACTGTCATTGGACAATATGCCTGAGTGAGCTGACAGTGAGCTGTGGTGCATTGTACTGTTCAAATGTGTATGCAGTGTACTGCAAAAGCCATAAGAGGGATCCGATCACCTGTATCTGGAGTTACAGTAAGTTGTGAGCTGACAACTGGGTGTTGGGAAACAAAACCATGTGATCTGCATGAGCAGTAATTGCTTTTGACAGCTGAGCCATCACTCTAGTGACTGTGATTTATTGCAGCAACCAGAAAAATTGAAGGAGACTCTATGGGACTGTGAAAATTATGTCTTACTCTGTTATTTAAGTACATATTCATCTCCTCAGCCAAAGTAGTTGTCAGGAAATAGATTAAAAGCATACTGTGCTTTCAGTTCAACTGGCGAATGAATCAACAACTCTGTCACTGCTTAATGTGTGAGCTTCTCTTGGTTGATTAATTCTGGGATCCTCAGTCTCAGTAGATACCCAATGAGAATGGTCACATACTTAAGGGAACAGAAAGTGGCAGAAAGTCAATGGGAGGAAACAGGGAAAGGGCTTTGTTATAATCCACCAACATCTCCTGTACTTTGCCTGCCCCAAGACACTTCCCTATCATCTTGTAACAGCAGGGTGTGTAAAACTCAAGCAGCATCACCCAACCAAAACAGCACCTGGTCAAAGTTTTGGCAGTATGTTCCAGAAGTATATGAGACTTCCTAAATTAGGAAGACACTTAGGAGGTCCCCTAGACACACTAGATCATGTGGATACTCTTTAAAATTTTTGACATAAATACAGTTATCAGAGAGACACCTGGTTCCAGGTCTTGGATCTTTTAAACAATGAGACATATGAAAGATTTTTTTGGTAATTTTAGCAATTCCTTTTTAATAAACTAATAATGTTTAGCTTCTTAGAGTGGCCTCAAATTGGACCACTCGTGGAAGGCAGAGACTGAAGAGCATTTCAGATGGAGATCTGCAACATGGGGATCATTTATTTAGATGGAAGATTACACAGGAGAATGTTAATTAATGTTATGTGAACATAAGGGAAAGCTAGTTTTTCAGTAGGTCAGTTGGTCCTGGAGTAGGCAGTGCCAGGAGTTTAGATGGGAATATTCAGTGGCCACACCAACTTTATGAAGTACACCCTGGAATAGCAAACCCAATTCTGACCTCATTTGCCTCACCCATTTTCCTGAGCATTTGATGGGCACTGACTGCTCTGGTTAGTTTTATCTGGAGGGTCAGGAGCTTCAAGGCAGGTGGTATCTTCCTGGAAGAGCCCTGCTTCTTTACTCCACATCTCAAGTAGGTTTCCTGTGAGGAACAATCTGAACAAGTTAATCCCTGGTGGGTAAAGCATCTGTATGGTCCGAGCCAAGTTCTTGTACCATTCATGTCTGTTCAGAGATATGCAAGTCTTAGAAATGTGGTCTGGTATGAACCCTCATTGGGTGATTTCCTCCACAGAGCTCAGAAAGTGCAACCATCTTATGTGTGACTGACTCCTGAGCCAATAATTCTGAGAGAAACAGTACTCTTCCAACCTACACAGAATTCAAAATCACCATGTTTTGTTTTCCTCCACCAGTAATAATGCCAAAAAGCGCCCTTTCCGCCAACTGATCCGCAACCAGGTGAGTGACCCCCTGCTCTTACCCAACTCCTGTCCAAAGCTTCATTCACCCAGATCTCTCCAGGCTTGTGCCTGCTTGGAGTAGACACACCCAGGCAGAGAGGAGCTCCCTGAATCTGGGAACTGGCCACTCTACCTTCCCTTTCTGCCAACCGATCCGAAACGAGGTGAGTGATCCTCTGCTCTTACCCAACTCCCTTCCAAAACCCCATGCATCCCAATCTCCCCGGGCCTGCTCCTGCTTGGGGTAGACCTGCCCAGGGAGTGAGGAAATCCCTGAGCCTGGAAACACCACACTCTTACTTCCCGTCCCCCCCACACACACCTGACCCCTATGGAGACCTAACTCCTTCAGAGTGAGGAGACTACCAGGAGAGACAAGACCATCCAGAACTGCGCACATTGCATTCCTGGCCCACACACACCACTGGGTAACAAGAGGAGATAGAGAGACCCCTCCTGCACTCTCTGGAAGAAGATATGGGAAGACGACAGAATAAGAACTCACTCAACAACAGTAAGAGCAATATGACACCACCAGAAGCTAGGGACTCCACTCCAGCAAGATCAGAAAAGCCCAACACAGTGAATGAAGAAGAGATGGACCTCAAAAAATATCTCAGGAAGATGATAGAGACCTTTAAAGAGGAAACAAGAAAATCCCTTAAAGAAATAGAAGAAAAAGCAAGCAAAAATTTACAAGAAATGGAGGAAAAGACAAACCAAAACATTCAAGAAATAAACAAATCTCTTAAAGAATCTAAAGAAACACAAGAAAAAACAACCAAACAAGTGAAAGAAGCTTTTGAAACAGTTCAAAGCATGAAAGCTGAATTAGACAAAATAAAGAAAACACAGAATGAGGCGATGCTGGAAATGGAAAGACTGGATAAACGATCAGGAACTAAAGACATGAGTATAACTAATAGAATCCAAGAGACAGAAGAGAGAATCTCAGCTATTGAAGACTCGCTAGAGGATACACATTCATCAACCAAAGAAAGCCTCAAGTCCAACAAATTCCTAACACAAAATATCCAGGAAATATGGGACACTATGAAAAGACCAAACCTAAGAATAATAGATATAGAAGAAGGTGAAGAAACAAGCTGGCGTAGCAATTCTAATATCTAGACTTTAAACTAAAATCAATCAAAAGAGATGAAAAAGGACATTTCAAATACTCATCACAGGAAAAGTCCTTCAAGATGAAGTCTCTATCCTGAATATCTATGCCCCAAATACGAAGGCACCCACATTTGTGAAAGAAACATTACTAAAGCTCAAACCACACATAAAACCACACACACTTATAGTAGAAGACTTCAAAACACCCCTTACGCCACTAGACAGGACCACCAGACAGAAAATCAACAAAGAAACAAAGGATCTGAAAGAAGTTATGACCCAACTGGTGTTAACAGATATCTATAGAGCATTCCATCCAAATTCAAAAGAATATTCCTTCTTCTTAGCGCCACATGGCACCTTCTCTAAAATTGACCACATAGTAGGCAGTAAAGCAAACCTCCATAGTTACAAAAGAATTGAAATAACCCCCTGTATCTTATCAGATCAACATGCATTAAAGCTAGAATTCAACAATTTAAAGTGATCATTATGTCATCCATTATACCTTGAGTTATGTGCCACCTTGTGGGATTTAAGCAATCAGGATTATTTAAATATTGAATTATTTAAATATTTAAATCCATGATGTCATCATCGATTAGGGTTGGGGTGGTTTTTGGGTCAGAGGCCAGGTTATGATTTGCAGCTAAATGGTGGCTGATTTTTGGTGGGCTTTCTCTGCCACCTTTTCCCACATTCGTCTTCCTCTCCCAGTCCCAACTATACTTCCTTCTTGGCCAGTGTTTTATTCAACAGTGTTTTATTTATCAAAAATAAGAGAAACATATATATATATATATATATATATATATATATATAATATATAAATCCCCCATCAAAAGAGATGTAGAAAACTCCTTCCATTCATTAGGTACATAATTTCATGATGGGATAGTCTGGCATACCTGACCAACAAGGTGTCCCCAAGCTCCAGTGATCACAGATTATATCATCATAGATTTTAATAATTAAAAGATTAAATAATTAAAGAATTGGATTTTGTGGCATAGTAGACTCCCAAGATTGTGCTAAACTCCAGTGATAATTGGTTATTTAATCACAGGTTTGAACAAGAAAAGGAATAAAAAATGAGATGAAGTCTCATAATTTCTCCTTGTGAAGATGCCCAAACAACAACCTCATTGATGTAACTAATGAGATGATGTTACAAAATTAACTCCAACAAGGTGGAGCCAGACACCCCTCTTCCTGGAGTAGATCATGGTAGATTTCAATAATTAAATTACTAATAAGATGATGAGAAGTTCTGGCACACTTGATTCCCATAAGGAGGCTCTAAAATTTAGTGATCACAGTTTAGGTAATTGAAGGATTTTAATAATTGAACGATTAAATGAATAATTGGTCTGTTTCACACCATCAATTTTTGGGAGGACCCACCAGACCAACTCATTAAGGATTCTGTCATCACTGTTGTGATTTTGTAAAAGTTTAAAAATTAGAAAAATAAGCCTCAAGATGTAGCCAGCACTGGTGCAATGGAACACATACCTTGGAGAGTACATTTAACCTAAAGTTTATCACAGGTGGGAGAAGAAACAAGAACAGAGCAGAGAAAATCCACCTGCCCACACTGGGAATTCCTGTCCTGGGTTCTGAAGGCAGATCAACTCAGGCCCTGAAGATCAAGCAACCCTGAGTCTGCTAAGATCGATGGGCTACTCACACCCCCTCTCAGGTCAGAGGTGAGATTCGGTCCCTGCCTATGGCCCAACTTCCCCGGCTCACTCTGGGAACTCTTGTCCTAGGTTCTGCAGGCAGGTATACTTGGCCCCTGAGGAATAAGAAACCCTGAGTCTGCTGAGATTGCTGGGCTACACCTGCCTCCCACTCAGGGCAGAGAGGTGAGCTTTGGCCACTATTTTGGGACCAACTTCCAATTGACCACTCTGGGAACTCCTGTCTTGACATCTGAAGGCAGGTTCACTAAGTCCCTGAGGACCAAGCAACCTTGAGTCTGCTGGCATCACTGTGGTAGTCCTGCTCCCACCCACCTGGAGAGGGAGTACCTTAGACCCACCTGCACCCACTGGAAGAAGAGATGGGAAGATGACAATATAAGAACACATCCAACAACAGAAAAAACAGCATGATACCATCAGAGTCTATGGACTCTATGCCACCAAGACCTGAACATCCCAACACAGATGAAGCAGAATAAAATGACCTTAAAACAACTTCATGCAGATGATAGAGACCCTAAGAGAGGAAATAAGAAAATCCTTCAAAGAAATGGAAGTAAAGACAAATGAAAAATTGCAAGAAACAAATCAAATAGTGAAAAGTTTGAAAGCCAAGATAGAGAAAATAAGAAAAAAACACAGCCTGAGAGAATGCTGGAATTATAAAAGATGAGTAAGTGATCAGGAACTACAGATGCAAGTATAACCAACAGAATACAAGAGATGAAAGAGAGAACATCTGGCATTGAAGACACATTAGGAGAAATAGATTAATTGAACAAAGAAAATCTTAAGTCCAACAAATCTCTAACACAAAATATCAAGGAAATACGGGACACCATGAGAAGGCCAAATCCAAGAATAATAGGTATAGAAGTTGGATGAACCCAAGTCAAAGATTCAGAAAATTTATTCAACAAGATCATAGAAGACAGCTTTCCCAACAAAAAGAAAGACATGTCAATGAAATTTCAAGAAGCCTACAAATCACCAAATAGAGTGGACAACAAAAAAGTGCCATCTTCACATAATAACTAAAACAACAAACCTACAGAATAAAGAAATAATATTAAGAGCAGAAAAGGAAAAAGGCCAAGTTAAATATAAAGGCAAACCTATCAGGATTAATCCTGACTTCTCCATGGAAACTCTGAAATCCAGAAAGTCCTGCATAGATATTTTACAAACAGTAAGAGACCATGGATACCATCCCAAACTACTATCTCCAGCAATGATATAAATTACTATAGATGGAGAAAACAGATATTCCATGACAAATCCAGATATAAACAATACATAGTCACTAATCCAGCACTACAGAAAATACTGGAAATAAAATTCCAACCTAAGGAAGTTAACTACACTTACAAAACATAGGCAAAAGATAATCCCACTTTAACTTTACCCAAAGCCAAAAAAGTAGGTTAAATCCACACACAATTCCAACACCAAGAACAAATCCAAAACACACAAGAATAAGCATTCAATGGTCCTTAATTTCCCTCAATATTAATGGTCTTAAGTCACCTATACAAATACACAGATTAACAGAATGGATACAAAGACAGAATCCAACCTTCTGCTGCATATAAGAAACACACCGAAACTTCAAAGGCATTCAGTACCTCAGAGTAAAGTATTGGGATAAGATATTTAAATAAAATGGAGCCCAAACCAAGCTGGTATAGCTATCCTTGTATCTATCAAATTAGATTTAACAATAAAATCAATAAAAAGAAATGAAGAAGGTCATTTCATATTCATCACAGGAAAAATCAATGAGGAAGAAGTCTCAATTCTGAACATCTATGCCCCAACTAAAAAGGCAACCACATTCATAAAAGAAACATTTTTAAAACTCAAATCACACATAAGACCTAACACAGTTTTACTGGGAGACTTCAACACCCCACTCTCACCACTGGACAGGACCATCAGACAGAAACTTAACAAGGAGACAAAGGAATATACAGGAGTTATGACCCAATTGGGATTAAAAGACATACATAGAACATTTCATCCAAACAGAAAAGAATATAACGTATTTTCAGCACCACAGGGAACCTTCTCTAAAGTCTACCACATACTTTGTAACATAGAAAACCTCATCAGGTACAAAACATTTAATGATAATCCCCTGTGTCTTATCAGACCACCATAGTTTAAAATTAGAATTCAACAACAACAAGAATGTAGAAAAGCTATGAATTGATGGAAATTGAACAATGCAAACTTGCACCATTCCTGGATCAAGGAAGAAATAAAGAAATTAAAAAGTTTCTAGAATTCAATGAAAATGAAGACAGAACATACCCAAACTTATGGGGCACTTTGAAAGCAGTACTAGGAGGAAAGCTCAAAGCTCTAAGGGCTCACATGAAGTAACTAGAGAATAGTCACACGAGAAAATTGACAGCTCAACTGAAAGCTCTAGAACAAATAGAAGGAAATTCATCCTGGAGGAGTAGATGCCAAGAAATAATTAAACCCAGATCAGAAATCAACAAAGACGAAACAAAGAAAACAATTCAAAGAATCAATGTAACAAAGAGTTGGTTCTTCCAGAAAATCAACAAGACAGAGAAACCTTTATCCAAACGAAGCAAAAGACAGAGAGAGAAAATCAAAATTAACAAAATCAGAAATGAAAAGGCGGAAATAACAACGGACACTGAGGAAATTCAGGTCATATCTTGAAAACCTGTATTCCACAAAATTAGAAAATTTAAAGGAAATGGACAATTTTCTGGACAGATATCACTTACCAAAATTGAATCAAGAACAGATAAGCAACTTAAACCTATAACCTCTAAGGAAATATAAGGAATCATCAACAGTCTCCCAACCAAAAAAAGCCCATGGCCAGATGACTTCACTCCAGAATCCTACCAGAAATTCAAAGAAGAGCCAATACCAATACTGCTCAAATTGTGCCACACAATAGAAGCAGAAGGTTCATTGCCAAACCTTTTTTACAAGGCTACAATTTCCTTGGTAATCAAGCTCACACAAAGACACAACTAAGAAAGAGAACTACAGACCAATATCCCTCATGAACCTTGATGCAAAAATACTCAATAAAATGTTGGCAAACCGAATCCAAGAACTTATCAGAAAAATCATCCACTATGATCAAATAGGCTTCATCACCATGATGCAGGGTTGAATCAACATTCAAAATCTATCAATGTAATCTACCACTTGAACCAACTGAAGAAGAAAAACCACATGATCATCTTACTACATGGTGAAAAAGCCTTTGAAAAATCCAACATCCCTTCATGATAAAAGTACTGGAGAGATAAGGAATGACACGAACATACCTGAACATAACAAAAACAATATACAGTAAGCCAACAGGCAACATCAAACTAAATAGAGAGAAACTAAAAGGTATTCCTCGAAAATCAGGAACAAGACAAGGTTGTCCACTATCTCCATATCTCTTCAATATTGTCCTTGAAGATCTAGCTAGAGCAATAAGACAACAAAAGGAGATCAAGTGGATAAAAAAATGAAAAGGAAGAAATCAAGCTTTCACTCTTTGCAGAAGATGATAGTACACATAAGTGAACTGAAAAACTCTACCAGGGAACTCCTTCAGCTGACAAACACCTTCAGCAATGTGGCAGGATACAAGATTAACTCAAAAAAATCAGTAGCCCTACTATATATGGATGATAAATGTGCTGAGAAAGAAAACAGAGAAACATCACCCTTTCCAATTGCCACAAATAACAAGAAATACCTTGGGGTAATGCTAACCAATAAAGTCAAAGACCTGTATCATAAGAATGTTGAGTCTTTAAAGAAAGAAATTGAAGAACATAGCAGAAAATGGAAGCATCTCCCATGTTCTTGGATAGGTGTGATCAACATAGTAAAAATGACAATTTGCCATAAGCAATTTAGGGATTCAAGACAATCCCCATCAAAATACCAGCACAATTCTTCACAGATTTTGAAAACACAATTCTCAACCTTATGCAGAAAAAAAAAACAGGATAGCCAATGAAATGTCCAGGCATTATGCTGACCTGCCTCTGTTACCTGGTGGAACAGGCAGTACCCTGGTCAGCCCAAGGTTCCATGGGAACTAATTCTGCATGCAGGTGCAGAGGACCCCTTTAAAAGACAGATCCCTGCTCATTTATGCTCTCTCTTCCTCTCTACTCTTCTCTCTGCTTTCTCTCTAATCTGTCTCTCACCTACACGCTCTCTCTGCCTCTCTATGGCGACCGGCCATGGTGGTCAGCCATTACCCCTGTTCCTCTTCTCTCTTAGTCTCCTTACTCTGCCAGGCCCATATAATAAACTAGTCAACATGTCTCATCTTAAAGCTTTCTCTTTTCCTTTTTTTAAAAATAAAAACATAACAGCCAAAATAACCATGTATAGTAAAAGAACTTCTGGAGGCATCACCATCCCTGCTTTCAAGCTATAGTCCTGGAAACGCTTGATATTGGCACAAAAATAGACAGGTAGACCAATGGAATTGAGTTGAACATATTGATATTAACCTGCACACCTATGAACACCTGATTTTTACGAAGAAACTAAAACTATACAATGGAATAAAGAAACCATCTTCAACAAATGGAGCTGGAATAACTGGATGCTGGCATGAGGAAGACTGCAGATAGATGCACGTCTATCGCCATGCACAAAACTTAACTCCAAATGGATCAAAGACCTCAACATAAATGCAGCCACACTGAAATTATTGGAAGAGAAAGTAGCAAATACCCTTGAACATTCGTTCAAGGTACAGGAAACCACTTCTTGAACATAACACCAGTACCGCAGACACTGAGATCAACAATTAACAAATGGGACCTCCTAAAACTTATAAGCCTCTGTAAGGCAAAGGACAGGGTCAACAAGACAAAATGACAGCCCACATATTGGGAAAAGATAGTCACCAACCCCACAACCGACAGGGGGTTGATCTCCAAAATTTACAAAGAACTCAAGAAGCTAGCTTCCAAAACACCAAATAATCTGATTAAAAGTGGGGTATATATCTAAATAGATAATTCTCAATAGAGGAATCTAAAATAGCTGCAAGACACTTAAGAAAGTGTTCAACATCCTTAGCCATCAGGGAAATGCAAATCAAAACAACTCTGAGATACCATCTTATACCAGAATGGCTAAAATCAAAAATATGAATAACAGTTAATGCTGGAGAGGATGTGAAGAAAGGGAAACAATCCTCCACTGCTGGTGGGAGTGCCAACTCATACAGCCACTTTGGAAATCCATATGGTGATAGCTCAGTAAAATAGGAATCAGTCTACCACAAGATCCAGCAATTCCACTCTTAGGCATATACCCAAAAGTAGCACATTCACACAACAAGCACATCTGTTCAACAATGTTCATCGAAGCATTATTTGTAATAGCCAGAACCCGGAAACAACCTAGATTCCCCTCAACTGAAGAATGGATATAGAAAATGTGGTACATTTACACAATGGAGTACTACTCAGCAGAAAAAAAACAATGTAATCTTGAAATTCGCAGGCAAATGGATGGAACTAGAAGAAACAATTCTGAGCAAGGTAACCCAGTCACAAAAAGACAAACATGGTATGTACTCACTCATATATGGATTTTAAACATAGAGTAAATGATTACCAGCCTGCAATCCACAATGCCACAGAAGTTAGAAAACAAGAAGGAGCCTAAGTGAGACAGGCATGGATCCCCTGGAGAAGGGGAAAGAGATAAGATCTCCTGACCAATTTGGGAGCACGGGGGAGGGGAGAGGAAACTAGAAGAATGAGAAGGGGAGAAGAGGAGGGGTGAGGAATACATGATGGGTCAGGGAGGTTGAGTTGGGGGAAGAACAGAAGAGAGCAAGATAAGAGATAACATAATAGAGGGAGACATTATATATTTAAAGAGAATTCAGGCACTAGGAAAATGTCTGGAGTGCTACAAAGATGACACCAACTAACAATCTACTCAACAGAAGAGAGGCTACCTTAAATGCCCACTTCTGACAATGAGATTGATAACTAATACATATGCCATCATATAGCCTTCATCCAGGACCTTGTGGTAGTAAAAGCAGATAACCACAGCTAAACCTTGAACTGAACTGAAATCCAGTTGCAGAGAAGGAGGAAGTATGAGCAAAGGGGTCCTCCCAGGGTGATGAAACCCACAGAAACAGCTGACTTGAATAAGGGGGAACTCTTGGTTCCCAGACTGATAGCTGGGAAACCAGCATGGGACTGATCCAGACCCCTGAATATAGTTGTTTGTAAGGAGACCTTGGAAATCTATGGCGCCACTTGTAGTGGATCAGTACTTATCCCTAGCATAGGAATGGACACTGGGAGCCCATCCCACATGGAGTGATACTCCCTGAGCGTAGATACAAGAGGGTTGGCCTAGGCCCTACCCAAAGGAAATAACAGACTTTGAAGATCCCCCTACAGAAGGCCTCACCTTCCCTGGGGAGCAGAAAGGGTATGAGATAAGTAGGGTATTAGTTGGGTGGTCAGGGAAGGTGGGGCGGAGAGGCACCTGGGATTAACATGTAAAATAAACTTTCTAATTAAAATAAAAAAATATTCCACTTACCCTCTTTTCTATGCAATTATCTCATCACTTCTTAATATATAAAGTATACTCTGGAGGCATATTCCTGGGTTATCTCATAAATATTTGTTCTATATCCCATTAAAATTTTAATTGTCAAATAAAAAAGAAATTACAGATTTTACTGAAGGTAATATTCCATAATACAGCACATAATTTCTGTTTTATTGATACTTCATCTCCCTCTGTTGACAATGACTGCCTGAATCACCACATCTTCCCACTGACATTTACAATGGACACAGAATACAGTATGCAGCCATTTGCCACAAAGCTCAACCTCAATGAGACACCTCCCTCCCTTTCTTTTCCTTTCTTTCTTTCTTTCTTTCTTTCTTTCTTTCTTTCTTTTCTTTTCTTTCTTTCTTCCTCCTTTTCTTCACTTCTGCCTTTATCTTTTCTTTTTCTTCTCTCATCCTCCTATTTATCATCCAAGACAAGGCCAATACACAGCCAAGGCTTAAAGGACTGTTATCATCGATGACAATGCTGCTTAGCCGACAACCAAGTCTCAATTCTGACTAAACTCTGAAATCCCTGCTTTTATTGAGAAAATTTGATAGAAAATTGCTACTAACAACATGCTGTCCACAATCTCACCTTGCCACAGAGCTCAGTTTCTTCGCCTTGTCTTACACCTACCATCACTTGCAACAAATCCCCTATAAAATAAAGGGCAGGTTCAAAATTTCCCCTATTTGTATCCTTTGTTCTTCCCTAATGAGACCTTGGTTGACATTCCTGTGGCCTCATTCTGCAACCTTGGCTATCACATGCAGTATCTTCTCACACTTACACTCCTGGTTTTATCCCTACAAAAATATCATGTATTATGTGTGGGACTTCGTGGTATTCCTTGACTTCCAACTGCCATGTTAGATTTCCATCTGAATTTCAATACTTAATAAACATAACTGAAGGAAGGTAACAATGCCAAACTCACCATATGCTTGAAATCTATGAGGCCTTTAATACCTTAATTCAGAATTTTAATTATGAGTGAAGAAGAGATCCATCATCAATGGTCTGGGAAAAGCTATTCTACAGACTGCATTCATTGAGATGAGGTACCCATGACTTGGAAAATAGTGCCAGCTGAAGTTTAATGGCCAAATCACCTAATTTTGAGAATTAACTGCTACCCATGCTGCCTTTAAAGGTTATACAGTTCAGTTATTCATAATACTAAACCTACAAAGAAAACACTACATCTCAGCTTCTCCATTTTTCTTGGGCTCTTGGTATGAGGAGAATGAGTCCCTACTTGTTTGCCAAGCACCTGTTATGATCACAAGGTCTGTCACAGTTTAATTCATCTCCATATTTTGTCCATCAATTACACCGATGATGTATACTAGTTTACTCCACACTAAGGACACTAATACATTTTATTTCTGCTATCCCACAGCTACCTACTAGGGCTGGCTGGCTACAGCAAACATGCAGGTGAGAGTGTCACTATGTCATTATAATTGAATGATGAGGACTTTGACATAGTTTATGTACACCAGATGTCATAAATGTAGAATGCAGAAAAGACCACCCATGTTCCTATGCCTTATGCAGCATAATTTTACTGAAATGAAAACAAAACATTAATACCTCTATGTTATCCTCCCCTGATTTCACACTAAGACCAGCCAATAGACTTCAATTGTCTCACATTTCACTATGAACATGGTTCCTACTCAATGATCTTATCTGATATGACAGTAAAGTAGACAATTCTGCTGACAAGTGAATATGCCTCTCCTATGCGATCCATGTTACATAACCTGGATTAACCAGAGTTTCTGATGTGAATTTTGTCTATACATGGCTTCCACTGTATAACTGTCTTTATCTATGTTAACACTTGGTTATGTCTAATAGTAGATGTGGTGTCCTACATTAACTGATCACTAGAATCACTCTGAGATGTACATTGCAACTTTCCATGTTTTTCTTCCTCTATATAACAAACAAATAAATGAATTATCCCTAGTTATTTCCTGATATTTCTCAAGGCATACTTGTCATACATGTTATTTAACCATTATGTTACCCATTGTTCACCTATGATTAAACTTTGTCTTCCCAAGTAAGAGTGGCTGGATATGGAATATGATGGCTGGAAGATTTTATAAAAATTGACCAAGATATTTCTTCAGGAATTTTTGACAAACACAGAAAAGCTTACAAAAATTATGGTTGAATCATTTATTTCAAGATGCATTTTTAGGTGGACCACAAAAGAAATGAAAACAAGACATAGGAATCTCTTCCTATTTCATTGGTTTAAATGGAAAATTATCACTGAGTGGAAATCTCTTGTTCTACTAGTGTTCAGCCTAAGAAAAAACACTGTCTTCTGATCTTTGATGATAAAGACCAAATGGTAAAATCAGATTCCTAATAGACACACGAAGCCATAGTTATCCCCAAACCAAGTCTTAATAATGGGCATTATGTATGCTTTCAGAAACATTTTTTGACATTCAGTTAATCTATGACACACATATTCAGCTCTCTTAATGGAGAACTTTTCAAAGTGAAAAAAGAAAAGACTTGAACAAAGGAAATAAAGTTACATATAAGAAAGTAATATATAAGGAAAACTTAGATAAAATTGTACAGAAGGTAGTAATAAATGGTAGTTGTGAAAGTTGGAGCCTACCTAGCTGTTGACGTCAGTTGAACTTCTGCAAATGGAATTGCTGAAGATCCTGATCTATATAAAAAGGAAGATATTATAGAGTTTAAAAGAGAATTGTTGTTATCTGCCTAAAAGCTGGTAATTGGTCTTTAATTTTTTCTCTTTCTTCCAGAGAGCAAAACAAAGTGCTGTGGAAGCATCATTGCTCATAAGACCAAACATCCTTCTGGAAAAAAATTCTGACTGATATCTGAACTCTCAGATATTTGACTCATGGTATGCATTTCTCCAAGTTGGAGGCATAATGTGAAGCTAATGATGCAGAACCTAAATATTTTCTCACCTAACAAGGTAACCTAGGGCTTTCATCTGATGTCAAGTGTGAATTAGATAGTCATATTCTGAAAAAAAAAAAAACTGTGGCTTGGAACTTCCCACCACTGATACAGGGATTCAGAAATATTCCCTTCTCCAAGGTACTCTCACAACTTTCCACTCTGAGAAAGGAATTGCAGAACTCTATTTACAAAATATTTTTCATATATTCATCTTTGAATTAAGCCATCTTCCATCAATGCGTGGTTCCAAAAGAGCCTCAGGTATTTCCTTCTTTTTCATGTGACATTAAATGTTAACTTTCTCCATAAGAAAATTAAACTACTATCCATGCTCAAAGGTAGCTCCAATATTTTTGTTATGCCCAAGGTAACATTAGGCATGCTTTTCTGACATTAGTTCTTGCCTTACTTTTCCTTAGAACCCTATATATCCATGACGAATCTTCATGCATACCACTCTAACTAAAGAGACCCAAATTTTCACTCTCTGAACTAGGGTAGGTTTATTACAACTTAGTAGTGAATTAATATTAATACTAGACTGGTGTGACACCTAACAGCCTGACACATTTATAGTGTTCCTTGAAGTTAATAACCAAAGCTAGTGAGAAACCATACTTAATTCTATTCCATTTAGCTGAACCTAAGTTTGAAAGTGCCACACAGAGAGCAACTTTAGACTTTCTTCTTAGAATGATTGTTAGATGTATGGAATTGGCAAAGATAAGACTATTCCACATTTTAATGAAAGATTGGAACCAGAGTAGTGGAGGTGTTGTATTTGACCATAGATTAAGGAAAGAAATACTCACTCAACAATTTGGTTGGAAAATGTTTTTCACTATCCAAGATGATCTAGGACTTTGCTTTAATCTACAGTGTCTGACAAACTTCAAGAAGTTTTTCAAGAGTCTTTTATGTCTGATATAATTCAGAGCATACCTATCCCTGCACAACCATGAGGGAAGGCTCAGACATTTTCCTGTGGAAAATGCATGTCATAGATTCCAATTCTTACCACTTGAATCCATTCTAGGTTTCACAGAGTCCAATAGTAGTGAGCGTATCGGGGATAACATGCAGTCTCAATGTATCCAATAACAAGAAGTTTTGCAGTTTCCATTCCTGCAAAAAACTGAGTGGCTGAAAACAATGCTAAGGAAACAACATGGCTTCCACAGGATCACCAGCTGTTTGAAAACTCAAAAGTCCCACCCATTGTCTTCAAAATTTCACAAATATGTGGAAACCTAAGCTGTGAAGAACTGCTATATGAAGAAGTATTCCTGGGACCCTATTTTATTGCAGACAGCACATGAAGAATTCAACTTTTGCCTAAACAGAAGAAAATGTTCCTCCATGGCCAAAATGTGTGTCTTTCATCCATAGCCATTATAGAAGCTGATTTCTACATATATTTTTGCCTTAGATTTCTTCTATTAAAAAATGATCTCATTATCTGCTGCTTTGGTGAACGTAGAAATCAGGTTTTGCACTTAGGCCAGAACAGTATTCAGCTTTTCTACATTTGGCCACCCTGACAGCACCATTTTTCTTTGAATAAAATGGACCCAATAACTTCTTCTTTTATGAAATGTTCCTGAAACTTTCATCTTCTTATCATAAGGGAACAAATTTTTAGTGAGAGATCTATCCAGCCATACCTGTGGTGCTGATCATACCCATTTGTTCCTGGAACCCACACCAAATCACACATTCTAATGTATACACCAGGCACAAATGGGCATGGTTAGCAATATAGGGGATCTTCAGAATCTGCCATAGTCTTTGGTATAGGGTCTAGGCCCTCCCTCATGAGTCTAGGCTCAGGGAGTATCCCTCTATGTGTAATGGGCACCCAAAGTCCATTCCTAAGCTAGGGATAAGTACTGGTCTACTGCAAGAGGCCCCACAGATTTCCGTGGCCTCCTCACTAACACCCACGTTCATGGGTCTGCATCACTCCTATGCTGGTTTCCCAGCTATGAGTCTGGGGACCATGAACTCCCCATTGTTCCTATCAGCTATTTTTGTGGGTCTCTCCAGCCTGGTCTTGACCCCTTTCCTCATCACTCCTCCTCCTCTGCAACTGGATTCCAGTTCCGTTTAGCGTTTACCTGTGGGTGTCTGCCTCTACTTTCACCAGCTGCTGGATGAAGGCTCCAGGATGGCATATAAATTCATCATCAATCTCATTATCAGGGGAGGGCATTTAAGGTAGCCTTTCCACTGTTGCTTAGATTGTTATTAAAAAGTACAATTTGAGCCAAGCTTTGGTGGCACGCAACTTTAATCCCAGCACTCGGGAGGCAGAAGCAGGCAGATCTCTGAGTTCTAGTCCAGCCTGCTCTTCAGAGTGAGTACCAGGATAGGCTCCAAAGCTACACAGAGAAACCCTGTCTCAAAAAAACAAAAAAATGTACAATTTGGTTCCATAAATCAATGCTCCAATAAAAGTACCCACCACCAAATATTATAACATAACAATGTATATTCATTTACTTTTAATTTTATGATCTCTTTCATAGTAATTATTTATGCCCGGCTATAGTAATTATTTTTACAAAGCTAATGTATATATGTGAATATACAACCTTAATTAAATTAATATTAGATTATTGGTTATTTGTTATTGCTGCCTTTGTCCTTCCATCCTTGCTTCATATTTTTTATATTCCTACATTCATAAACATTCTATACTTTACTTTTTTATTACCTCCAACACATTTTCATTTCTAATTTTACTTTCTTATGTATCTTTCTTTTTTGTGCCTTCCTTTCCTTTATCTTTGATCAAATATTTACCTATTTCTTTCATTTTTTTTACTTTTATATGCCTTCCATATAGAGAGTTGAAGATGGATCTCCTAGACCAACTACAAGTCAAACCTATTTTCTGTAAGCAAACAACATCCCCATTATTACCATGTGGTTTTGGAATCCCTGTGACATGGCGTGATTAATAGGAATCTAATTTTGTCAGTATTTGTGAAGCATCACAAGGAAGAAGACTGTTTTTCTTCTTGTTGTACATTAGCTGACACAGACACTGAGTCTCCCATTCTGGCAATAATGGTATTTAAACCCAGTGAAATAGGAAGAGATTCCTATGTCCAAATTTATTTGTGATTGCACATTAACTAGCAAAAATACATCTTGAAATATCAGACTTACTTTAATTTTGGCAGTTTTTCAATATGGTCATAATTTCTTGGAGTAATATCACAATCAGAATTTAAAAGCCTCCCAGATGTTGTATTCCATATGAAGCCACCCTTCAATGGGATGACATGCAAGTCATACTTGGAATAATGTTTTTCAAGAGTTCCAAACATTGTAAATGTTAACATGGCTTAGGAAATTCCCATGTTAACCAATAGGGAGGATGTGATATATTAAGCCCCATCTTTTCTCTGATACTCGATGATTATTACAAAGGAAAGCTACCCAGGAAGATTTTGGAGATATTACACTCAACTGAGAATAAAGGAAAACTGGCAGGATGACTGAATCAGCAACCACCAAGACCGAGGATAACCTTTTTTCTTATGCCATCATTTAGGCTTTCTTCCATCTATATATCTTCACACAAATAAATATGTATATATTTAATAGTAGATAAATATTAATATACTATATAAATTTAAATTAGGTGCTTTACTTGTTATAAATTATGACATAGTATTTTTTTATATTTACTCTTAGCCTTGGATACAAATTCAAATTATATCTAAAAGTTTTGTTCAGAAAATTCACCCCTTCCTTTATCATTGTCCACATTTCCTATTTTGTATTGTCATAAATGCAGATAAAATATCATAAGATATTGAATTGATTTGCTTTTAAATTGTCCTATGAGATTGATTATGGAAACAGTGTTCTGTCATAGGAGTAGGGGAAGGTACATAGCCCTCCCTCTGAATCCTGGTCAATGAACTTTATTGTAGTTGAAGAATGCTGACTCCTCACTCCTGAAGAGAGTTTTGGAATTCCTGAGGATAAAGGGAGTGATATTAATAGCCAATTTATTTTGGGGAGGAGAGGTTTACATACAAAAATTGAGTCTGTTAAACTGTGTGTTTTTGAAGAAATTATTTGTTTTACATGAGGGACTGCAGTATGTCAGAGAGTCCCAAGTTCAAGACTGAAAGAAGTTTACTTGGAAAGTAGAAAATAAGAGGATCTGTTGTTAAAGTTCTTTAGAATTCTTTGTAAGTTTCCCATGTGTTTTTAAACAGTTCCTCAATCTTATGTGTTTGTTCTCCTTGTTTTCTTACTTTTAATTTGTTCCTCAAAACAAAGTTCTATAATCTTACATAAATCACTAATGAAACGCTTTAAAAACATTGCTCAATAATTTCCCCCTATACTTTATTCAGTTCTCCTAACACATAACATTAAGCTATGCATAATCTCAGTTTGTGAGAAAAAACTTGAAATTTAAAAAATTTAAAGATTTAAACCAAATATATTATTCTGTTCTGTGTTGGTAGAGGATCTAACCATTATAGGGCTCCTGAGATTCTTGGAATCATCCCCGAGCTATTTGTAAAATACATGACTAAGGTAAAGCAAGGACATACAGGAAAACATGATCAACACCAACAATCACTCCTCAAAACAAACAAGCATCACACAAACAAACAGAGCATAGTTCTCTAAGGTTTATATAATGTTGTAATCCTTATATTGAAGTCGGAGTTAGCAGGACATGGCAATTATATGATCAAGACCAACTGTACTGAAGAGAAAACTTGTCTAGTTATAAAACTAAAAATAAGCCTAGAACAGTGTCAAACAATTTGGTGGTGTATGTACATGCACAAAGCCATTATTCTGTGGAGGATCGGGGAATGCTAAGGATGGCAAGTTTATTCATGGCATAGTATCTGTGGAGAGATATTCCTTTAAATAATGGGATCATGTTTAGTGGGCACATTGTTGGCACAAGAGTGTAATCTGATTGTACTGAAATGGAAATTAGAAGAGGGAAGAAGAATCTTGAAAACATAGAGAAACCTTGCCTCAAAAGGGATAAAAAGCAGAGAACCTAGTGGTGAGATAGAGGACAATATTGTGACAATATAGTAAGAACACACACTGCTTAGTGGAGACAAACATGGAAAGACTGAATATTGTTCAAGGGCTACACAGAGAGAGGATGTCTCACTTGGTAGAAAAAAAGTAACATGAGGGAGTAATTTGATGAAGAGGCCTGTGCCACTTTTCTGTAATTTCTATCCCTGTGAAGTGGTGGCCTGTCAAGTGTAAATAGTGAGTTTCAGTGTTTCATTTGCTATAAAGAGAACTTTTATCAAAATGATGAATTCAAACAAAAGCTTGTACATGTTGGGCATCTGTGTGGTAGAGGGATGTATGAAATGACCACACCGAGGGGTAGATATCTGAATGAATATCAGGTTCATATGATTTAATTTGTTCTATGTGGGCAATAAAGACAACCCCATTTTCGACTACAAAACAAACTGAATGTGGCAGAGCCTGAGAGATTTGCATGACTGGCAGGTGCTCATTACTTGTCATCATCTCGAAATCCCAACATTGGGAACTGCAGATAGAGGGTATGAGGTTCCTCTGTCTCTCTAATAGATCCTCAAATACACAGGAACAAGGAGAAGTAAAAAAGCAGACAGGTAGACAAAGGAAGTGGGAGAGAGATTTATAGGAGGGAAAAATGGATGTGTGAGGGGGAGGGGAAGACAGAGAAAGAGGAAAGGGGATGTGGAGAGACAAGAGTTAGGAAAACTGTCCTGTTGCCTGGAATTGTGGGGGCAGTTGATTTTGGAATCCAAGCTTGTACTATCAGAATGAGAGAGTTGGGGTAGAGAATGAGAAGGAAGTGGAATGACCCAGATGGAGGTGAAGGGAGGGACTGACTTTAGATGTGTTTAGGAGTATAGTGAATTTGATCCCACCCAGAGATATATCGAGAAAAATTAACCACTTGTCATCCTCAAAAAAGATAAGATCATCTTAAAGTCATGGTCACATGCCCGGCAGTGCAGTGGAGTTAGATATGAATCACTGCAAGGAAAGGAAGAGATCATAGGCGAGCAGAACTCAAGTTTGAGGGTTTCCTGGGTACATGAAGCAATTGCACCTTAATTTTACTTTTCAGTAAATGAATCAGGGTGAGATGGTGGGCAGCATGATCAAACAATGGAGTGCATAAATAGCATGACAGTGATCATCCTAACTGGGATATATACTGAGGGATTATATTGTTTCTTGGACTTTTATTGTTGTTGTTATTGCTGTTGTTTTGTTTTGCACAGAATTTGTCTGTGTAGTCCCAGGTATTTCTGGATTTCAATTTGATTACAGGAAAGGAGATCTTCTATGCATTGCATGTCAAATTTTGGGGTTAAAGCTAGCAACACCCACCTGAAGAGAGAACAAGTCTTTTTTGAGACAGATTTTCTCTTTGAAACCATGTTTCCTGTACTTCACCTCACTATGTAGACAGGCTGGCCTCAAACTCACAGAGATCTGCCTGACTGTGCCACCTGAGGTCTGGGATTAGAAGCATACATCATTACTGCCAGTCAAGAAACAGTCTTTTGTTAAATTTATATCTTTTTGTTTGAATTAGTAACAAGATTGTTTTACATGACATTCCCAGTTCCCACTCCCTCCCTTCCTCCCCTACCTCCCCCCAACTAACACCCTTCCTATCACATATCCTTACTGCTCTCCAGGGAGGGTGAGGCCTTCCATAGGGGGTCATAAGGGTCTATCACATACTTTGGGATAGAGCCTAGGCCAGCCCCCGTGTGTCATGGCTTAGGGAGTATCCCTCTATGTGGATTGGGCTCCCAAGTTCCATACCTATGATAGGGATAAGTACTGAGCGACTATAGGAGGTCCTGTAAATTTCTGAGGTTTCCTCACTGAAACCCATCTTCCTGGGGGCTGGATAAGTCCCATGCTGGTATTCCAGCTATCAGTCTGGGAACCAAGAGCTCCCCGATATTCAGGTCAGGTAAAGAAATAGTCTTAATTGATAATTGAAATTCAAATGTAAAACAGCATTGTTAGAAATTCAAAGAAAATTAGGAAGTATGATGGCTCACTCTAAAGAACTCTAAATTAGGAGCTTGAGATTTCAGGTGAAAAGTATGATTTTGGACCAAATAATATCACTCTTTTTTTTCTCTTTAAATTTCCAATCTCCTTGATTTTGTTTCCTTTTTATAACTACCAACCTTTCTTTTTCTTATAAAATTTGGCAGTTTCAGTGGAAAAAAAGTACTCTTTGTGATGTTTTCCATCACAAAGAGATTTGGATTTGCTCCCTGAGTGAAATTTTCAAGCGTTTTAGATAATAAGATCAAATTCGTATCCTTTGAATTCTATGAAGTCTATGTTATATATGTTTGCTTTATATATCTCTATTTTGTATGGTCTTCATTAATTGTTTTACAAACACACAATAGAAAAAAATTCATTTTCTTTTTTATTGATATTTTATTTTTATAATTTTAATTACATCAATTTTAAATTAGATACAAGCTTCTCTTACATTTCAATCCCAGTTCCCTCTCTCTCTTCTCCTTCCCTGACCACCCCCACCCCTCTATTCCATCCACTACTAACCAATGGGCCAGGATACTTGAACACAATTGAAGTAAGGGGGGATTGATAATATGAACAAAGGAGTAAGACCATGATGGGGGAAACCCACAGAATCAGCTGATCTAAGCTAGTGAGAGATCACTGACTCAGGTCAGACAAATGGGGAATCTGCATAAGACCAAACTGTGCTCCCTCAATATAGGTGACAAGGGTGTGATTGGGACAATATCTGAGGCCACTGGCAGTGGGTCTAAGACTGACAAGATATTTTACCACTCTTAATTTAACAAATTATCATTTATATTCTTCTAAGTTGTATTTTTATTTTCTTTTGTCAATGTTTTTGGCTTTTGAAATTATTTCAAGTTATGTTCATGTGCATGACTGTCTATATATCTACTATATGGGTACATTGGGAAGTGATGCAAGTAGGTGGTTTCAAGAGAACCTATTAGTACAATTAAAGATGGTAGTGTGAACCAGTTAAAGTGATGAATACTGAGCATAATACTGAGTGTAGCAGGCACTCTTAACCAATACCTTTTCTTCCTCATTTTCTCCATTTTAAATTATTTCTGTAGGTATTATTTTCAGCAAAATAGCTTTGATATCAGTGTGCTGAGAGTCACTTATAGACTTGCAATAGTCTGAAGAGTCATACATTTTCCATAGAACAGCTTGACCAAAAACTTGATTAGGTGTAATCTACTCCTGGTACTTGAACTTCAATTTGATATGAGAATTGTCCACTTGGGGGTCTTAGGTCTATATATTCTATTAGCCTACCATACAGTCTGAAAGAGGACCCAATACTTTTATCTGACAGTCTTCAGCTTCTTTCCACACAACTCTCTAAGCTCCTCACCAGTTTGATCCTCCCTTTCCAAACACACTGGGCACATATCAAAATCTTTTAACTCATGATTGAAGGAATGCAAGGCCCTCTGACATACACATACTTAAGAATCAAGTGATACTAAAACTGCATGGAAAAAGTGAAGCTCATATTGACTTAAATGACAGAAACTTTGGTGTTGTTTTTTGTGTGTTTATATTTTAATCATTTATCAGATTGTTGTATCTGCAGAGAGAAATATCTAATGAATATTGGTCTTTAAAGTTGAGTAATGCTACATCGTGTCTGTGTGTGTGTGTGTGTGTGTGTGTGTGTGTGTGTGTGTGTTTCACATTCACATTAATTTATCTTTTTAGGGAAATACAGGTGTAAATCACAAGAAAAGATAGGGTAACTGTAAGATAGGCTGGATTTGGGATAGGATTTTATGAGTAAAACAGAGACATGTACTATATTTATGAAATGCTTAAATGTTTATTCACAGAGTGGCAATATAGAAATGAGTTACAAAGAAAAAGACTACCACAATGGAATAGAGTATAAATAATCAAATGAAAGTACATGTTTTAAAAATGCACCTTAAAAATACTTGAATGAGGCCTTTCATGCATAAGTTTGTACTTCTACAAGCTGTGGAAATATGTTCTCCTTATTTACCATTCTTTCCAGCATAAGCTTTCACCAGTGTTTTTTTTATCTCAGCCATGGGGATCTCTGAAGTCTCCAAAAAGAAGATTGAATCCAGACTTGGCAGAGTTCACACTTATTTTAATACCTCCTTGGAAGGCGAAGGCAAGTGGATCTCTGTGAGTTTGTGGCCAGCCTGGTCTCCAAGGTGATTTTCAGGACACCTAGGACTGTAAAACCTGTTAAACCAGACACACAGATAGAGATGGAGACAGAGACAGAGACAGAGGCATACAGAGAGAAAGAACAAATTGCAAACCCCAACAATTTCACTAGGACTACAATAACACCATTAAACTGATCAATACCAATTAAAGATCAACTTGGACTACAAACTGCTCAGAAGAAATTCAAGGAGACCAACTGAGATGATAAAACTTATATCATAAAAGAAATCTTTATGGAACATACGAATTAGTAGCTTAATCTCAACTTGTAAATATTGTCAGGGGAGAAAATAATTGTTCAGGACATATGCATTCATTTCAAAGAGAAACCAATATTCCCTTAGAAACATGCTTTGGGCAACTACTAAAAGTTTTAATCATATTGCCATATGGAGTGAGTCCTTTTGTCCTGGATACCATAAGTAGGACCACTGCTAACTACTTCCAATGTTATGAGAATGCATTGATTCACTCCTTGTCTCTCTTAATCTTGATCTGTTTTCTACACCTAGTTTCCTGTCTCTACTTTGCATATATCTCCTCACTCATTAAGAGCTGAATATTTCCCAGTACCATCCTCTTTCTTCATATCATTATATTGAAATCATAATATTGTTCAGACTGTATAAAAATGATATAGTAATAATTCTGAACATGTGAACAACCAAATAGAATTCATGTCCCTGTTGAATATTAATATTAATTAATATTAATACTCCCTCATACAGTATTAATCAATTTCCTTTCAAACATTGTCTAGAGATCAGTACCCTAGATATTTCCCTAACTACATTGGTATGCCATAGTGTTGAACAGCTTGAGTCTTGTTTAAACCATGATACAGTTAACATATCGTGAGTGATGCTTCCTTGAATCTTCGAGACTTTTTATACGCTGTTCCCTGAGTCCTATGTGTGTCACATGTGTTGAAGCTATCACTTCTGCATCTGACTTCTACATGGCCAGAATACACATTATCAGTTCAAACCTCAGGGAAAGGGACTTAGTACAAACTCAGCATTTCTATGTGTGATGCAAAAATGTTCTTATCCCCAACTCTCTTCAGCTTCTACACTGCAATACATTTTTTTTCTCTTATGCTGTTTTCACTCCTTAGTAGCTTTCTTCATACATATACCATGACTTTCACATCTTAGGTTCAACAATGCAACCCAGGCTTAAATTTTACAACTTCATGCAATGGCCTCTCTAGGCCTCCATTCAGGGACATACCTGACCCATATCTGTCCTTCTTGGCTTTATTCGATAACACCATTCTTCTATCCTTAATTCTAAATTACTTAACTCTAGAAAAGAAATCTGTTCTCTTACTTAGCATGGGTTCCTTGTATGCTACTATAATCTCTGCCTGAAAAAGATGCAGTCAGTGGTGCAATTTGTGCATTATATTTGTACTAGAAAATCCTAATTTTCTAATTAGATTTGAGAACATTTCTACAGGAAAAATTTCAGGTCTGGTACTCTAATCCAAGCCTAAAACCCATTACTTATGATATTAGAATGTAGGTAGAGCTATTAACATGTCTTTTCAATATTTTACTCTACCCATTTAATTGTCATTGCTGTAAGATACTGTATCACCTGTTTATGCAGGACACATCCCCTTTTTTTAGATTTCAAATATTTAATTTTCTTTCTGAGTACTACTTATTGAGTTGTACTATAGAAGTCAAACTAAAAATAAAAAAAATTCCTTGAAGAACATGTCCATTCCTTATTTGACATAAAACTGAGTCAGCTAAACTATTCAATTCCCATACAAAACACATGTCAAAGAACTCTTCCAGGTAGTATTTGCATACTAGTGACAACTGTATTCACCTACTTTTAACCAGTATGACTCCAGATCATCCAGAATACCAGAACACTCATTAATGCTACTACTATTTAGACAAGAAAAGAGAAGGTACAGGAAACAGGGTCATGTGTAATTTCTAAAAATCCTCAAATCCTGTTACAGGAAGTAGAAAACTAACTTTTGAGCTGTGCCGCCTATGTAAAAATGGATTTTATTTTTGAGACATCATCTTATTTAGCCCTGGCCACTATTCAACAACAACTCCTCCTGTGCTGGGATCAGAAGTGTATGCCATATCCAGCTGGTGAAACTCTTTTAAGGTCCAAAGATCTAATTACTGATGAAGAAGTGCTTAGCAAATACCTCAGGGCTACTTTCAGCCTTGGTCTCAGATACACTTTGCCTACTTAATCACTAAGAAACTCCTCAGAATAAGAAATACAGACTACATCACTTCATCTCTTCTACTGTTGTTGTGGCACCTCAGATTCTAAAGCTGAGTAGGAAAACCTGAGATGAAGTCATAGTTAAGAAAGGGATTAGAGAAGATCTTGTTTTGTGAAACCATGTAATATGCATTCCTTCTCATTAATGAAAAGTTTTCTGATGCTAGTAGAGTACAAGGTCCACAAGCCACATGATGGATCTTGGTTTTCAACTTGCATGCTTTCAGTGTGTACAGTGAATTCTGACTAGCCCAGCTCTAACTGCAATGATAATTCCTAAATAAAAGCAAACCTAAATTCCCTATAGAAAGAAAATGGGACCCCCGGGATCTTCCCTAAAGTGTGTACATAATAAATTTGTCCCTAATGTAAAGTCAGAGTATATAATATCCTCTGCAGCATGCTATTTTTTTAGGTTCAGAAATAAAACATCTTTTCACTAGACTTGTTTTCAGAACTCCTGATCCACCTGCCTGGACCTCACAAGTACAGGGTTACAGGTCATGCCATTATATCAGAGTTATGTTTGTTATTCCCTCATTTACCCCTCAGCTTAGGGAAAGCATTAAAAATATTAATTTATACTTTTTATATAATATTCATAGTTATGAACTTAAATCTTCACTTGCCTATGTCTTACGTGTTTATAAAGCACTCAGGATTGTACCTTATGTGAGTAAGACTCCTGAAAAGCATCACTCTAACACAATCTTTCTTTTTGGTAAAAATATTCTATGCACATGAATAAAATATTTTTCTTTGTTTGGGAATTTCCTACTCACACTATTTTAGAAAAGAAATCATCTCAATAATTAAAATAGTATTACCAAAGTTTAGACAACTGAGCACCCCCTAGTGTTCAATTTCTGCAACTACTGACCTTAATTCAAAATTGGTATTAAAAACTAGTTTCTAAAAACATTTTGGTAATTCCTTTCCTCCCCCAGTAAGTTGATGACTGCAAAACAATTCATGAAAAGAAAGTACATGTTATCAAAACTAGTATAAAATAGCCAAATAATTAAATATGCAAAGCAGATCTATTATTTTTTGCCTTTTAATAGATTTCTGCCAGGTGTGGTAGTACATACATATAATCTCAACACCCAGGAGGCTGAGAAAGAAGGATCATATCGAGTATGAGGTCCACTAGAGCTATAGTGAATTCCAAGCTAACCTCAGATACAAAGTTAGATCTGTCTCAAAATATAATAAAAACAAACAAACAAAAAAGCAGATTTCAGCCTCCATTTGTATCAAAATCTCTGGGCAACTGGGATATACACAAAGACTGGACAGTCAGCAGCTATGCAAAAGGAGAGCTTAATCATAATTTTAAATGAGTACAAGGCAAATGGTTTATTCAAAACATCCATTTACTTACTGGAAGTGGTCTAAGTAGGAAAGGTAGTCTTTTTTTCTTACATGTTCTTGAGTTCTATTACATCAAATGAACAAAGTGGGCTTAACATATTAACATACCACTTAAGATATTATCAGTTTTGAAAGAATCGGATCTTAGTATCGAATCAAGTCTGCCTCAATAAATTACAATCAAGATAGTGAAAACTTTTGCTTGAGGTCTGTGCCTGGCCACATTTCAAACTTGCAGGGCAATCTTCAGGACCACAATGTAAAATGTTGAGCTCATTTTAGATATCACCAATGTCTTTATCATCATCCCCAATGTCATCAAACTGAATTTCATCATCATCTCCAGGACCAAAGGTATCCGTTTCATTGATTTTAGCATGCTCTGGAAGCTCACCATATTCCTTGAGACTTCTGGCTTCATCTGCATTGTACTTTAAGATGACAATGGCTTTGTTATCCTGGTAATCTCGGAGTCCAATGTGATGTCTTAGATATTTATCCAAACCTTTTTCCTCAATTTCCCTCTGATACGGCACAGTCTCTTTACACCATCGAAACACACTGCTTCTGATTGTCCGTTTCCCAACATTTTGATTACCTGAGTATATTCTTGCCCATCCTCTTTGAACACCAGCTCTTGCTTTTTCAGATTCATTCTCTTTCTTTCCACTAAGTCTATTTTTACTTCATTTTCCTTTATTCTTGGGCACGACGGCAAGCTGGAAGAGTGTGAGACTGTCCTCCGGATGGCAGCAGGAGTGGCGGCGACACCAAAAGGCAACACAGAGAGGCAAGGGATAAGAGCTGTGCCAGAGGACGAGAAGCTTCCTCAGAAGAAGTTGGTCTCTGGCGCTTCCTAGAGCTGCCTGTGCCCATGCTCGGCAGTGACAAATGGCGTCGGGGCTGCTGGACACATCCATTTTTGATGTAGCAAATTTTCTGGTCTTATTCTATTAATTCTAGACACCCAGCTTTCATTTGTGCAATATTTTGATATGAACTCTTTCTAAATTAGCTTTTAAGTTTTGAAGTTTACTTGTTACAGATATAGCACGGGCTGGAGAGATGTCTCAGCTGTTAAAGGCTAGGCTCACACCCAAACATATATATATATATATATATATATTATATAATATATATATATATATATCACAATTTTCCATGTCAACATTGAATTGCAGCTAATATAATACATGTCACAGAAGTGAGGAAATTTACTTGCATTAAAATGTGCAGTAGGAATAATGAGATTATCCAGTGTGTAAAGCTCTGTGTTCCAAAGTTTGTCAATCTATTTATGATTCTTGGAAGCAAGATGAAGGTGGATTTGAAGAATCCAAAGATGTATTTTTTATGCTTGAACAGACAACAAAACACCCTGCTCATTGTACATATACAGAATATGCAAATATTACCATTCACACATACCATTTACACACATACATACATGAAAATGAGTCCCACATTGAAGATTTATATTTAAAACTTAATAGATAACACAATAGCTATTTAAAGATTTATGGCAGGAGAAGAAATTTATTCAGGATACATTGAGAAAGGCAAATGTACTCAACAGGGCAAGAGAATACCTTTGAGGGAAAGTGCTAAGTTAATTATCTAATTAAACAGGAAATGTGAAATGACAGGGGAAAGAATGATGGGTGCAACGTCACATTTCTGAGATTTATGTCATGGACAAATAGGCATTCTGTCATTTTGTAGTCTCTATAATTCAAAACATCAATGAAAATATAATAAGTGATAACAAAGACTTTGCATTACTCAATAAAAACAAGTGCATGATTGAGTGATGTGGTGCAGAATGATGGAAATCTCAAGCAGAAACCTCATTATATGGATAGATTTAAGGTAGGAACATAGATTTAATATTTGCATGATTCTAATTAATTTAAATATCAGGAGCCTCATTACATGAAGTGCTTGAGTTTGCATATTTCATATAAAGAATAAAATGGAATATAGAAAAATACACATGGTAACTTGAACAATTCAAATCCCTTTTCGACTATCATCTATTATGTCCAGTCATTATATGATAGTCAAGATTAATCAGATATGATAATCATATATAATGATTTATTGCTTTACTATATTTATTCAAGTCCTTGGAAAAGAACCAATTATTTTTCCTAAGTCAATTTCATTTTTCTATGTGATCCCAATATGTAATAAATTGAATAAACTATAGAAATGTAGGGACTATACAACACATAAGAATATTTTTAAAAGGTCAGCCATAGTATATGTTTTCATGAAGGTTTAAAAGTTGTTTCTCTGTTTTAAAACTATATTAAAGTTTACATATAATATACTTAAGTAATATTTTTCAGATGGAATATTTTATTTGTTTCATTGATTTGTCTGATTGATAGGTTAGCTTCTCCAAAAACTACTTGAATTTTAATAGATAAAGAGTTTTATTAGGGACCTCCTGAAACTGAGAAGCTTCTACAAGGCAAAGGACACAGTAAGACAAAACGACCACACACAGAATGGGAAAAGATCTTCACCGATCCCACATCTGATAGAGCTCCAAAATATATAAGGAGCTTAAGAAGCTAGCCACCAAAACACCAAACAATGAAATTAAAAAGTGGGGTGCAGAACTAAATAGGGAATTCTCAACAGAGGAATCTGAAATGGCTGAAAGACACTTAAGAAAGTGCTCAAAATCCTTGGCCATCAGAGAAATGCAACTCAAAACAACTCTGAGATACCACCTCACACCTGTCAGAATGGCTAAAATCAAAAATACCAATGACAATCTATGCTGGAGAGGATGTGGAGAAAAAGGAACACTCCTCCATTGCTGGTGGGAGTGCGAACTTGTAAGACCACTCTGGAAATCAGTATGGCGGTTGCTCAGAAAAATGGGAATCAGTCTACCTCAAGATCCAGCTATTCCTCTCTTGGGTATATACCCAAATAGTGCATGTTCATACAACAAGGACATATGTTCAACCATGTTCATAGCAGCATTGTTTGTAATAGCCAGAACCTGGAAGCAACCTAGATGACCCTCAACTGAAGAATGGAAAGAGAAAATGTGGTACATTTATACAATAGAGTACTACTCAGCAGAAAAAAAAACAATGGAATCTTGAAATTCACAGGCAAATGGATGGAACTAGAAGAAACTATCCTGAGTGTGGTAACCCAGTCACAAAAAGACAAACATGGTTTGTACTCCCTCATATATGAATTTTAGACATAGAGCAAAGGTTTACCAGCCTATAATCCTCTTCACCAAAGAAACTAGGAAACATGAAGGACTCTAAGGGATAAATGGACCCCGGTAATGGGAAGTGTCATGCACTTTTGAGCTAATTGGGAGCATGAGGGTAGGGGAGAAGGAGCTGCCACAATAAGAGCAAGAGAAGAGGAGTAGAGGCAAGTAAATGGAGGAGCAGAAATATTGAGTTGGGGGAAGAATAGAGGAGAGAGAGCAGAATGAGAGATACCATAATAGAGGGAGACACTATAGGTCTGAGAAGAGATCTGGAACGAGATCTCCAGAGACCTACAAGGATGGCAGGCACATCTGACAATCCAGATAATGGTGGAGAAGATAACCTAAAAGCCCTTCCCCTAAAATGAGATTGATTACTACTCTTTATGCCATCCTAGAGCCCTCATCCAGTGGCTGATGGAAGCAGAGACAGACATCCACAGATATACACTGAGCTGAAATCTGGAATTTAGTTGAAGAGAGGGAGGAATGAAGATCGAAGGGGTCTGTACCAGGCTGGAGAAACCCACAGAAACAGTTGGCCTGAGCAAGGGAGAGCACATCTACCCCAGATGCTGTCTGGGAGGCCAGTACAAGACTGATCCAGACTCCTGAACATGGATGTCAATAAGGAGGTCTCTGCACTCCAGGGAGCCTCTGGTAGTGGATTAGTATTTTTCCCTCCTGTAAGAAGGGACTTTGAGAGCCCAACCCAAATGAAGGGATAATCTCTGGCCCTGGACACATGGGGAAGGACCAAGTCCCTGCACGGGAAGATTTGGTGGACTTTGCAGATCCCCCATTGAGGTCCCTACACTGCCTGGGGAGTAGTGGAAAAATGGGGTGGGGGTAGTTTGGGTGTAGTGGAGGAGGGATGGGGGTGAGGGGAGGGAGAGGGAGAAGGGACTTACATGTGAAACAAGCCTGTTCCCTAACTTGAACTAATAAAAAATAAAATAATAAAAAATGTTTTATTAATTTCAGCTCACCAAATCAATATCTTCATTGAGGACATCTGTGGAGTATAGGATAAACAAAGCACTATTATTAATTTACTAAATAATTTTTTATTTCATTATTATAAGAATTGGAAATCAATAATTTTCATGATTTTTCTCTTATTTCATATCAATATTTTTTCTAGTAGCAAAGCATATTTATTTAGAATTTTTGAGTGTATTCTTGTATATTTTTAAATGGAATTCTAAGATCAGAGGTCACATATGTAGGGAAGCTGTAGCCATGCCTTCTTAGGGGCTGGCTACAGGTGTGCCTGACCAGGCTTGTGAGGGCGTGGTCAGAGTGACGTAGTGGGACTGCCTTTTAGGTTTCGGTTTCTCTTTGCTGCTCGCTGTACAGACCTCTACCACGCCAGCTGGCTAGGTTGCTCTGTAAGTAAGGCTTTTCCCTATTAAATACCCTTATAATTTCTACCTGGCTCCATATTGGTAATTTCCCAAAATATCTGGTTGTCAGAAGCGGGATATTGGAAACCTACACCCCATTTGGGACAGGCTGTGGGTTCCATTGGGCCCTCGGCCTAGGCCCGGAAAGTGCCCTCTTTCCACAGGTGCTCCCGGCTAGCAGCCGACCTGCTGCTGCTGAGCTGCTCAGAACCATCCACCCAGCTCGGAGACAGTTTCTAGCTGCCTAGAGTCCAGGTAGGCCTTGGCTTTCAGCAGAGGCTTCCCCTGGCCTGCGGGAAAGCCGAATCTGTTTCAGTGGTTGAAGCCGCAAGGCCGTATACTCTCTAAGATAAGTGCAGCCGCTTTTGTGACCTCTCACCACCGCTGACTGACTGCTGCCAAACGCCTCGGAATAACTGAATGCCTGTGCTCCCTGCTGATCAAATATATTTACTTCATCTGGAGTAGAAATCAGGTAAAATTATGGTGGAATATTTATCATTTGCTAAAATTGGTAATATTTTTGCTTATTACATGAATTCACTGTTTGAGGAGGATGTTAATGTGCCAATTACTGGCGTATATGCCATAATGGCAGTTAGCTTGCTGGTACAAATAGTATTACTAGCCAAGGACTCAGGAATAGGGATAAGGATAACCTCACCACCTGTTTGCAGGAAATAACAGCTTTATGATTAGGTCAGACCACAATTGTGCAGCAAGTGGAACAGAAATTGGATGATAAGCTTGGCTCTGTGTCCAATACACTAACGACAGAGATGTCGGATGAGATGCAGCATATTTATGATAAGATAAACACAGAGAGAGCCTCCATGTCTGAGGACTTAGAGGCTAGGCTGTCAGAAGACCATGACCAGCTAAAAAATATCTGTAGCCAGCTAGAAACTCAGATAGGCAATGTTACCCAGAAACTAGATGCAATGGTGCAAAATACCCAGCATAGGGTTGAAGAATTGGACAATGCCATTCAATCAGTTATTGAAGCATCCAAGGTAGCAGATCAGAAATTTGAGTCTAGATTTGAATGTTTGGAAGATAATTTACAGTACAGGGCTGACAGATTACATAGGTCCATACGGTCGATTGCTGAGGACTCAAAATCAGCAAATCATGACCTGGAATCTAGACTCCAATACCTAGAAGGCAGTTTCCATGCCATCCAGATGCTACCTAAGGATGATTGTATTAAAGACCTAGAAAAACATGTAGATGAGCAGTTAGAGCAATTTACAGATTCACAAACGTGCTTGGAATCTTTTATGATTAAGGAGATTGAAACTTTTCAAAAGGATATCATTGCTAGGCTTAAAGATCATTGGGATGCCTCAGAAGCAGAATCACTCCAATCCCAGGCACCTACTCCACCCAGATATCATGACTACTCTTTTAAGGTTGTTCTTGTACACCATTAGTGTACCTAGCTACCATGGTAGAAAAGCCAGCTTCTAAGAAACAGCCTCATGAACAGATGACTTATGAATGGCAACCTATACAGCTGAAGGATCTTAAGAATATTAAAGAATCAGTTGTCTCATATGGTCTCCATAGCCCATATGTAAAACAGCTATTACACTCATGGGCAACCTTTAACAGGGTGACACCCACAGATTGGGAATGATTGGTAGCAGCTGTACTTGAGAATTCATGCCAAATACAGTGGAAGGCATTGGTAAGGGAAGAGGCAAAGCTCATTGAGCATCAGGGCACAAAGGAAGGTTTTGAAGCCCCTCTAGATAAGCTTCTTGGTCAGGGTATTTATGCTGACCCACAGGTTCAGGCTGAATATGATGACGATATACTGTCTCTATGCAGGAAAGCATCATTAAATGCCTGGGATAAGGTTCGTGAGCCAGGAGAACAATTAGAAGCTTATACCAGAATAGAACAGGGACCTACAGAACAGTTCCAGGATTTCTTACAAAGGTTAAATAGGGCAGTAGAATTACAGGTAACAGATCCAGAAACAAGACAATCAATTATATATACAATAGCTTATGAGAATGCAAACCCAATATGCAAAAGAGTACTTTTGCCTTTAAAGATCAGATCAGCTCCGTTAGAATAATGGGTTGTGTATGCAGCCAACATTGACTATAATGTGCAAGATACTGGAGCTTGGGTAGGAGAAGCCATCTCCAAAGGTTTAAAACGGCAACAGGAAATTAAAAGGTCTAGAGGTGAGGATGTAAGGGCTTGGCAAGGAGAAGCACCTTACAGAGGTCAACATAGATACCAAGAGGCTAGAGGTTACTACTACTATGAACCAGAACCTTGGGTAGGAAGAGCCTTCCCCTGGAGACCACGAAGGCTCCAGGAACCTAGATGTTTCAACTGTGGTAAAATGGGACATACTAAGAGAAATTGTAGACAAATGAATTCTAACAATGCCTCATATGGAAGGCCACTGCCTTCTGGATTGTGTAGAAGATGTGGTAAGGGCAGACACTGGACCAATGAACGTAGATCGACCAGGGACATACAAGGAAACCATTTAAGGTCGCGAAACCCCGAGGGGGGACTCAAGAAGGCCCCCACATCGAGAAAGGTCAGGTCATTCCCAAAAGCAGTGGAAGACAATCTCTCACAGGAACAATAGATAGTTCTTTGCCTATTGTGAAAAAAGATACTGCTCTAGATGGTAGTTTGAATAGTGATGAAGAATCAAGTGTGAATGGACAAAATGAGAAACGCATATTTTGGCAAGCTTCTATTAATGATAAAAGGCCTCAGTTGAAAGTGAAAATTAATAATAAAGTTATTTCTGGCTTAGTGGACACTGGGGCAGATGTAACTATTATTACTCAAAAGTCTTGGCCTCAGAAATGGCCTCTTAGAGAGGCAAATGTACAATTTTTAGGAATTGGAACTCTATCTAGAGTTCGACAGAGTGTTAACTCAGTGGTCTGCATTGGACCAGAAGGACAGAAAGGGATACTGAAACCATACGTGGCAGATATAGCTATAAATCTCTGGGGTCGTGATCTCTTACAGCAATGGAATGCTCAGATTAATATTCCTCCAGTGTCAGATACAAATCATGTACAATCTTTAGATAGTAGAAAAGATCTGGTAAGACGCTATGGAAAACATTTACCAACCATCCATGCTGTACAGAAACTAGGTACAAATGATGGACCTTCAGAGAGGCCAAAGGCCCTGCCATTGAAGTGGCTTACAGATGAACCAGTTTGGGTAGGACAATGGCCTATGACCTCTGAGAAGCTAGAGGCTTTAGAAAAGTTAGTACAGGAACAGCTAGACGCTGGACATATAGAGGAATCTACCAGTCCTTGGAATTCTCCTGTATTTGTCATCAAAAAGAAGTCAGGTAAGTGGAGAATGCTGACAGACCTGAGAGCTATAAATAAGGTAATTCAACCAATGGGCTCTCTGCAACCTGGAATGCCATTACCTTCCTTAATACCTAAAGGATGGCCTATCATAGTCATTGATCTAAAAGACTGTTTTTTCACAATACCGTTACAGGAAAATGATAGAGAAAAATTTGCACTTACTGTACCAACTATTAATAATTAACAGCCAGTTAGGAGATATCACTGGAGGGTTTTGCCACAAGGAATGCTAAATAGCCCTACTTTGTGTCAACACTTTGTACAGCAACCTTTGGGAATAATTCGTAATAAATTTTCACAATCTCTTGTTTATCATTACATGGATGATATTCTTTTATCAGATTCTAATAAGGAAACTTTGAAACGTATGTTTGAAATGGTGAAGGAGGTTCTGCCTCATTGGGGATTACAGATTGCCCCAGAAAACATACAAAGAGGAGATTCTATTAACTATTTAGGTTATAAGATAGACTTACAAAGAATTAGACCTCAAAAGGTACAAATTAGGATAGATCGGTATCAAACTCTTAATTCTCTTCAGAAATTATTAGGGGAAATTTCTCAATTACAGACGATTATTGATGTAGAAGGACATGACTTAAAGCATTTAAAAATGGCCATTAAAGGTGATAAGGACCTAAACAGTCCGAGAATATTATCTGCTGAGGCAGAAAAAGAGTTACAATGGGTAGAAAACAGAATATTGGATGCGCATGTAGATCGGATAAACCTTGATTTAGACTGTATTCTGGTTATCTTGCCATCCAGAGAATACCCTTCTGGAATTCTGATGCAAAGGGAAGACACTATATTGGAATGGATATTTCTGCCACATAAACAGAATAAAAAGTTAAAGACATATATAGAAAAGATTTCTGATTTGATTTTAAAGGGTAAATTAAGACTTCGTCAATTGACTGGAAAAGATCCAGCAGAAATTATAGTACCTTTAACTAATGAAGAAATTTCTTCCGTATGGAAAGATAATGAATATTGGCAAATAGCTCTTACTGACTTTTTGGGAACAATTAGCATCAACTATCCCAAATCTGACAGAATTAAATTCATAAAAAAGACAGTCTGGATTCTTCCATGTATTGTAAGACAAACTCCCATTTCTGGAGTTCTTACCTTCTACACTGATGCCAACAAATCAGGTAAGGCAGGTTATAAAGCAGGTGAGGTAAGTAAAGTAGTTCAAAGTCCATATACATCTGTACAGAAGGCAGAATTATATGCAATTCTCATGGTACTTAAGGATTTTACAGAACCTCTTAATATAGTTACTGATTCCCAATATGCAGAGAGAGTCATGTTACACATTGAGACTGCAGAATTTGTTCCTGATAATACAGAATTAACTTCTCTGTTTTCACAATTACAGGAAACTATCATAAACAGAAGTAATCCTATATATATATTACACATATCAGATCCCATACGGGTCTGCCTGGCTCACTATCACAAGGCAATGATGAGATTGATCGTTTATTAATTGGAAGTGTGCTAGAAGCCTCAGAATTTCATAAGAAACATCATGTAAATAGCAAAGGTTTGAAAAAGGACTTCTCCATCACTTGGCAACAAGCCAAGGAGATAGTGAAAAACTGTCCTACTTGTTCCTTTTATAATCAGACTCCATGGCCAGCAGGTTGTAATCCTATGGACATTTGGAGAAATGAGGTTTGGCAGGTGGATGTCTTTCACTTTGCAGAATTTGGAAATTTGAAATATGTGCATCATACTATAGACACATTCTCAGGGTTCCAATGGGCTACTGCTCTTAACTCTGAAAAAGCTGATTCTGTTATTACACACCTTCTAGAGGTGATGGCATTTATGGGTATACCTGCACAAATAAAAACTGACAATGCTCCAGCATATGTCTCTATGAAATTGGAACAATTTTTCAAATATTATAACATAAAGCATGTTACTGGTATACCACACAATCCTACAGGACAAGGAGTGGTTGAGCGATCTAATAGAACACTTAAGGAGATGCTCAACAAACAAGCTTGGAAGCCTAAGCCTCCCAAACATAGGTTGCATAATGCTTTATTAACACTAAACTTTCTTAATGCCAATGAAAAAGGACAAACAGCTGCAGAAAGACACTGGACTACTGAAAAAACTGCTGAACTCAATCAGCCGGTATACTTCAAAGATGTCCTAACCTCAGTATGGAAACCAGGACATGTGATACATTGGGGTAGGGGTTTTGCATTGGTTTCTACAGGAGAAGAAAAACATTGGATACCATCAAAGTTGATCAAGATTCGTGTGGAAAAGGAAAAACCTCTCGAGGAGGACAATTGACAGGTATTCTACTAAGGTATATCTTATAAACTAAATAGAAACCTCCCAAAGGAAAGGGAAGTGTTTTGCTTTTATCTTCACAGGAAAACTCATCTTCAGAAGGCAAAGGACACTGCATGGGTAGATACTTAAGAAGAAAAGGTAGCTATAACCATCTAACAAAAGGAACGTGCCATATGGTATACTTTACAGCTGTTTCTCAAAAACTCTATTTCTCTTTATTTCCTAGTCCCTATTCAATTAAACCAATGCTGAATTTAGAGGTGGATTTGGCTTTCCTCCTCTAAAATCCTAGCACGTTATTTAACTAAACTTTAGTGTTTCTGTGTTGTATCAAGAAGCCAATTGATGTAATACAGAATAAAAGAAGAATTTGGGGACTGTCTTTGTCTTTTCTTGGATCTTTCTCTCAAGGTGTACACCCTTTCATAATTGTTATGCTCTCATGGTTGCATTCCCCAGCATGTGTACATACACAAGCAAACATTTCTCTGCTAACTGTTTATGTTTGAGTCCCACACAGCCAATGAAGACCTGCCTGACAGCAATCCCTGGACACCCTGGAAAGAAAATGGGCCACACCTCCTCGACTGCACTGGATCCAACTTGCTCCATTTCAACAGACACTCTGGCCTGAGGTTCGGGTACTGACTTCAATCAAGTTGAGGATTTCAAGCAAGATCTTCAAACAAGTGAATCCCATCTAACATGGACTGGATACTAACATTTTCTTCCTACAGGACCCCACATGACTATCATTGTCCCATTTCAGCAGGAAGTAACTTGGAGAATGCTATGCCCCCTTTCCCCATTGTTGTCACTTAGGATAGTGTATATACCTAGTTAGGAATAGCTTCCTATTGTTTATGGTTGGGATTGGAAGGAGGTGTTCAGGCTTGGACACCTCTTTTAGATGACTTTAGGGTTTAGTTAAAATAGATAGTTAGGATGTGACATAAGCAGATTGTTGTATCTTCTTATATTTTACCTTTATGATTGTTAATTTTGGATACTTTATACTGTTAAGTTTTAATCCTCTTTTAGACTAAAAGGGGAATTGTAGGGAAAGCTGTAGCCATGCCTTCTTAGGGGCTGGCTACAGGTGTGCCTGACCAGGCTTGTGAGGGTGTGGTCAGAGTGACGTAGTGGGACTGCCTTTTCGGTTTCGGTTTCTCTTTGCTGCTTGCTGTACAGACTTCTACCATGCCAGCTGGCTAGGTTGCTCTGTACGTAAGGCTTTTCCCTATTAAATACCCTTATATTTCTACCTGACTCCGTATTGGTAATTTCCCACAATACACATACACATAGAAATGCCATAATTCTTTACTGAGACTGGTTTCTTTTGCTTCATTGAATGGAAATGATCATTAGGACCATGATTATTTCTGAAGTATGGATTCCTCAAATTGTGTTGCACAGAGCTATATAAATTTATTGATTTTTAGTTGTGTTGAGTATTTTATTCTCTGGTTTAGGATCACATGCATATTTATGACAACTCTTGTGAGATTTGTCATCCCATTTTTACTCATTTTATACCCCCCCACACACTCCTTTTTTTCAACCTGTCAACTCTGATTTGTGATGACCTTAATTTGATGGAAGCCTGGCCTTAAACTTCAGAATGGTCAACATTGCTGAGTCCTCACTAAGTACTTCCCTTCACAGTGCTGTGGCAAAACACCAATGTCAATTTCTAATTCACTATATAGTAAATGTAGCACTGGTTTTCCAAATTATTGAACAATGATAATATTCTACTTCATATGATCATATATGTTGTCAAGGTAAGCATTCTGGATATCCCTATGTACATCACAATTGGTGGAATTACATCTAATAAACAGTTTATATAAATTATCAGAGATGTAGTAGTTTTCCAAAATAAACATGATAATGGAATGAAGACTACTGTTTAGTATAGGTAGTTTTCATTTATCCCCAGTGATGGTGACAAACAAACTTTGGTATATGAACCTGAGGACATGTATATTGATGGTTGTTAATGATCAAATGGATATTTCTGACTGTAATATGTCATAAGAGATTATTTAATTAAGTGGAGGAGTTCGGAGGGCATAAGGGAGCAGGAAGGTTGTGTAGGGGGAAGAATAGAGGAGAGAAAAATAAGAGATACAATCAGAGGGGGAGCCAGTATAGTTTTAAAGGGAAATCAGGCACTAGAGAAATGTCCAGAGGTCTACAAGATGACACAAACTAACCATCTAAACAACATGGGTAAGACTACCTTATATGCCCTCCCCTGATAATGACATTGATGACTACCTTATATGCCATGCTAGAGCTTTCATCCAGGAGCTGATGGAAGTAGAAGCAGATACCAACAGCTAATCACTTAACTGAACTACAATTCAGTTGCAGAGAAGGAGGAGTAATGAGCAAAGTGGACAAGACCAGGCTAGTGAAATCCACAGAAACAGCTGACATGATCAATGGGGAGCTCATGTCGCCAAGACTGATCACTGGGAAACCAGTATGGAACTGATCCAGACCCAATGATTGTGGGTATCAATGAGGAGGCCTCAGGAAACTATGGGGTCTCTTTTAGTAGATCAGTACTTATCCCTAGCCTAGGAATGGAATTTGAGAGCCCATTTCACATAGAGGGATACTCCCTCAGCCTAGACTACCAGGGAGCGCCTAAGCCCTATCTGAAAGGATATGACAGACTCTGAAGACCCCCATGGAAGACCTCACTCTCATGGAGAGCAGAAATATTATGGGATAAATGTGATGTTAGTGGGGGTCAAGGGAGGAGTGGAGGGAGAAGTAACTGGGATTGACATATAAAACTATCTTGTTTCTAATTTAAATAAAAATGGAGAAAAAAGTTGTTCTGTACATGTCAAAAGAGAGATTTATTACCGTGTAATACTGACACTTAAAACAGATGTTAAATATTTTCTTACAAAAAAGACTTTTGTAGCAACCTAAAATTATATATCATACTTACATAATGATGCACTGAAAACTATAAATTTCCCATCCTTTTAATAAAATTTTAAGTGTATGAAGGAGGTAGAACTTGACACAAAATATAATACAAATATAAAGACACCCAAGGCTGAGAAGAAATATATGTCTGTATTAGACAAAGGAACAAATTATGGCATTTCCTTTCATTTTTAATGTGTTACTTCGTGTGAAAAGTAAGACTTCCTTAATTATTGTCAAAAAATAATAACAAAAAACTATTTCAAAATTTTATAGTAGTTTCTAAATTAAATGTCAGTGTCACTCATTAAGGTCTTACAAATAAGAAAACATCTGTGAGAATTAAAATAAATTAATAAATTTAATCTAACTCCATAGTTCTTTGTAAATTTGGTAATAAATTATAATAGATACTGCAATACATGAAAGAAGTATATAAGTGTACCACAAAATTCTACATGAAGTATACATTTATTCCATAAATAAAAATTGTCAAACACAAAAAACAGTAAATGATTTGATTTATATTAAATTCAAAGCTTATGCACTTTTTACATTTCACCTAAAAGGATATTCACCAATGTGCTAGTTTATCTTTCTATACAACCGTTTTAACCAATATATTTAACAACACATAACACTCAAATTATATAACAGTCCAACTATATATGTGTGGATATTTTACCAACTCTCTTCAAATTTCAGGGGATTTAAGACATTAAGGGTTTTTTAAATTTCATAAACACCTTGCTAAATTGTCAGATGGTCATGAACCCCAAATACTCATTTTCATATCATATCATCAGGCAACATGTATTTTCAGTTTTTATTAAAACAAAAATGATATTTTCCTGCACTAGAAAATACTTGTTACAAAAGGCATGCATATAATTCACCAAAGTAATTTCTCTAAACTTCAGAACATTTCACAATACTAATTTGAAACAGTTTTAAAAGTGTTTAGAAACCACTTTTCCTCATATGTTTGAGAGACTGAGAAAACATTGCCACTTGGTTCATGTCTTGTGGGGTTTGTGGGAGTTTTAAATGAGGATTCAAAATGATGTAAAAGGATCATTAGAAGAACGGGCAGAATATACTACATACCTTTTGTTCCATCATTTTGGGTATAAACCCAGCTTTCTGTATTGTAGAAAATGAATTTTTAAATGTCCGTAATCCTGTAATCAGGTGGAGACCCTGATTTCTGATCCATGATACTGTGGGATCCGCTAAAAAAAAAAATGCAAAAAGAAAGCTATTCTGAATTATTGATTCAAAGTACTTTGTTGAATCTATGACTTCAGTAATATGAGTATGAATTTATTATGTTTTCTGCATTGTCTATGTACTTATATAAATAAGAAGATACTCACTTCTTTTGGTGAAGGTGATAGTAAGAACCATTTTACCTAGAACTGCATACAGTTGACACCCATTCTTTTGCCTGGACAAAAAGTAGCAATCATTCCAGTTTTGTCAGTTACTTTTGGATATATATCATTTGTCTCATACCCATAGTTAATTTACACTGAATGTTATACATTATAAAGAATGGATGATTTTAATAAACTCTCATGCCTGCCCTTCATATAATCCTGTAATGAACCATACAACCATATTTTTCAATATCTACATCTATCTATCTATATGTGTGTGTATGATGATTTGTAACATAATGGATAGACAGGCAGACAGACAGACAGACAATGTTTCTTTACACTTTCTAGTATTTAGTAATACAACTCATTAAAACATAGAATGCCCTGGCACTAAAAACTAGATAAGACAGACAACTTGATTGCTGTATTGGCTCATAGCTACAGTAGGGTTGGGAAACGCAGGTACACAATTATGGTGAAGATAGAAATTCTGTTTGTATGATATATACCATCTCAGTATCTCATCCATTCTGTTTTATCTCTCCCACGATTAAAACATCTACTAGTTCTGAGAAACCACCTTTGACAATTTAGGAAGAATATTAAATAATGGTCTATATTATAACAATCTCTTAAAACACAGCCTTTGTATCTTCAAACATAGGTTCATTTATTGGTTACATTTGAATCAGTTATTGGAATTGCACTCTAATATTTGTAATGTATTGTTCCAATTCTGGATGATTAACCATTTGATATTGGAAACAGTACCAAATATATTATGATTATATATTTAAGAATGATTAATATATGTTTATACAATCAAATATATGGTGGTTTATATATAGTAGAATAATGAGGAATGCATGTAGAATACATAGAATATATGATGAATAACATATGTAGAATAGAATAATAATGAATATGGAAATATAGAATAGAATATATGGTGAATATACATAGGACAGAATGAGAAATATATATGGAATATATACAGAATAGCATATGCCCTAATAATACATATCATAATTATACATATTTATGTATATATATATAGATCAATTCTTATATAAAAATAGGCCATGTCTTTGGTAGAGAGCTACTATGGGTCTCTTTCTTGTCAGGTCTTCAGGAGGCAAGCTAGAAGAATGAGATGTAACCATAAATACCCTCAAAAATTACTAATCATAAATTTACAAATATACAAATTTAAAAAGATGTTTCACCTGAAATATATTTGTCCTAATATTCACATTATCATTCAACACAAATAAACATCCAAGTAGAATCATCTATTTGAACATTAGGCATATCAGTGTATCATAACTCAAATTCTTGGGTATACATATATTTTTCTAATATCAAAGGTAATAGTGCCAAACCTGTTACTTTATCAATTATATTCCACTTCAATGCAATCCAGAATAATGAATCTTTCATCATGTCAGTTCCTATATATCTCCTCAGTTCATGTGATCAGCATAAATATTGCATAATTGACATCTACTTACTGAATGCTGTGAGTATAAAAAAGACCCAACATACCTTGTTTTGATGAATATGGAAATATAGAATAGAATATATGGTGAATATACATAGGACAGAATGAGAAATATATATGGAATATATACAGAATAGCATATGCCCTAATAATACATATCATAATTATGTATTTGTTTGTGTAATTTTTATCAGGCAAAAATATATTACACTGGTAAGAATATATATGCAGTGTTATGAGGCTATAACTCCCAAAATTTTCAGATGGATGAATAAGAATGGATTTCAGGAAGTTATTCCCCTATCCCCCTGAGATCAAATCACTTCATAGAGTATGAAATTTTTGTGTTAAACAATAACACAAAGATTACATACAAAGCAGATTCAGTGGAATTGTGGGAAATAACTTGAAGCTAGAGAAATTTTTTGCAAAGCTCTATCCAAACTTTTATGAAGAGTGAACTGTGGTGGTATACTTTTTATGATGTAATAAAACCATTGGAAATGAGAATGCAAATATTGTTTCATATTGGAAAAAAACTTTCATCATATGACAGTGGATGTTGTATTCACAGATAAAGATACTCTGAGTATAACACCAAAATAACAGAAGAAACCTGAACAATTGAAATTTGGGTCTTCTCCCAACCAAAAATGTACTTTACATTGAAGAAAACTCTCACTATAATGGAGATGCAGACTGATTAGTGTAAGACACAATTTTTGAGGAACACTCATCAAACAGATTATTTTCCATTATTTACAAAAAACTAAAATGTTTAGGCACTAAAGTAGACAAAACTCTGATAAAATATACTCTTACCTGGGATTTGCAGGAAAGAATCTTGAAATAAATGTAATCTAATTTCATTATAGACAATACATTGTAAAAACAAAGCAAAAATTAAAAAGTGCTATGAAATTTAATAGAATATTCTCCAAAGAAGAGCACATTATATCTACAACTATCAGATGAATAAAGATTCAAATTTAACATTCTATCTTCTCCTAGTCAGCAGGCCATTTTCAGGAATGAAACTCATAAAAATTCTAGGATGGCTGAGATCAAAGAATACATTTAACCACTGCTACCAGGCATGCAATCTGAATACATTAGTGGAGATTACTAAAAAAGTAGAACTTAAAATGGCATAAGACATAGGATATGAATGTCAAATAGATGAAACTAAAAATCGAGCTAGATGATCATCAAAATTGGAATGCCTATTTAAACCATGACGAAGATTAAAAAGATTTCCGAGTAATAATTGAAATCATAATATTTTTAGGTAAGTGCATTGAATTTGGAAATTTATATTGTATGAAGTTATCTAGGGAGAGAAAGACAAAAGTCAAATTTTCTTTATAATATAGAGACACGAGCTTCACATTTATTTTTAAGTCTTTTCCATTTGTTGTATTTAGAAACCAGGATCTAGAAACAGACCATGAAAAGTAAGGTACTTTAAGAGAAGTTGGAATTAAAAATACAATTAATTGACCATATAGTAGAAGGGATGCAATTGGGTACAGACCAATACATGAACATATAGTCATTAATCATAAAGTAAAAAGGGAGGACTGAATGAGAGTCTAGGCAAATGAAGTATAAATTAAAAAACTACATAAAGCATAATCTCTTTCAATACAATAAAATACATGGTGTGAATTTATAGTCATTTGAATGAGGAATATCCCCCACTTGCTCATTAACAATTACTCCTATCTTAGTTACTGGTAAGGTGAGGGGATCCTAAAGAATTGGAGCTCTGGTATAAGAAGCTTATAACTGAGGCTGGGCTTTGAATATTTTCAGTCATGTGCCTGACTCCCAGTTCATTCTCACTTTCTACTTTCTGTACATGGCTAGGCTTGTCATATTTCATCAACCTGTTCCAGACATCAACCCCCATTACTCCACAGCCCATACAGGCACTCTTCCATAGCATAAGCTAAATTAGCATTACTACTTTAAATACTTCTTGTTACAACATTTAAACATGGCATTAGAATACTAACTAATGAAGAAATGGTGATAGAATATGTACTGTGCCAAAGAACAGCAAGAGATGGTAGGAACCAAAGGTTAAAATATTGTTGAAATAAGAGTATGTGGATGTGGGGGAATGGAGTCCAATTAAAACATTATACCTCAATATAGAAGTAGACTTATAAAAACCCAATCACATATATGAAATGTAATACAAAATTTATGAAAAGCTTAGGCTACCTGAAGACCCCTGGCAATAATACCAGGGTCTATCACCAGTGCATGAGCTACCATGTTGGAAGATATTTCCTATGAAGGCATGCCAGACTCAGCTGTAACTCAGGGGGAAGGACTTTGATTCTTCACAAACTTATTATGCCAGACTTCTTGGACACCCCATGGGAGCTCTTACCTGTTGGGAGGAGTGGATGGGGGTTGGGCTGTGCAGGTGAAAGGGGCTAGAGAAGGGGTAGGAGGGAGAATATTGGTTGGTATGTAATATGAAATTAAAATAATTTTAATAAAATATCAATTAAAGACTTAATGAGAAAGAAAACATTTTTGTAGATGGGCAGCAGTGGATTTGAAAGGAAGAAGTGAATAATGAACAAAGTCTTTCAAGTTAATGATTATTCTCTAATCGAAGCCTTCCAGTCAGCAGTGTCAGATTTAGAGGAGGAACAAATTAACTACTTTAACGTAAGAACACTGGGGGAATTTCTGTAAACACTCATCAACAAAAAGGACTGCTGCAGTCATAACAAATAACAGATTCATGCTTAGAATTATTATTAGCATTTCTCATATTTATTATCACTACAATTTTCCCAGATATTAACTTACTATTGCTACAATTTTAGATACAGTATATTGCTCCTATACACACCATTTATACCTGTGTTCCTTAAAATGCATATCTTTCGTATCACTTTAATTTTTGTTTTGAAATCTAACTGTAGTAATGCTTTTAGTCGGGTGAACATAAGAGATTGCTACAGTGTTCTGTTACATTAATCTAAATAAAACAGTCATTCTCTTTCCACCAACCGATCCACAAATAGGTGAGTAACCCCTGCTCTTACCCAACTCCTGTCCAAAGCACCATTCACCCAGATCTCCCCAGGCTTGCGCCTGCTTGGAGTAGACACGCCCAGGCAGGGAGGAGCTCCTTGAATCTGGGTACAGGCCACTCTTCCTTCCATTTCTGCCGACCAATCCAAAAGGAGGTGAGAGACCCCCTTTCTAACCCAACTTCCTTCCAAAGACCCTCCACCCTGATCAACCCGGGCCTGCTCCTGCTTGGGGTAGACCCTCCCAGGCAGTGAGGAACTCCCAAGCCTGGAAACACCCCACTCTTACTTCCTGTCCCGCCCCCACACACCTGACCCCTATGGAGGCCTAACTCCTTCAGAGTGAGGAGACTACCAGGAGAGGCAAGACAATCCAGAGCTGCTCACATTGAATTCCTGGCCCACACACACTACTGGGTAACAAGAAAAGATAGAAAGACCCCTCATGCACTCACTGGAAAAAGATATGGGAAGAAGATAGAATAAGAACTCGTTCAACAACAGAAAGACCAATATGACACCACCAGAATCTAGGGACTCCACTCCAGCAAGATCTGAAAAGCCCAACACAGTACATGAAGAATAGGTAGACCTCAAAAATTATCTCAGGAAGATAATAGAGACCTTTAAAGAGGAAACAAGAAAATCCCTTAAAGAAATAGAAGAATAAGCAAGCAAAAAATTACACGAAGTGGAGGAAAAGACAAACCAAAAAATTCAAGAAATAAAGAAAATCTCTTAAAGAATCTAAAGAAACCCAAGAAAAAACAACCAAACAAGTGAAAGAAGGTCTTGAAACAGTTCAAAGCATGAAAGCTGAATTAGACACAATAAAGAAAACACAGAATGAGATGATGCTGGAAATGGAAAGACTGGAAAACGATCAGGAACAAAAGACGTGAGTATAACTAATAGAATCCAAGAAATGGAAGAGAGAATCCCAGCTATTGGAGACTCGCTACAGGATATACATTCATCAACCAAAGAAAACCTCAAGTCCAACAAATCCCTAACACAAAATATGCAGGAAATATGGGACACTGTGAAAAGACCAAACCTAAGAATAATAGATATAGAAGAAGGTGAAGAAACACTGCTCAAAGATACAGTGTAGGGAGCTGCAGAAAACCGCACCCAAAAGATGGAGCCGGTTTCCGCCCTCCGCCAGCCCAACGGCGAGCGCTCTCTGTGGTAAACAACTCCAAATTAGGCAAAGGTCATGTATCCTCTTAATTCTGCTTGGAGACAACCTATCCTGGCATGCCACGTAGGGTTAGATGATTGGTAGATGTAGGCTATATCAGGCCCCGTCTCCCTCGGCCCTGGGCCGCCGCCGCCGCCATTATACATTGTACAAAACAAAGAGGTTCCCGATTAAACTGTGTTTGAAGAAGATACCTCGGTGTGGCGTCTTTCTTGCTGGTCAAGGGTGGACGCTGCAAGTGGTGGCCCGTACGGGGAATCAGAACTTCTCACAGTCGGGGGTAAGTTCCCAAGGTAAGTGGAACTGTAAAGTCCTTGGTGAATGCGGAGATAGGTCTCCGGTAAAGGAGCACCAAGGTCCTCGGGAAAGAGGAGATAGGTCTCCGGTAAAGGAGCACCAAGGTCCTCGGGAAAGAGGCAGTAAAGTCTCCGGAAAGGAGCAACACTGTTCGCGACAAAAGCGAACCGAAAGTAAAAACCCTCGCTTCTGCTTTAATTTGCAGAGTGAGAGTAAGTTAATGGACCCCGCTCTTATAGTGGTGATTTGGCTGCTTTTTAACATCGCAGTGTGGGCTTTTGTTTTCTGGTGGTGTTATCCGACTTGCAGTGAGAAAACAAAGGAGAAACAGAAAAGGGATAAGAAGCGAGTTTATCCTTCTCTAGGAAGGTTGAGAAAGGAGTTAAAAGAACCAGGAGAGGATTCAGAATCAGAGCAGGATATATGTGAGGATGAGGACATCATGGAGGAAGAGGAGGAAGAGATTATTGAGCTCATGGAAAAACATTCATTAAAAGTATCAGAAAAACAGCGTCCTAAAATGGCGACTGTAAAGCAAGGGCACCGCCCTACCGCTCCTCCCCCCTACTGCTCGAAAGAGGAAGTAGGAGGTCCTGGTTGCTCCACCTTCTGTCCGGAAGTGTGGCGTACGGTTCGCACTGAGCTTCAGGTTACTCAACCACTGGCTTATCCAGTTTTTACAGACGGTAACCAACAGAGATATCATGAACCAATTGACTTTAAAATAGTCAAAGCTCTGGCAGAATCGGTACGCACCTATGGGGTGACGGCAGCTTTTACAATTGCCCAGGTAGAAGCACTCAGTCGCTACTGTATGACACCCAGTGATTGGACAAATTTGGTAAGAGCTTGCTTATCACCAGGACAATATTTGGATTGGAGAGCTTTTCAAATTGAGTTTGCCAATGATCAAGGTGCGATTAATCGCGCAGCTGGTGATCAATATTGGGATGTGGACATGCTTCTTGGTCAAGGACGTTTTGCACAGCACCAAACAGGATATCCTCCTCAAGTGTATGATCAGATTAATCAAATAGCCATGAGGGCTTGGAGGTCTCTGCCTAACAAAGGTGAGGTCAGTGGAAATCTTACAAAGATATTACAAGGTCCTATGGAACACTTTTCAGACTTTGTGGCAAGAATGGTAGAAGCTGCAGGAAGAGTGTTTGGGGATCCAGATACTGCTATGCCTTTGATCAAACAGCTGATTTATGAACAGTGTACAAAAGAGTGCAGAGCTGCAATAACTCCATATAAGGGTAAAGGCCTTGAAGTCTGGATGAAAGTCTGTAGGGAGTTAGGGGGTCCGCTGACTAATGCTGGACTAGCAGCTGCTGTGATGCAATTAACTAAGAAAGGTGGAGGTTCAGGAGCTTGCTTTAAATGCGGCAAGCAAGGGCATTTGAAAAAGCAATGCCCCGAGGGAGGAAACACTAAAGTCAATAACTTTGCTCCGCGCCCTAAGCAACCTGGCTTATGTCCTAGATGTAGAAAAGGAAATCATTGGGCTAAGGATTGTAGATCAGTAAAAGACATCAGTGGACAGCCTCTTGTTCAGGGGTATGGAGGAGCCCGTCCAAAAAACGGACGACGGGGCCCACGACCCCAGGGCCCACAAATATATGGGGCCATGGAGGATCAGAACCAGGAGCAGAGTCCCGAAACCTGGCCCTCTCTTCGTCATCCGAGGGACCGAGGAGAGCCACTACAGGCTCCACGGGGCTGGACTTACGCTCCACCACCAGACTCGTATTAACTCCCAGAATGGGGGTCCAGCTTGTTGACACCGATTTTAAGGGACCCCTTGAGCCTGGCACAGTAGGTTTGCTTATAGGAAGATCATCTGCAGCATTGAAAGGCTTACGAGTACATCCTGGAGTTATAGATCCTGATTACATGGGTGTAGTAAAGATCATGGTAGAATCTCCTAGAGGGATTACAGCCATTTCTCCTGGAGACAGGATAGCACAGCTACTGCTTTTGCCAAGTTTGCATGACAAGTTTCCAGCACAAGCCAGAGAGAGAGGAGAGGGAAACTTTGGTTCCACTGGATCAAACTTAACTTTCCTAGCTTTAGATCTTGATCAACGTCCAACCCTTGAGTTAATAGTGAATGGTAAGAAAATCTTAGGCTTACTAGATTCTGGAGCTGATAAGAGCATCATAGCCACTAAAGATTGGCCCTCTGGCTGGCCTATACAGGTTTCTTCTCAAACTTTACAAGGTTTAGGCTATGCTAAGGCTCCTGATATGAGTGCTAGACAATTGCCTTGGAAAGATCAGGAAGGGCATTCAGGGACCATGCAACCTTATGTGTTAGACTTACCAATTTCATTATGGGGAAGAGATTTGTTAAAGGATATGGGTTTTAAACTCACAAATGAATACTCAGAAACATCTCAAGGTATCATGAAACGAATGGGATACGTCCCAGGCCGAGGCCTCGGGAAACATCTGTAGGGTCGTGCCAGTCCTATTATCCCACAACCAAGACCAAAGAATCTAGGTCTGGGTTTTTCCTAGGGGCCACTGAGGGAGGTATTCCTATTACCTGGAAAACAGAGGAGCCGGTATGGGTTCCTCAGTGGCCACTTTCCTCTGAAAAACTGGAAGCTGCTAAGACTCTAGTGCAGGAGCAGCTGGATCTGGGGCATATAAAAGCCTCTGTATCTCCATGGAATACTCCTATTTTTGTCATTAAGAAAAAATCTGGTAAATGGAGATTGCTTCACGATCTTAGAGCTATTAATCAGCAGATGCAAATTATGGGCCCTGTACAACGTGGTCTTCGGGCAATCTCACTGTGGATAGTTGGGATAAGCTTGGAAAAGATCTAGATTTTGTCTGGGCACAGGGAACGCTGAAGCCAGGGACGAGGCCTATTTGGAAAATGGTTCGCAGCTGTCTAGAGGATCAAAGATGCCGCAAGGCTGTAGAAAAGGGGCAGGAGACGTTAGAACAGCTGAAGGAAATAAATAGATACAAGTCATGGGGCCTGTACAGCGTGGTTTACCATTGCTGTCAGCCCTACCCAATCATGAAGAACCTGATTTGTGATGTGTACAGGATAGTGTTAGGTTTGCTTTTACTTTACCTTCTATTCTCCATACCATTATATGAGTGGGTGGTTTTACCCCAGGGTATGGTCAATAGCCCCACTATGTGTCAGCTTTTTGTGTGTCATGCTATTGCTCCTATTAGAGAGAAATACCCTGCTGTGAGATGTGTCCACTATATGGATGACATTCTCTTAACTAGTAAGGAGTTGAAATTGCTGCACTTAGCATATGGAGATTGCATTGGATATCCAATCTACCCTTAATGCTCAATTGAAAGGTGGCATTATGGTTTTGAATCAACACATTGATCTATTGCAGGAACAATTGGATACTTTATGGTAACTGGCACAGTTGGGATGTGAATGGAGAATGCCTGGTTTGTGTATAACAGCTGTTTCCTATCAGAATTATTCCTTAGCAGCAAACATGTCTAAGCAACCTTCATAGTATCTTCTAGGCAACTGGTCTGGGGATTTTGACAAGCTGATGCAGGAGCTGAGACTCTCCATAGTGCATGTGAATTCCACCAGGGTCGACATCTCGGTTGCGGAAGGACTGTCTGCGTGGATCACTCAAGCCATGAATCATCTGAAAGAGTGGGCAGGAATAGGTGCCCTGGGAGGAATGCTTATCCTAGTTAGCTTCATAGCGTTATGGTGTATCTGCAGGATGAGGGTCACACAGCAGAGAAGTAATACCATGATTGCACAAGCCTTTAGTTTAGTTAAGGAATGGGCTGGAGTAGGGGTTATGTTTTCCATGATGCTGCTAGCCATTTTTGTTTGCTTGTGGTGCCTATGCAGGATCAGGAAGTCGCAAAAATCCCAAGCTGCTATGTTGGTACAGGCCTTTGCTGCTGTGGAAGCAGGAAAGTACCCTCAAGCATGGTTATCCATACTGACAGACAAATAGATGTCTGTCTCGCCCTTGCTGAGTGAGTGATGCGTATCTGAATCAGTCATGCTCAATGACGGGCACCTACCCTCATGCTGAGCGAATAAGCATACATGTGTTCCCTTCAACCTAAGACATGAGCCTGTGAGGGCGACACAGTGACTCTTTGACGGGTAAGATAGGGACACTGGGGTTGAACCTAAGACAGAGATGACTGAAATCTGACAACAGATAGATACTGCTACTCCTATAATATTAAAACAAAAAGGGGGAACTGTAGGGAGCTGCAGAAAACCGCACCCAAAAGATGGCGCCGGTTTCCGCCCTCCGCCAGCCCGACGGCGAGCGCTCTCTGTGGTAAACAACTCCAAATTAGGCAAAGGTCATGTATCCTCTTAATTCTGCTTGGAGACAACCTATCCTGGCGCGCCACGTAGGGTTAGGTGATTGGTAGATGTAGGCTATATCAGGCCCCGTCTCCCTCGGCCCTGGGCCGCCGCCGCCGCCATTATACATTGTACAAAGCAAAGAGGTTCCCGATTAAACTGTGTTTGAAGAAGATACCTCGGTGTGGCGTCTTTCTTGCTGGTCAAGGGTGGACGCCGCAATACAGAAAACATATTCAACAAAATCATAGAAGAAAACTTCCCCAACCTACAGAAGGATATGCCTATGAAAGTACAAGTAGCTTACAGGACGCCTAACAGACTGGACCACAAAAAGAAGTCCCCCCGACACATAATAATCAAAACTCCAAATCTACAGAATAAAGAGAAAATATTAAGAGCAGCAAAGGAAAAAGGCCAAGTAACATATAAAGGCAAACCAATTAGAATCACACCCGACTTCTCAATGGAAACTCTGAAAGCCAGAATTTCTTGGATTCGTATCCTACAAACACTCAGGGTGCATGGATGTCAAGCCAGACTACTGTACCCAGCAAAACTTTCAATCACTATAGATGGAGAAAACATGATATTCTATGACAAAAACAGATTGAAACAATACATATCCACAAATCCAGCACTACAAAGGTTCTGGAAGGAAAATTCCAACCCAAGGGACATATCTACACTCACAAAAACACTGGCAATAGATAATCTAATTTTACCAAACACAAAAAGAAGCAGGAGGATGAAATCCACACACAATGAATTATTAGTTTAAATTCATTCACCACCAACAATAAATCCAAAACAAACAAGAACCAATGAACAATGGACCATTAATATCCTTAAATGTCAATGGTTTTAACTTAACCATAAAAAGATATAGGCTAACAGAATGGATACGAAGACAGAATCCATCCTTCTTCTGTTTACAAGAAACACACCTCAACATCAAAGACAGGCGATACCTCAGAGTAAAAGGATGGGTAAAGATTTTCCAATCAAATGGGCTCAAGAAACAAGGTGTAGCAATCCTAATATATAACAAATTAGACTTTAAACTAAAATCAATCAAAAGAGATGAAGAAGGGCATTTCGTACTTATCACTGATAAAGTCCATCAGGATGAATTTCAATACGGAACATCTATGCCCCAAATACGAAGGCACCCACATTTGTTAAAGAAACATTACTAAAGCTCAATCCACACATAAAACCACACACGCTTATAGAAGGAGACTTCAACACCCCCATTATGCCACTAGACTGGACCACCAGACAGAAAATTAACAAAGAAACAAAGGATCTGAAAGAAGTTATGATCCAACTGGTGTTAACAGATATCTATAGAACATTCCATCCAAACTCAAAAGAATATACCTTCTTCTCAGCGCCACCTGGCACCTTCTCTAAAATTGACCACATAGTAGGCAGCAAAGCAAACCTCCATAGTTACAAAAGAATTGAAATAACCCCCTGTATCTTATCAGATCACCATGCATTAAAGCTAGATTTCAAAAACAATACGAATGGCAAAAAACCTACATACTCTTGGAAAATGGATAACACCCAATTGCACCATCCCTGGGTTGAGGAAGAAATAAAAAAAACAAATTAAAGACTTCCTAGAAATTAATGAGAATGCAGACACAACGTACCCAAACTTATGGGACACTCTGAAAGCAGTGCTAAGAGGGAAGTTCATAGCACTAAGTGCCCACATGAAGAAACTGGAGAAAAGTCACATTAGAGAATTGACAGAACAACTGAAAGCATTAGAGCAAAAAGAAGCAAACTCACCAAGGAGGAGTAGACGCCAGGAAATAATCAACCTGAGAGCTGAAATCAATAAAGTAGAAACTAGGGAAACATTACATAGAATCAATGAAACAAAGAGTTGGTTCTTTGAGAAGATCAACAAGATAGACAAACATCTATCCAATCTAACCAAAAGGAAGAGAGAGAAAGATCATGCTAATTAACAAAATCAGGAACCAGAAGGGGGATATAACAATGTACACTGAGGAAATCTAGAGCATCTTCAGGTCATACTTTGAAAACTTGTACTCCACAAAATTTGAAAATCTAAAGGAAATGGAAAGTTTTCTGGATAAATATCACTTACCAAAATTAAACCAAGATCAGATAAACAGTTTAAACACACCCATAACACCTAATGAAATAGAAGCAGTCATCAAAAGCCTCCCAACCAAAAAAAGCCCAGGGCCAGATGGCTTCACTGCAGGATTCTACCAGTAATTCAAACAAGAGCTGATACCAGTACTTCTCAAACTGTTCCCCACAGTAGAAGCAGATGGGATATTGCCAAACTCTTTCTATTAGGCTACAATCACTTTGATACACAAGCCACACAAAGATATGACTATGAAAGAGAACTACAGACCAATAGCCCTCATGAACATTGATGCTAAAATACTCAATAAAATGTTGGCAAACTGAATACAAGAACATATCAGGAAAATCATCCACCACGATCAAGTAGGCTTCAACCCAGGGATGCAAGGATGGTTCAACATATGAAAATCCATCAATGTAATTCACCATATAAACAAACTGAAAAGGAAAAACCACATGATCATCTCACTAGATGCTGAAAAAGCCTTTAATAAAATGCAACATCCCTTCATGATAAAGATCTTGGAGAGAACAGGAATAACAGGAACATATCTAAACATGATAATCACAATATACACCAAACCAATAGCCAACATCAAACTAAATGGAGAGAAACTCAAAGTGTTCCCTCTAAAATCAGGAACAAAACAAGGCTGTCCACTCTCTCCATACCTCTTCAATATTGTACTTGAAGTTCTAGCTAGGGCAATAAGACAAGAAAAGGGGATCAAAGGGATAAAAATTGGAAAGGAAGAAGTCAAACTTTCACTTTTTGCAGATGACATGATAATCTATATTAGTGACCCAAAAAACTCTACCAGGAAACTCCTACTGCTGCTAAACACCTTCAGCAACATAGCAGGATACAAAATTAACTCAAAAAAATCTGTAGTTTTTTTTGTAGTTCCTCTGTAGCCCTACTGTATACAGATGATAAACCCAATAAGAAAGAAATCATTGAATCATCACCTTTCATAATATCCACAAGCAACATAAAATATCTTGGGATAACACTAACCAAAAATTGAAAGACCTGTACAATAAGAACTTTGAGACTTTAAAGAAATAAATTAAAGAAGATACCAGAGAATGGAAACATCTCCCATGCTCTTGGATAGGTACAATTAACATAGTAAAAATGGCAATCTTGCCAAAAACAATCTACAGATTCAACGCAATCCCCATCAAAATCCCAACAGTTTTTCACTGACATTGAAAGAACAATACTCAACTTTATATGGAAAAATAAAAAATCCAGGATAGCCAAAACAACTCTATACAATAAAGGATCTTCTGGAGGCATCACCATCCCCGACTTCAAGCTCTACTATAAAGCAATAGTTCTGAAAACAGCTTTGTATTGGCACAAAAATAGACAGGTAGACCAATGGAATCGAATTGAAAACCCTGATATTGACCCACCCACCTATGAATACCTTATTTTTGACAAAGGTGCTAAATCTATACAATGGAAAAAAGATAACATCTTCAACAAATGGTGCTGAAACAATTGGATTCTGACATGCAGAAGATTGCAGATAGATCCATACCTGTCACCATGCACGAAACTTAAGTGCAAATGGATCAAAGATCTCTCCATAAATCCAGACACACTGAACCTTCTTGAAGAGAAAGTGGGAATTACCCTTAAACAAATTGGCACAGGAGACCGATTCCTGAACATCACGCCAGTAGCACAGACACTGAGGTCTGCAATTAATAAATGGGACCTCCTGAAACTGAGAAGCTTCTGCAAGGCAAAGGAAACAGTCAGTAGGACAACACGACCACCCAAAGAATGGGAAAATATCTTCACCAACCCCACATCTGACAGAGAGCTGATTTCCAAAATATGCAAGTTTCTCAAGAAGCTAGCCACAAAAACACCAAACAATGAAATTAAAAAGTGGGATGCAGAACTAAACAGAGAATTTTCAACAGAGGTATCTGAAATGTCTGAAACACACTGAAGAAAGTGATCAAAATCCTTGGCCATCAGGGAAATGCAACTCAAAACAACTCTGAGATACCACCTCACACCTGTCAGAATGGCTAAAATCAAAAATACCAATGACAACCTATGCTGGAGAGGATGTGGAGAAAAAGGAACACTCCTCCATTGCTGGTGGGAGTGTGAACTTGTAAGACCACTCTGGAAATCAGTATGGCGGTTGCTCAGAAAAATGGGAATCAATCTACCTCAAGATCCAGCCATTCCTCTCTTGGGTATATACCCAAATAGTGCATGTTCATACAACAAGGACATATGTTCAACCACATTCATAGCAGCATTGTTTGTAATAGCCAGAACCTGGAAGCAACCTAGATGACCCTCAACTGAAGAATGGATAGAGAAAATGCGGTACATTTATACAATGGAGTACTACTCAGTAGAAAAAAGCAATGGAATCTTGAAATTCGTAGGCAAATGGATGGAACTAGAAGAAACCATCCTGAGTGAGGTAACCGAGTCACAAAAAGACAAACATGGTATGTACTCACTCATATATGAATTTTAGACATAGAGCAAAGTTTTACCATCCTATAATCCTCTTCACCAAAGAAACTAGGAAACATGAAGGACTCTATGGGATAATTAGACCCCAGGAATGGGAAGTGGCAAGAACTCCTGAGCTAATTGTGAGCATAAGGGTAGGGGAGAGGGTGCTGCCACAATAAGAGCACAAGAAGAGAAGTAGAGGAGAGGAAATGGAGAAGCAGAGATATTGAGTAGGGGGAAGAATAGAGGAGAGAGAGGAGGATGAGAAATACAATTCTATAAGGAGTCACTATAGGTCTGAGAAGAGATCTGGAACTAGGGAGATCTCCAGTGACCTACAAGGATGACACAATCTGACACTCCAGGCAATGGAGGAGAGGATAACCTAAAAGCCCTTCCCCTAAAATGAGATTGATTACTACTCTTTATGCCATCCTAGAGCCCTCATCCAGTGGCTGATGGAAGCAGAGACAGACATCCACAGAAATACACTGAGCTGAAATCTAGAATCTAGTTGAAGAGAGGGAGGAATGAAGATCGAAGGGGTCTGTACCAGGTTGGAGAAACCCACCGAACAGTTGGCCTGAACAAGGGAGAGCACATCGACCCCAGATGCTATCTAGAGGCCAGTACAAGACTGATCCAGCCCCCTGAATATGGAGGCCAATAAGGAGGCCTCTGCACTCCAGGGAGCCTCTGGAAGTGGATTAGCATTTTCCCTGGTACAAGAAGGGACTTTGAGAGCCCATCCCACATGAAGGGATACACTCTGGCCCTGGACACATGCGAAAGGGCCTAGGCCCAGCACAGGAAGATTTGGTTGACTTTGCAGAGCCCCTGTTGATGGCCCTACCCTGCCTGAGGAGTGGTGGGTGGATGGGGTGGGGGGTAGGTTGGCGGTGAGGGAGGAGGGATGGGAGTGAGGGGAGGGAGAGGGAGAAGGGACTTACATGTGAAACAAGCCTGTTCCCTAAATTATATATATATATAATATATATATATATATATATATATGTTAAAATAAAAAATATATAAAACATAAAATAAAACAGTCATTCTAACAAATATCATGTTTTGGAGATAAATTCAATTAATATTTGTTTGATTACTCATATACATATCTACCAGCTCTATTATTAAAAATATAACATATAATATCAATGAGTGTTTCAAGTAAAACCATATAAATGTACAAAACATATATATGTATTTAATTATTATAATCTCAGGTTCATTTGAAATTAGAAGGCTTTACTTTGTTTTCTTAAATAGATGGAATAGTTTAATTGTACCAACTATAGCTGTATATTGATATGTTTGAGTTGTACTATGTATTGAAATACTGAACAAAGCATTAAATCAGGAAAATATAATTTAAAAAATGCAGAACCTTGAAAGTAATATTTGCTGATATAGTACATATGAATATGGTCAGAATAGACAATTTAATGAAAATATAATTCTTTGAGATTTTCCCCCAAAATTTATGTGTACACTCCAGACATGTTGATATGCATGTAGAGTTTCAGCTCCAGGAATGAGGTGGTGCAAAGAATTTTGGGGACCTGACTGAAAAGTCAGAAATTAAAACAAACTACAAAGTTTATGCTATTGTGATACAACATGGCAATCAAACTGACTTATATAACAGGAACCGAAATGCAGACACACAACTGGACCATACCTCTACCTCTTCCACTTCAGAAAGTGGTATCACTTCAGTATAAACAAAGCCAATGACAGCAGTTAACAATAGAATCTTAATTTTTGTAATTCTTGGTTTCCAACTTCTTGAGAACTTCTCAATAGTGCATTTGTTGCAGAGTATAAGAATTGAAATCCATTATGTGAATTTATTTTATTGGATCAAATGCAATATCAAGTGTGGTTCATTTTGAACCCTTTATATTTTTTTTGTGCCAGAGCAACCAGTTTGGTATGCAACTAGTCCAAGACTTAGATTGACACTGTTACATTTTGTCAATGACATTTTCATTCAGGGAAATTCATCATGAGGTGGATTACTGTCAAGTAAATGAGGAAACAAATCATATAATTCTTAAGGTCAGCAATATGACTGTATTCATATGATATCCTCTGTCATGTAATGAAGAATGATATTCACATTTCACTTTATAAATTTCTAATTTATGTTATTACTTGTGTCATTGCAAATTCATAGCATCTAAGCAGTAACCTAGTATAATTACTATGATAAAAGAATCTAACACTGAGATTAATATTTCCTTTTGGGAAATTTCAATACAATGTAGAGGATTGTCAAGAGAAGAAATTTTTAATAACTAAATTCTGTTACTGTGAAAATCATGAAGACCACATATTTACATATGCATTTTAAGGGTATTATTGTTCCTCGTATTCTCGTTGACTCAAAACACACCACTCATCCCATAACTACCTCTATGATCCCTCTGGCCATAAGATTATTATGGAGTTGAACAGGAGAGAATATAAATTTTACATTTGCACAATTATAGCTTGTAGTAGTGGTCTTTAGTTGTTTTCATGTTTAAGGTGAGCTTTTCCCACCTTCTTGGCAGTACTATATAGATTTTGTACATTAATATTCATATAAGTGTACTAAACAAAATTGTTTGTACATGTGTATTTTTCTAACAATATGCTAATTGCTGTTTATCTTAATGATTTTTAGTTATTTTAAAGCATACAGGCTTGCAATGTGGATCTGTTGTTAGACTCAATAACTATCTAATAATATTAGGGCAAATTAAAGCTTAAAATTAGCTAGAAAATTGACCTTTCAGATTTGAATGAGTGATATTAAATAGAACTATTTAAATCTTAGACATATAAGGGTGTGACATTCACACCATTATACTTTTTAAAGAAATATCAGAAAAAAATGCACTTCAAAGGAAAATATTAACATGTTTTCTTTACTTGAATACGGTGAAGACACTTTTCCAGATTTAATAAGATTCATTCATTTTCTATGATTGCATAAATCAGTATTCATACAAGGAATCACAGTGAAGCTGTGGCATAGGGGAGGCCACATGGTCATTAAATGGGGCATGCCAACATTTTAATAATGTCTCCTTTTCTATAACCACTTTTTCTTTCTATTTCAATGCAATTGGTTCATATTGCATGCGTATTCATTCATACAATATAAGAATTGGTTGATATTTATGTGCTCATTGTAAGCACAAATTCACAAGACTTCTTGGAAAAAATTGGCTAAAGATTATATATTTCTTAATGTTGTGTCGGCTATAGCTTGGATGGTCAATTTAATACAGTGTAATTTTAATCCTTAATTGATTGATTGCCCTCATTAAGTTTGTTGGCGTTTCTGGATAGATCTTGTTTGGCTGTGGTTAAGATAATAGGCGGCAGCGAGATAACTGTCCTGATTTTGATAGAGGCTTGATGTTCCAGCTGTCTGATTCTCACACCATTCTCCATTCACATGAAGCTGGCCTGTATAAAACAGCAAGTTATTTGAAAATTTTTGGACTAGACTCCATAATCCTACATTTTTATTTTAATATTATAATCTCAGAAATAAAATAGAGACATTACAAAGAAAACTAGTTAAGCATAGAGACTAAGGACACAGAGACCCATGCAACAAGCAGCCTTCTCCATAACTAACTTGAGTTCCCTTGGAGGAGATATTGTCCTTTGAGAGCATGAGGCCTATCTTCGGTTTCACTATTTATGTTTCCCCAATACTGGATTTTAAACTGGAAATTTAGATCTAATGAAGACTCTCCTTCTGAATAAATTTTGATCTGTTTAGTTCATCACAGTAACAGGAAGAACCTGGAAGACAATGTAACCCAAATAATGAATGCCTACTTCAACACATTGTTTATCATATAAAATGCTCCATTCTTGTTTTTATAAACGTAATATTATTTGGAAGTGGCTGTGTTCATATGTCAATAAACAAGAAAAGGATTCAGAAAAGGAGAAACAAAATTTTTCTTGGGTGAGGAGGGGGGTTGTAGCACAACAAAAATCACATGAGTACAAATCACAAATACATGTGGATTTTAATAGGCACAAGCCTGTTAAACAGAGCAATGTAGGACAGGAGTGAGTGAGAAGATTAAATGACAGCATGGAGTACATGTCACAATGAAGCATTACGTTGAATGCTATTTGTTATTCTTTTTACAAAAACAAAAATTAAGAATACTGTATTCGTATGAAAAAATGACTGAGGAGAATTTTGAATATTTTATTCCACTGGCAACAAGGAAAATGTGATTTCTATATTCATCACAGGAAAATAACGTGTCTGGCTAAATTTTTGTTTTAATTCTACAAAGGAGTCACTACAAAAGGAAGTGAGACAGCAGGGTAGAATTCTTTCTGGAGGTGTAACAAATTTTCATAAAAGCAAAACTTCAACCATGAACAATCATCAATATAGTTGCATGCAAAGACTGCCATTTTGACAACTCCAGATGAAATGCCACTTTAGACAGAGAAATCTGTTTCTTTTGCAAGATGAAAACTTGTATTTGTTCAAAGACTGCTGAGAGATGCACAATCAATTTTCCACATTTATAATCTCTTGCACTATTTTTACAATACCAATTGTTCAGCCTTGGATACTGGTATATATGAACAATATTAAATGAAATTAGATGCTGTTTTATACTTTCATATATATATATATATATATATATATATATATATGTATATATATATATATTAAATAAATATAATATGCTCATTACATCATAAATATATAAAAATATTTAAAGAAGAGGAGATGGGGGCGCTGGAGAGATGGCTCCGAGGTTAAGAGTACTGGCTGCTCTTCTAGAGGTCCTGAGTTCAATTCCCAGCAAACACATGGTGGCTCACAACCATCCGTTATGAGATCTGGTACCCTCTTCTAGTGTGCAGATATACATGGAAGCAGAATGTTGTATACATAATAAATAAGTAAAATCTTTACAAAAAGAGGAGATGAATTAGGATAGAAGAGAATAGCTCAGGAGGTATTGGAAAATGCGCAGGAGTAGTGATGATATAGCAGTTCTGATTTTCTATGTTGTCACAAATTTAAAATGAAGCCATCCTTGGTTTCCTGTGCTTTGCATGTGGAATGTTTTCCACGTGTAACCAGAATTTACTATGTGAGTAAAATCTATTCTCGATAAACAATATTGTTCATAAAATTAAAATAAGGATGCACAGTATGATGCTTGCAACACTTTTTATGTTTTGTGTGCTTCTTGTTACTTTGGTGTATTTTTCCCTTTTTCAAAAAGAATCATTCATCAGTGAAACACTTTAGATGACTCATGAAAGAAACAAATTCAACTACATGATGATTTTATAAAGTAAAGAAGATAAAAATTATTATCTTGAAAATGCAAGCTTTATGAAATGTGAAAATTGAAAGCTATAAAATTACATGAAAATTGTAGATGCATAGATATCACTCTGTAACAGACACAAATCTTTAGGGTTTAATATTCACTCTTTCTGTTCTTGTTCTTTGTTCATTCTTTCTCTCCATATGTATGTTTTGGTAAAATTCATGGTTTCGCTGAGCATGATACAGTGTTTCTTCCTTGATATTAGATAAGTTTCTGGCTGTTCACAGTTATTAAGACAGTCTTGTAAAGCAGGTTCATCAAGGGATAACAAATAGGATGAAGGTTATGACAGGAAGAAAAAGCTGGAAAAGTTACCATTTGTATCATCAAAATGTCAAACTAGAAAGAGGAGTTTTCAGCTTGAGTAGATGTGGAGATACATTTTCAAAAACAAGTTCAGTGTTATTTAGCCATTAGAAGACCTTTAAGACACAACCACAGCATAATAAAAATCTAAAAGAAAGAAAAAAGACAAGAGTGTGAAGTGGAAGTTAATTAAAAAATGAAATAAACAAATGATTCTGTTCTAAAAGATCCAAACATTCATGTATGCATTATGTCCTGTATCTGGTTCTCCCCAGAGATACAGCCTTTCTGATATAGGATGTGTGTTGTTTTACAGGAGTGACAAACCAAATTATAAACTAATTCATACAGTGCTGTGTTGCTTATATTTCCTGAGTTTGTATAAATCCTCTTAATATCCACATTCATTAAACTGTGATATGGTACAATGCAGGATGTGAATTCAATTTTCTTGCATCTATGGAGATATATCTTGTGCTGTGATTTTGAGAACTTTCCAGGGATTTCTTAGAAGAATGTTCTGTTGATTTCTTTCAGGGCACTTTGATTTGAGATGTCATTTAAATCCTGCATTTCTTTCTGTGTGTGAATATATTGTGGTGGAAGTACTTGTCTAGGGATGAGTGGGGGATATTGATGTAAACTAATCATTTTGTTGGTTTAGATATATGTTTCCATTATTACAGCTGAGTCTAGTGGGTTGCATATATATTTAGAATGTTAATCCTCTGTTGGTCATATTTTCTCAAGTGAGAATGAAAGATCTCCCCTCATTTCTTCTTACTAACTTCAGTGTAAAATCTAAATTATCAGATATTAGGATAAATACAGGTGCTTGTTTATTGTTTTTCAGTGATTAATTATAGGTCATATTTAATCCTTGGTAAGTGGATTTTTCCCTCTTAAAAAGTTTTGAACCATTTTATGTGATATCCACTTTATCAGATATTACAACACCAAAGCAACTTGTATTTGTTTTATATTAGTATGCCATATTCTGATTTCTCACCATAAGGTACTTTCTATAGTTGAAACTGAGCTGTGTTTCTTGAAAGGACCATTGATGGTAGATCCTGCTTTCTCAGCTAAACTGTTAGTCTGTATCTTTTGTGGAACAACTGAGAGCATTAATATCCAATGTTGATTCTGTAAGATACACAATAATATCTGTTATGTTGTTGCTTTTGTGTTGTTTTCTAAGAATCTTTAAGATTATTTGTTCTCATGTTATTTCTTTGTTCTTTCTATTCAATTCAGTATGTTTATCCTTCTCTTTACGTTGAAATATTCTTTCTGGAAATTTCTTTAAAGCTAGGTTAATACTCATTAATAAATTTCATGTTTGTATGAAGAAAACGTTGATATCTGTAGTAGTTTCTGGTTTACTCTATTCTTCGCACATTCTGGAGCCTGACAACCAGCTCCCAAATAAATTATACACAAGGTTTTATTCTTTCTTATAACTGGCCAACTTTAGCTTGACTAATTTTTAGACATCTTTGCTGAACTTATCCTATATAATTTTATATCTTGGATTTTACCTTTCTTTATGTCTTTTCTTCTTATTCAGTGCAAGTTGAATTGTAGCAGTTTTGTTGGACTGTTCCTTTCTCTCTTCTTCAACTCTTTTGCTCCTTCCTTTTACTTTTCTCTTGATCCTTTTCTCATCTCCCATATTTATCCTTCTATTTATTCTCTCTACTTTCAGCCCTGGCTGTCATTTCTCAAGCATGGCTATTGAACATTATCTTCATTATTAGACCATCAGGTGTTTTAGACAGGCAAAGAATCACAGATTCTCAGAATTAACCAAATGCAACACAAAATAGTACAAAAACATCTTTAAATCATTCGAATATTCCACAGCATAACCGAATATTACACATCTTTTAGTAATATTCTAGAACAGATATCTCCTTAAATTTTAGTAGACTGCTTTTATGCATTTTGTAATCTGCTTTGGCTGTTGTAGCCCTGTTTTGTTTAAAATATAAATAATAATTTCCTTGAAGAAAAATATTCTTTCCTTCAACTTGAACTGGGCTATTTTTGAGTGTGTGATAGAATTGATCAGTCTTTGAATACAAAATGTTGTAGGTAGACACCTCATCAGCTATTTTAGGGACTAAAGAAGTTTATTAAAGATTCTTTTCAACATTAAAGAACTTTTCATGAACAGCAGACATTATTCAAATTACATCCCACTATATTTGTGCCAATACTAGGACGGCCAACATGATCTTGCTCTTATTTGGACCAGGTTTTTAAAATCACAGCAGCAGACTGAAACCAGAATGCAAGGTAAGTCTGAAATAGAAATAAAAATGACAGAAACTATCATATAAAAATCATACATTATATTTTAACAACAAAATAAATGCAGTTATAATGCATATTTGGAAGAAAGATAAAGCAGCTAAATGTGACAGAAATAAAATATTGTGTGAGGAAATAAGGAAAATTGTGAGTGTTTACGAAGCACATATGAGAATCATCAATCTTATAATTGTAAGAGACAAAGTTCATAGAAGTACACAGGTGGCAATACTGGCTAGAGATTTCTATCAGCAAGTAAATTTTAAGCAGCATTAGGGAGATTGTGGGGAAAGAGAGAATATATAGCAGTTATACACTACAAGAATAATTGTAGAAAGTTTTTTACATACTTAACATGCTGGCTATGAAACAACAAACTAGAAGATGGCATGATATACTTTGCTCTAGAAAGAACACTAAAGGTTTTATTTAGTCCTTGACCTTCATGTATACTACTAACCTATATACAGTGTGTTCATGGACTAATAGTTACATAAAATCCATTGCAGAAAAACATATGTTTATAATTGGATTTGAAGTATATTCCATAGAAGGTCTTCAAACTAGGTACTGTAAACATGATCAAATTCCATAAGTATGAAAATATAGTATACTATGTGAAACCAATTTCTCTTAGCCTGAATATTTTAATTCCATCCTTTAGACTCCCCTTGTGGCAAAGATATTGCACTGTATGATTATGGGACAGACATCCTACCTATTTTCTTGAATCAAATAAGATCATTGTTCTTTACCAGTTCTAGGAATTCAATCTTTCCTGATAAGATAATTGATTTGAACTCTTTCTAAGCTAACTGTTAGTTTGTTAAGTTCATTTGATGTGGGCACTAAATATCCCATGTAAATATAGAATAGAAGAGTAGTGTGCATGGTACATGCATTGTCATTCAGAAAAATTGTCTGGATTGAAACATAAAACATGAACAATGGCATTCTCCACTGTGTAAAGACTTTCAATTCTAAATATTGGCAAGCTCATTTTGATTCCCGGAGTCTACTTTATGGTGAGTAAGAAGAAGCCAAACCAGAGAACCTCCTGGACAGGGGGAAGCAAGTAGTTTGTCTTGCCCTAGGCAGACCAGGCAAGTGCTAGCCTTCTGATATTGCTGGGCTATTCCTGCTCCAACTCAGGGGAGAGTTGAGATTGGGCCACTGCCTCAGGCCAGACTTCTGCTTGCCCACTCTATAGTTTCCTGTCCTGAGGATTGCAGACTTGTCAACTCACACCCAGTGGATAAAGCAGCCACAATTCTGCTGACATCATTGCATTAATCCTGCACCTACTCACTGGGAGTACGAAGTGCCTAAGACTCACCTGTAGGGGAAGCTGCCCACTTAGGGGTGTGCCTAAACACACCATCGAGGGCATGGTCAGGGTGACGTAGAGTGAAAGTTTCAGGTGGCTAGGTTTCACTTTAGCTTTTGCTTTTTGGCTTGCTGTACAGACTGCTGCCACACCCGCTGGCTAGGTTGCTCGTAAGTAAGTAAGTAAGTAAGTAAGCCTTTTCCCTATTAAATACCCTTATATTTCTACTTGGCTCAGTATTGGTAATTTCGCACTTTATCTGGTTGTCAGGAGTGGGATATTGGAAACCTACACCCCATTTGGGACAGGCTGTGGGTTCAACTGGGCCTGCGGCCTAGGCTGGGAATGCTCCCGCTCTCCACAGGTGCCCCCAAGTCCCAGCTGACCTGCTGCATCACACAAGAGCATTCCCACTGGAGCTAAGCTGCTCAGAATAATCTGCCCAGCTTGGAGACAATTTCTAGCTGCCTAGAGTTGAGTAGGCCTTGGCTTTCAACAGCAGCTTCCCCAGGCCTCTGCTGCAGTAAAGCCACATCTTCAGTGGTTGCAGCCGCAAGGCCGTATAATCACTAAGATAAGCACAGTCGCTTTGTGACCTCTCTCCATTGCTGCCACTGACTGCTGCCAAATGCAGTGCCGAGTAGCTGAATGCCTGTGCAACCTGCTGGTCAAAAATATTTACTGCATCTGGAGTAAACTCAGGTAAAATTATGGCAGACTATATATCATTTGCTAAAAATTGGTAATATTTTTGCTTATTACGTGAATTCAATGTTTGAGAAGGATGCTAATTTGCCAATTACTGGCCTATATACCGTAATGGAAGTTAGCCTACTAGTAAACATAATATTACTAGCCAGAAGGCTCAGGCACAGGGACAGAGATAACCTCACCACCTGCTTGCAGGAAATAACAGCTTTCCACAATGAGGTTTTGGAGAACAGATTAGGTCAGACCACAATTGTGCAGCAAGTGGAACAGAAATTGGATGATAAGCTTGGCTCTGTGTCCAATACACTAAAGACAGAGCTGTCTGTTACCCAAGATGAGATGCAGCATTTTTATAATAAGATAAACACAGAGAGATCCTCCATGTCTGAGGCTTTAGAGGCTAGGCTGTCAGAAGGCCATCACTAGCTAAAGAATATCTGTAGCCAGCTAAAAACTCAGATAGGCAATGTTACCCAGAAACTAGATGCAATGGTGCAAAATACCCAGGATAGTGTTGAAGAATTGGACAATGCCATTCAATCAATTATTGAAGCATCGAAGGTAGCAGATCACAAATTTGAGTCTAGATTTGAATGTTTGGAAGATAATTTACAGTATAGGGCTGACAGATTACATAGGTCCATATGGTCGATTGCTGAGGACTCAAAATCAGCAAATCATGACCTCAAATCTAGAATACAATACCTAGAAGGCAGTTTCCATACCATCCAGATGCTGCCTAAGGACGATCATATTAAAGACCTAGAAAAACATGTAGAGGAGCAGTTAGAACAATTTATAGATTCACTAACATGCTTGGAATCTTTTATCATTAAGGAGATTGAAACTTTTCAGAATGATATCATTACTAGGCTTAAAGATCATTGGGATGCCTCAGAGGCAGAGTCACTCCAATCTGAGGTACCTACTCCACCCAGGTATCATGACTATTCTTCTAAGGTTGTTACTTGTACACCATTAGTGTACCCAGCTACCATGCTAGAAAAGCCAGCTTCTAAAAAACACCCTCATAGATGGATGGCTTATGAATGGCAACCTGTACAGCTGAAGGATCTTAAGAATATTAAAGAATCAGTTGTCTCATATGGTCTCCATAGCCCATACATAAAAGAGCTATTACATTCATGGGCAACCTTTAACAGGGTGACACCTACAGATTGGAAATGATTGGAAGCAGCCATACTTGAGAATTTATGGCAAATCCAGTGGAAGGCATTGGTGAGGGAAGGGGCAAAGCTCCTTGAGCATCAGGGCATAAAGGAAGGTTTTGAAATCCCTCTAGATAAGATTCTTGGTGAGGGTATTTTGCTAACCCACTGGCTCAGGCTGAATATGATGACGAGATACTGTCCCAATGCAGGAAAGCAGCATTAAATGCCTGGGATAAGGTTTGTGAGCCAGGAGAATGATTAGAAGCTTATACCAGAATACAACAGGACCTACAGAACAGTTCCAGGACATCTTACAAAGGTTAAATAGGGCAGTAGAATTACAGGTAACAGATCCAGAAACAAGACAATCAATTATATATACAATAGCTTATGATAATGCAAACACAATATGCAAAAGAATACTTTTGCCTTTGAAGATCAGATCAGCTCCCCTAGAAGAATGGGTTTTGCATGCATCCAATATTGGCTGTCATGTGTAAGACACTGGAGCTTGGGTAGGAGAAGCCATTTCGAAAGGTTTAAAAAGGCAACAGGAAATTAAAAGTTCTAGAGGTAAGGATGTAAGGGATTGGCAAGGAGAAGCACCTTACAGAGGTCAACATAGGTACCAAGAGTCTAGAGGTTACTACTACTATGAACCAGAACCTTGAGTCGGAAGAGCCTTCCCATGGAAACAACGAAAACGCCAGGAACCTAGATGTTTCAACTGTGGTAAAATGGGACATACTAAGAGAAATTGTAGACAAACAAATTCTAACAATGCCTCATATGGAAGGCCACTGCCTTCTGGATTGTGTAGAAGATGTGGTAAGGGCAGACACTGGACCAATGAAAGTAAATCGACCAGGGACCTGCAAGGAAACCCTTTAAGACTGGGAAACCTCAAGGGGGTACTCAAGAAGTCCCCCACTTCGACAAAGGTTGGGTCATTCCCAGTAGCAGTGGGAGACAATCATTCACAAGATGAATAGATAGTTCTTTGGCTATTGTGAAAAATGATACTGCTCTAGATGGTAGTTGGAACAGTGATGAGGAATCAAATGTGAATGGACAAATTAAGAAACACATAGTTTGGCAAACTTCTATTAATGATAAAAGACCTCAGTTGAAAGCGAAAATTTGTCAAAGGCTTTTTCAGTATCTAGTGAGATGATCATGTGGTTTTTCTTTTTCAGTTTGTTTATATAGTGGATTACATTGATGGATTTTTGTATGTTGAACCATCCTTGCATCCCTGGAATGAAGCCTACTTGATCATGGTGGATGATTTTTCTGATATGTTCTTGGATTCGGTTGGCCAATATTTTATTGAGTATTTTAGCATCGATGTTCATGAGGGATATCGGTCTGTAGTTCTCTTTCTTAGTCTTATCTTTGTGTGGCTTGGGTATCAAAGTGATTGTAGCCTTGTAGAAAGAGTTTGGCAATATCCCATCTGCTTCTATTGTGTGGAACAGTTTGAGGAGTACTGGAATTAGCTCTTGTTTGAATTTCTGGTAGAATTCTGCAGTGAAGCCATCTGGCCCTGGGCTTTTTTTGGTTGGGAGGCTTTTGATGACTGCTTCTATCTCATTAGGGGTTATAGTTCGATTTAAACTGTTTATCTGATCTTGATTTAATTTTGGTAAGTGATATTTATCCAGAAAGCTGTCCATTTCCTTTAGATTTTCCAATTTTGTGGAATACAGGTTTTCAAAGTATGACCTAAAGATTCTCTGGATTTCCTCAGTGTCTGTTGTTATATCCCCCTTTTCATTTCTGATTTTGTTAATTAGCATGCTCTCTCTCTGCCTTTTGGTTAGTTTGGCTAGAGGTTTGTCTATCTTATTGATCTTCTCAAAGAACCAACTCTTTGTTTCATTGATTCTTTGTACTGTTTTCCTAGTTTCTACTTTGTTGATTTCGGCTCTCAGGTTGATTATTTCCTGGCGTCTACTCCTCCTTGGTGTGTTTGCTTCTTTTTGCTCTAAAGCTTTCAGTTGTTCTGTCAATTCTCTAATGTGACTTTCCTCCAGTTTCTTCATGTGAGCACTTAGTGCTATGAACTTCCCTCTTAGCACTGCTTTCAGGGTGTCCCATAAGTTCGGGTATGTTGTGTCTACATTCTCATTAAATTCTAGGAAGTCTTTAATTTATTTTTTTTATTTCTTCCGCAACCCAGGAATGGTGCAATTGGGAGTTATTCGTTTTCCACGCAAATGCAGGTTTTCTGCAATTTGTATTGCTGTTGAATTCTAGCTTTAATGCATGGTGGTCTAATAAGATACAGGGGGTTATTTCAATACTTTTGTACCTGTGGAGGTTTTCTTTGCTGCCAACTATGTGGTCAATTTTTGAGAAGGTTCCATGTGGCGCTGAGAAGAAGGTATATTCTTTTGTGTTTGGATGGAATGTTCTATAGATATCTGTTAAACCCAGTTGTGTCATAACTTCTTTCAGATCCTTTGTTTCTTTGTTAAGTTCCTGTCTAGTAGTTCTGTCCAATGGTGTAAGGGGGGTGTTGAAGTCTCCTACTATAAGTGTATGTGGTTTTATGTGTGGTTTGAGCTTTAGTAATGTTTCTTTTACAAAAGTGGGTGCTTTCGTATTAGGGGCATAGGTGTTCAGGATTGAGACTTCATCTTGATGGACTTTTCCTGTGATGAGTATGAAATGCCCTTCTTTATCTCTTTTGATTGCTTTCAGTTTAAAGTCTAATTTGTTAGATATTAGGATTGCTACCCCAGCTTGTTTCTTGAGCCCATTTGATTGGAAAATTTTTTCCCATCCTTTTACTCTGAGGTATTGCCTGTCTTTGAAGTTGAGGTGTGTTTCTTGTAAACAGCACAAGGATGGATTCTGTCTTTGTATCCATTCTGTTAGCCTATATCTTTTTATGGGTAAGTTACAACCATTGACATTTAGGGATATTAATGTCCATTGTTCATTGGTTCTTCTTTGTTTTGGATTTATTGTTGGTGGTATCACTGTGTGTGGATTTTGCCCTCCTGTTTCTTTTTGTGTTTGGTGAAATTAGATTAAGTACTGCCAGTGTTTTTGTGAGTGTAGTTATGTTTGTTGGGTTGGAGTTTTCCTTTCAGAGCCTTCTGTAGTGCTGGATTTGTTGATATGTATTGTTTAAATCTGTTTTTGTCGTGGAATATCTTGTTTTCTCCATCTATAGTGATTGAAAGTTTTGCTGGGTACAGTAGTCTGGATTGGCATCCATGCTCCCTTAGTGCTTGTAGGGTATCTGTCCAAGACCTTCTGGCTTTCAGAGTTTCCACTGAGAAGTCGGGTGTGATTCTGATTGGTTTGCCTTTATATGTTACTTGGCCTTTTTCTTTTGCTGCTCTTAATATTTTCTCTTTACTCTGTAGATTTGGTGTTTTGATTATTATGTGTCGGGGCGACTTCTTTTTGTGGTCCAGTCTGTTTGGTGTCCTGTAAGCTTCTTGTACTTTCATAGGCATATCCTTCTGTAGGTTGGGGAAGTTTTCTTCTATGATTTTGTTGAATATGTTTTCTGTACCTTTGAGCAGTGTTTCTTCACCTTCTTCTACCCCTATTATTCTTAGGTTTGGCCTTTTTAAGGTGTCCCATATTTCCTGGATATTTTGTGTTAGGGTTTTTTTGGACTTGAGGTTCTCTTTGGTTGATGAATATATATCCTCTAGCGAGTCTTCAGTAGCTGAGATTCTCTCTTCCATCTCTTGAATCCTGCTGGATATACTTACATCTTTAGTTCCTGATCGTTTATCCAACCTTTCCATTTCCAGCATCGCTTCATTCTGTGTTTTCTTTAATGTGTCTAATTCAGCTTTCATGTTTTGAACTGTTTCAAGAGCTTCCTTCACTTGCTTGGATGTTTATTCTTGGCTTTTTTTAGATTCTTTAAGAGATTTATTTATTTCTTGAATTTTTTGGTTTGTCTTTTCCTCCAAATCATTTAATTTTTTGTTTGCTTTTTCTTCTATTTCTTTAAGGGATTTTCTTGTTTCCTCTTTAAAGGTCTCTATCAACTTGCTGAGATAATTTTTGAGGTCCATCTCATCTTCATGCTCTGTGTTGGGCTTTTCAGCTCTTGCTGGAGTGGAGTCCCTAGATTCTGGTGGTGTCATGTATTCTGTCTTCTCCCCATATCTACTTTTAGTGGGTGCAAATGGGGTCTCTCTATCTCCTCTTGTGGCCCAGTGGTGTGTGGGGGCTGGGAATTCAATGTCCACCACTCTAGATGATCTTGACGCTCCTGGTAGTCTCCTCACTAGTTCTTAGTTACTCGGTCGTTCGGCGGATTGGAAGAGTGGGGTGCTAGCAGATTTGGGGTGCAGGGAGCTCCTCCCTGCCTGGGCGTGTCTGGCCCAAGCCGGCAGGCACAGGCGGGGGTGGGGGGATATGGGTGGTCGGGTTTTTTTGGTCTGGGGTCGGGAGCGGGCAGAAACTCACTCACCTATTTCCAGGTCAGTCGGTGGCGGCGGAATGGAATCGAATTGAAAACCCTGATATCGACCCACGCACCTATGGATACCTTATTTTTGACAAAGGTGCTAAATCTATACAATGGAAAAAAGATAGCATCTTCAACAAATGGTGCTGGTACAATTGGATTCGGACATGCAGAAAATTGCAGATAGATCCATACCTGTCACCATGCACAAAACTTAAGTGCAAATGGATCAAAGATCTCAACATAAATCCAGCCACACTGAATCTTCTAGAAGAGAAGTGGGAACTACCCTTGAACAAATTGGCACAGGAGACCACTTCCTGAACATCACACCAGAAGCACAGACACTGAGGTCTGCAATTAATAAATGGGACCTCCTGAAACTAAGAAGCTTCTGCAAGGCAAAGGAAACAGTCAGTAGGATAAAACGACCACCCACAGAATGGGAAAAGATCTTCACCGATCCCACATCTGACAAAGGACTGATTTCCAAAATATATAAGGAGCTTAAGAAGCTAGCCACCAAAACACCAAACAATGAAATTAAAAAGTGGGGTGCAGAACTAAATAAGGAATTCTCAACAGAGGAATCTGAAATGGCTGAAAGACACTTAACAAAGTGCTCAAAATCATTGGCCATCAGAGAAAGGCAACTCAAAACAACTCTGAGATACCATCTCACGCCTGTCAGAATGGCTAAAATAAAAAATACCAATGACATTCTAAGCTGGAGAGGATGTGGAGAAAAAGGAACACTCCTCCATTGCTGGTGGGAGTGCGAACTTGTAAGACCACTCTGGAAATCAGTATGGCGGTTGCTCAGAAAAATGGGAATCAGTCTACCTCAAGATCCAGCCATTCCTCTCTTGGGTATATACCCAAATAGGGCATGTACTTACAACAAGGACATATGTTCAACCATGTTCATAGCAGCATTGTTTGTAATAGCCAGAACCTGGAAGCAACCTAGATGCCCCTCTACTGAAGAATGGATTGAGAAAATGTGACACATCTATACAATGGAGTACTACTCAGCAGAAAAAAGCAACGGAATCTTGAAATTCGCAGGCAAATGGATGGAACTAGAGGAAACCATCCTGAGTGAGGTAACCCAGTCACAAAAAGACAAACATGGTATGTACTCACTGATATATGAATTTTAGACATAGAGCAAAAGATTACCAGTATATAATGCTCTTCACCAAAGAAACTAGGAAACATGAAGGACTCTAAGGGTTAAATGGTCCCCAGGAATGGAAGTGGCATGAACTCCCGAACTAATTGGGGGCATGAGGGTGGGGGGAAAGGAGCTGCTACAATAAGAGCAAGAGAAGAGGAGAAGAGGAGAGGAAATGGAGGGACAGAAACATTGAGTTGGGGGAAGAATAGAGGAAAGAGAGCAGGATGAGAGATACAATATCAGAGGGAGCCACTATAGGCCCAAGAAGGGATCTGGAACTAGGGAGATCTCCAGAGACCTACAAGGATGACACGATCTGACAATCCAGGCAACGGTGGAGAGGATAACCTAAAAACCCTCCCCCTAAAATGAGATTGATGACTTCTCTTTATGCCATCCTAGAGCCCTCATTTAGTGGCTGATGGAAACAGAGACAGACATCCACAGATATACAATGAGCCGAAATCGGGAATTTAGTTGAAGAGAGGGAGGAAAGAAGAACGAAGGGGTCTGTACCAGGTTGGAGAAACCCACAGGAACAGTTGACCTGAACAAGGGAGAGCACATCGACCCCAGATGCTGTCCGGGAGGCCCGTACAAGACTGATCCAGACCCCTGAACATGGATGTCAATAAGGAGGCCCCTGAACTCCAGGGAGCCTCTGGTGGTGGATTAGTACTTTTCCCTGGTGCAAGAAGGGACTTTGAGAGCCCATCCCACGTGAAGGGATGCACTCTGGCCCTGGACACATGGGGAAGGGCCCAGGACCAGCATAGGAAGACTTGGTGGACTTTGCAGAGCCCCAGTTGAGGGCCCTACCCTGCCTGGGGAGTGGTGGGTGGATGGGGTGGGGGGTAGACTGGGGGTGGGGAGGAGGGTGGGGGTGAGGGGAGGGAGAGGGAGAAGGGACTTGAAATAAGCTTGTTCCCTAACTAGAACTAATAAAATAAAAAAAATAAGATTGTTCTAAAAAAAAAAGAAAGTGAAAATTAATAATAAAGTTATTACTGGCTTAGTAGACACTGGGGTAGATGTAACTATTATTAGCCAAAAGTCTTGGCCTCAGAAATGGCCTCTTAGAGAGGCAAATGTACAATTTTTAGGAATTGGAACTCTATCTAGAGTTTAACAGAGTGTTAACTTGGTGGTCTGCATTGGACCAGAAGGACAGAAAGGGATACTGAAACCATACATGGCAGATATAGCTGTAAATCTCTGGGGTCGTGATCTCTTACAGCAATGGAATACTCAGATTAATATTCCTCCAATTTAAGATAGAAATTACTTACAATCTTTAGATAGTAGAAAAGATCTGGTAAGACACTATGTAAAACATTTACCAACCATCCATGCTGTACAGAAACTAGGTACAAATGATGGACCTTCAGAGGCCCTGCCATTGGAGTGGCTTACAGATGAAGCAGTTTGGGTAGGACAATGGCCTATGACCTCTGAGAAGCTAGAGGTTTTTGAAAAGTTAGTATAGGAACAGCTTGATGCTGAATATACAGAGGAATCTACCAGTCTTTGAAATACTCCTGTATTTGTTATTAAAAAAAAGTCAGATAAGTGGAGAATGCTGACAGACTTGAGAGCCATAAATAAGGTAATTCAACCAATGGGCTCTCTGCAACCTGGAATGCCATTACCTTCCTTGATACCTGAAGGATGGCTGATCATAGTCATTGATCTGAAAGAATGTTTTTTTCACAATACCTTTACAGGAAAATGATAGAGAAAAGTTTGCATTTACTGTACCAACTCTTATTAGGAAATATCAGTGGATGGTTTTGCCACAAGGAATGCTAAATAGTCCTACTTTGTGTCAGCACTTTGAACAGCAACCTTTGGAAATAATTCATAAGAAATTTTCACAATCTCTTGTTTACCATTATATGGATGACATTCTTTTATCAGATTCTAATAAGGAAACTTTGGAACGTATGTTTGAAATGGTGAAGGAAGTTCTGCCTCGTTGGGGTTTACAGATTGCCCTAGAAAACATACAAAGAGGAGATTCTATTAACTATTTAGGTTACAAGATAGACTTACAAAGAATCAGACCTCAAAAGGTATAAATTAGGAGAGATCTTTATCAAACTCTTAATTCCCTTCAGAAATTATTATGGGAAATTTCTCAACTACAGACGATTATTGCTATAGAAGGACATGACTTAATGCATTTAAAATGGCTCTTAAAGGTGATAAGGACCTAAACAGTCCGAGAATATTATCTGCTGAGGCAGAAAAAGAGTTACAATGGGTAGAAAACAGAATATTGGATGTGCATGTAGATCCGATAAACCTTAATTTAGATTGTATTCTGGTTATATTGCCATCCAGAGAATACCCTCTGGGATTCTGATGCAGAGGAAAGACACCATATTGGAGTGGATATTTCTGCCACATAAACAGAATAAAAAATTAAAGACATATATAGAAAAGATTTCTGATTTGATTTTAAAGGGAAAATTAAGACTTCGTCAATTGACTGGAAAAGATCCAGCAGAAATTATAGTACCTTTAACTAATGAGGAAATTTCCTCCTTGTGGAAGGATAATGAATATTGGCAAATAGCTCTTACTGAATTTTTGGGAACAATAGTAACAACTGTCCCAAAACTGACAGAATTAAACTGTTAAAAAAAGACAATCTGGATTCTTCCACGTTTTGTAAGACAAACTCCCATTTCTGGAGTTCTTACCTTCTACACTGATACTAACAAATCAGGTAAGGCAGGTTATAAAGCAGGTGAGGTAAATAAAGTAGTCCAAATGCCATATACATCTGTACAGAAGGCAAAATTATATGCAATTCTCATGGTGCTTATGGATTTTACAGAGCCTCTTAATATAGTTACTGATTCTCAATATGCAGAGAGAGAGTTGTCTTATACATTGAGACTACAGAGTTCGTTCCTGATAATACAGAATTAACCTCATTGTTTTTACAATTACAGGAAACTCTCAGAAACAGAAATAATCCTATATATATTACACATATCAGATCCCATACGGGTCTGCCAGGCCCTCTAGCACAAGGCAATGATGAGATTTATTGTTTATTAATTGGAAGTGTGCTAGAAGCCTTAGAATTTCATAAGAAACACCATGTAAATAGCAAAGGTTTGAAAAAGGACTTCTCCATCATTTGGCAACAAGCCAAGGAGATAGTGAAAAACTGTCCTACTTGTTCCTTTTATAACCAAACTCAATTGCCAGCAGGTTGTAATCCTAAGGGAATTCAGAGAAATGAGGTTTGGCAGGTGGATGTCTTTCACTTTGCAGATTTTGGAAATTTGAAATATGTGCATCATACTATAGACACATTTTCAGGGTTCCAATGGGCTACTGCTCTTAACTCTGAAAAAGCTGATTTTGTTATTACACACCTGCTAGAGGTGATGGCAGTTATGGGTATACCTCCACAGATAAAAACTGACAATGCTCCAGCATATGTCTCCACAAAATTGGAACAGTTTTTCAAATATTATAACATAAAGCATGTCACCAGTAGACCACACAACCCTACAGGACGAGCAGTAGTTGACAAATCTCATAGGAAACTAAAGGAGATGCTCAATAGATAGGCTTCGAAGTCTAAACCCCCCAAACATAGGTTGCATAATGCTTTATAAACACTAAACTTTCTTATTCCCAATGACAAAGGACAAACAGTTGGGGAAAGACACTGGACTACAGAAAAAAACTGCTGAACTCAATCAGCCTGTGTACTTCAAAGATGTACTAACCTCTGTATGGAAACCAGGACATGTGTTACATTGGGGTAGAGGTTTTGCATTGGTTTCCACAGGAGAAGAAAAACTATGGATTCCATCAAAGTTGATCAAGATTCGTGTTGAAAAGGAAAAACTTCTCGACGAGGTCAAATGACAGGTAGTCTACTAAGGTATATCTTAGAAACCAAATAGAAATCTCGCAAAGGAAATGGAAGTGTTTTGCTCTTATCTTTACAGGAAAACTCATCTCCAGAAGGCAAAGGACACTGCATGGGTATATATTTAAGAAGAGAACGTAGCTATAACCATCATACAAAAAGAATGTGCCATACGGTAAACTTTACAGGTGTCTCTCAGAGAACTCTATTTCTAGTACCTATTCAATTAAAAACCAATGCTGGATTTAGAGGTGGATTTGGCTTTCACCCTTAAAATCCAAGGACCTTATTTAACTAAACTTTAGAGTTTCTGTATTGTATCAAGATGGCAATTGATGTAATACAGAATAAAAGAAGACTTTGAGGACTGTCTTTGTCTTTTCTTGGATCGTTCTTTCAAGGTGTGCACACTCTCATAATTCTAATGCTCCCATGGTTGCCTTTCCTAGTATGTGTATACATCACAAGCAAACATTTCTCTGCTAACTGTTTATGTTTAAGTCCCACACAGCCAATGAAGACCTGCTTGACAGCAATCCCTGGACACCCCAGAAAGAAAATGGGCCACACCTCCTCGACTGCACTGGATCCAACTTGCTCCATTTCAACTGACACTCCCATCCGAGCTTCGGGTACTGATTTCAATCAAGTTGAGGATTTCAAGCAAGATCCTCAATCAAGAAAATCCCATCTAACATGGACTGGATACAGTCCATTCAAGATTTTCACTATACTAACATTTTCTTCCTACAGGACTCCACAAGGCTATCGGCATCCCATTTCAGCAGGAAGTAACATAGAGGATGCTATGCTCCCTTTCCCCATTGGTGTCATTTAGGATAGTGTATATACCTAGTTAGGGATAACTACCTCTTGTTTATGGTTGGCATTGGAAGGAGGTGTTCAGGCTTGGACACATCTTTCAGATGACTTTAGGGTTTAGATAAAATAGATAGTTAGGATGTGACATAAGCAGATTGTTGTATCTTCTTATATTTCACCTTTATGATTGTTAATTTTGGATACTTTACACTGTTAAGTTTTAATCCTCTTTTAGACTAAAAGGGGAATTGTAGGGGAAACTGCCCTCTTAGGGGTGTGCCTAAGCACAACTGCAAGGGTGTGTTTAGGGTGATGTAGAGTGAGAGTTTCAGGTGGCTGGGTTTCGCTTTTGCTTTTGCTGTACAGACTACTGCCTCGCTGGCTGGCTAGGTCGCTCTGTACATAAGGCTTTTCCCTATTAAATACCATTATATTTCTACTTGGCTCCATATTGGTAATTTCCCACTTTACCTACCTTCACCCATCATAAGACCCATCAGAGTAGTGGACCTGCTTGCATCCACCAGAAGAGAACCTTAGACCTGTATCCAACAGTGGAGGAAGAGACCCCACCTGAACCCACTAGAAGAAGGAATGGGAAAATGACAATATAAGAACACATTGAACAACAGAAAAATCAATATGACACCACCACAGTCTAGGGACTCTGCACCAGCATGACCTTAATATCCCACTACAGAAGAAGCAGAAGAGAATGATCTTAAAAATTCATGAAGATGATCGAGACACTAGGAGAGGAAATGAGAAAATCCACTAAAAATGGAAGAAAAGACAAACCAAGAATTGCAAGAAACAATTCAAATGCTGCAATATTTGAAAGCTTAAATAGAAACAATATAACACATAGTCTGAGAGAATTCTGGAATTAGAAAACATGGGTAAATGAACAGGAACTACAGTTGCAAGAATAACCCACATAATACAAGAGATGGAAAATAGAATCTCAGGTGTTGAGATACTCTAGGAGAGATACATTCATCAAGGAAAGAAAATCTTAAGTCCAACTAATGCCTAACACAAAATATCCATGAAAGATGGGGCACCGGGAAAAGGCCAAAATTAAGAATAATAGGTATAGAAGAAGGTTAAGAATCCCAACTCATATGAGCAGAAAACATATTCAACAAAGTCAAAGAAGAAAAGTTTCCAAACCTAAAGAAAGACATGCCAATGTAACTACAAGCAGCCTACAGAACACCAAATAGAGTGGACCACAAAAAAGTCCTCTTGTCACAAAATAATCAAAACACCAAACATACAGAATAAAGAAAGAATTTTAAGAAACTAAAGGGAAAATGCCAAGTAACATATAAAGGCAAATCTATCAGAATTATACCCAGCTTCACCATGGAAACTCTGAAAGCCAGAAGGTCCTAGATAAATATTCTACCGACAATGAGAGACCACAGATGCCAGCCCAGACTACTACTATACCAAGCAACAAAGGAAACCTCAACAGCTACAAAAAATGGAATAATCCCCTGTATCTTAAGAGACCACCATGCATTAAAGTTAGGATTCAACAAAAACACAAAATGCAAAAACCCTAAAACCTCAGGGAAACTGAACAATGTGCAATTGCAACATTCCTGGGTCAAGTAAGAAATAAAGAAAGAAAATACAGACTTCCTAGAATTCAGTGAAAATGAAGACTGAACACAAGTTAAGTTATGGGACAGTTTGAAAGCAGTACTAAGAGGAAAGTTCATAGCAATAAGTGATCATATAAAGAAACTCGAGTTGACATACAACTTTAATCACAGAACTTGGGAGGCAGAGGCAGGCAGATCTCTGCAACTTTGAGACCAGGCTTGTCTACAGAGCGAGTGTCAGGATAGGCTCCAAAGCTTCACAGAGAAACCCTGTCTTGAAAGAAAAAGAAACTGTAGTATAGTCACACTAGAATATTAACAGCATAACTGAAAGCTCTAGTACAAAAAGATTCAAACTAACCATGGAGGTGTAGACACCAGGAAATAGTCAAACTGATTGCTGAAATCAATGAAATAGGAACAACAAAACAATAAATAATGTATGAAACAAATAGTTGATTCTTCAAAAAAATCAGCAAGATACACCAACCTTTATCCAAACCAACCAAAAATGAGAGAGAACATAAAAATTAACAAAATCAGAAAAGAAAAGGGGGCCATAACAATGGAAACTGAGGAAATCCAGACAATACTCAGGTCATACTTTGAAAAGCTGTACTCCAAAACTTGAAAATTTAAAGGAAACAGATAATTTTCTGCAGAGATATCACTTACCAAAATTAAACCAAGAAAAGATAAGCAATTTAAATAGACCTATATTCCATAATGAAATAGAAGCAGTCATCAAAATTTTCCAAAAAAAGCCCAGGGCCAGTTGGTTGCAGAGCAGTATTCTACCAGAAATTTAAAGAAGAGCTAATACCAGTACTCCTCAAATTGTCTTTGGTACAGGAGACTTCTTCCTGAAAATAACACCAGTAGCAAAGACACTGAGATCAACAATTAATAAATGGGACCTCCTGAAACTGAGACACTTCTGTAAGGCAAAGGACACAGTGACCAAGACAAAGCAACAGCCCATGGATTGGGAAAAGATATTCACCAATCACATATCCAACAGAAGGCTGATCTCCAAAATTTACAAAGAACTCAAGAAGCTAGTCTCCAAAACACTAAATAAGCCAATTACAAAGTGTAGTACAGAGCTAAATAGACAATTCTCATTAGAGGAACCAAAAATAGCTGAAAGACACATAAGTAAGTTTTCAACATCCTTAGCCAGCAGGGAATGCAAACCAAAGCAACTCTGAGATATCATCTCACACCCATCAGAATGTGTAAAACACAATGACAGTTTATACTGGAGAGGATGTGGAGAAAGGGGAAGATTTCTCCACTGCTCGTGGGAGTGCCAATTTGTACAGCCACTTTGGAAATGAGAATGGCAATTCCTCAGGAAAATGGGAATCAGTCTAACAAAAGAAACAGCAATTCCACTCTTAGGCATGTATACAAAAGAAGCACATTCCTACAACAAGGACATCTGTTCAACGATGATCATCACAGGATTATTCGTAACAGCTAGAACCTGGAAACAACCTAGATGCCCCTCAACTGAAGAATGGATAGAGAAAATGTGGTACATTTACACAATGGAGTACTACTAAATGAAAAAAATGGAATCTTGAAATTTGCTGTCAAATGGATGGAACTAGAAGAATCCATTCTGAGAAAGGAAACCCAGTCACAAAAAGACAAACATGGTATGTACTCTCTCATATGTGGATTTTATACATAGAGTAAATGATTGCCAGCCTGCAGCCCAGGCTGCTGGAGAGGCTGGTAAATAAGGAGGACCCTAAGAGAGACATACATGGACCCCTGGAGAAGGAGAAAGGGACAAGATCTCCTGAGCAAATTGGGAGCATGGGGGAGAGGGAACTGGGAGAATGAGAAGGGGAGAATAGGAAGGGTGAGGAAGACATGATGGGACAGGGAGTTTGAGTTGGGGGAAGTACAGAAGAGAGCAAGATAAGAGATAATATAATGGAGTGAGACATTATAAGTTCAAAGAGTAATCAGGCAGTAGGGAAATGTCTGGAGAGCTACAAAGATGACACCAACTAACAATCTAAGCAAAGGAGGAGAGGCTACCTTAAATGCCCTCTCCTGAAAATGAGATTGATGACTAATTCATATGCCATCGTATAGCCTTCATCCAGTAGCTGGTAGAAGTAGAAGCAGACCTGCCCAGCTAAACCTTGAACTGAACTGAAATTCAGTTGCAGAGAAGGAGTAAGTATGAGCATAAGAGTCCATACCAGGCTCATGAAACGCACAGAAACAGCTGACCTGAACAAGGGAGAGCTTTGGGTTCCCAGACTGAAAGCTGGGAAACCAGCATGAGACTGATCCCCTGAATGCGGGTGTCTGTGAGGAGACCTTGGAAATCTATGGGGCTCCTTGTAGTGGACTAGTACTTATCCCGAGCACTGGAATGAATTTTGGGAGCCCATCCCACATGGTGCGATACTCCCTTAGCCTAGTCACAAGGGGTTTGGTCTAGGCCCTATCCCAAAATATATGACAGACTTTGAAGACTTTCTATGAAAGGCCTCACCCTCCATGGGGAGCAGAATGGGTATGGGATAGGTAGGGTATTATTTGGAGTGGGCAGGGGACGAACAGAGTGAGAGAGACCTGAGATTAACATGTAAAATAAACTTCTTCCTAATTAAAATAAAAAACAAAAAGCAAACACAAGAAATAATCTTCAACAAATGGCATTGGCATTGGAATAACTGGATGCTGGCATGTAGAAGACTGCAGATATATCCATATCTATCGTCATGCACAAAACTTAAGTCCAGGTGGATCAAAGACATCACCATAAATCCAGCCACACTGAACCTCTTAGAAGAGAAAGTAGGTGGTAGCCTTGAACAAATTGCTATAGGAGACCACTTCTTGAACCTAACTCCATTAGCACAGACAGTGAGAATAACAATAAATTGGACCTCCTGAAACTGAGAAGCTTTTATAAGGCAAATGACCCAGTCCTCATTAATTTCCTATCATTGTGTTTTCTTTTCTTGATTTCAATAAGAGATTTGTTAATTTCTATTTAAGTACCTCTGTCATCTTCATAAAGTTGAACTTTGGGTAATTTTCTTGTGCTTGTGCTTCAGCTGAATTGGAATACACATGGTTTCCTGTAGTAGAATAGCTGAGCCCTTGTGTGACCACAATGTCCTGGTTCTTGTTGATTGTGTTTTTACACTGGCATTTACACATCTGGGTTAGGTAAGAATGTATTCCAGGGTCCTATTTCTGAGTTTATGTTTCTTTGCTGGGCATTTTGTCTCGTTTATGTTTCCTCTTTGGTTTTCTGGTCTTTATGATCTGTATTTCCTACCAGGTGAGTGAGTTATGTTTCACCAGTTAGTCTCCATAAGAGCTCTGGTTGGTCTTCTGGAGGCAAACATGACATTTAGTTCTCCAGGGATGCTGTTCTGGCTGGCAGAACCTATACATGTTTACATGTTCTAACTGGCTTGACCTGCACCTCAGCTATGGATATCTTACCATGAAGAGATGGGAACATGTCAGTTGTGGCAAATGATACGTGGGAAGCAGTAACAGCTGTTTCAAGCTTTAGGATCTGAAGTGAGGGCTACGTGAGGGTTCCAAGGGCATGTGGGTCTCTATCATGGAAAATTTTAAAATATTAATATTCTATTTCCTCTGAACATCAGGGTTTTAACTTCAGTCAATTCGTTTTTACTATTATTTTAGTACAAATTTACATTACATAGTTAATATTATTCTCCGAATTGTGACTAGTTGAGGCACTCTATAATGGCATATGATTTTTTAAAATGTGTCTTTTCTGGATGGTGATTCTACACTCATTTAATCACAGCACACAGGAGGCAGAAGCATGTGTACCTCTTGAATTCAAAGCCTGTGTGGTCTACAGGGTATTACCCAATGAAACCCAGTGGAATCCTGTCACAAATACCCAAACATAACCAAAAGAAAGCATTTCCTTGATAAGGGTTGAAACCTATACCTATCTCTAGTTATAAGGACACATATGTAGACTGTAATTAAAGATTATACTAGTTTAATGATATGGTAGTTGTAGAATCTACTTCAATATACTGCACTTATCCAAGTTTGTGTACTTGGAAAGGATATATATATATATATATATATATATATATAATATATATAGTCTTGAATATGGGGGAGGGGAAGAACATGGGGGGAGTAATGGAGAGAGAACAGCAAATGATGTAAATATATACACATTTGGGAAGTAATTAAAACACGCATGTTTAAAAAAGGAAAGCTGCTAAACTAACTAAAATTTAGTGGAGTAGAATTAAACAGTCCATACACATCCCTTGTGAAAATTACATTATTTTAGGTAGTGACTAAATCTTCCTGTATTTTTTATGAATGGAAAATGATATAAAAATTCACTACTATTCATTTCACAGCCATTAATTTTGTGCCTGTCTATACTATTATTGTGAGAAAACAAGTAAGTTTAGCATTCATACTTTTATTAATGATCCCCAGAAATCATTTTCCTTCAATATCAAGCAAATGAATGAGGTTATTTATTCTGATTTTATCAAGTTTAAAGGTAAAAAGAAATGGTATATTCAGTGCATCAGTAGCATGATGGTATTTTTCCAAATAAAGTAAAATGTCGAGTTTATAAGTAGGCATAGTCTTGAAGTAAAATTATTTAACATTTTGGAAGGTTATATAAAATATTTAGACCCCACAATTTATGAAAGAAGTGATTGTCAGTATACTATTACAGATATTTTTCACTCCTTTTCCTAGAGCTAATAATCTCTGAATTCTATTGTATTCATACAGATTTTTTTATTTTAATACACATTAACTTTGGCCAATATGTAGCCACTGTTACTAATTTATTACATTTAAATTTTCCACAACAGATGAACCATTTTTAATAGGAATCATTGAAATTGAGACTTCATAGTCATTGCAAAATCAATGTCTCAGCCAATATAGGGCTCTGGATAGATGTTCTAAGCATTAGCTTATGGAGTGATTGAAACTGTTCATCAAAGCACAAGTTGTCCTGAAGTATATCATATTGGTATCTCTATACTGCTGCTTTATCTAGAATAAGAAGCATCTAGCTATTTCCTTGGGTTTGAAAATAAAGAGTAAATAATATGGAAAGATTTTTGATACCAGGCATGCTTTCTTTCTGTTCAATTGGGCCTTAAACTCAATTTGAGAAAACTTGGTTACCACCAAGCTGTGCTTACTGCAGTTGACACTGATGCTGTTCATTGTTATATTTCATATCCATTGTTACTCATTCTGATACATCAATAGAAGTGCAACTTTGGAAAAATAAAATACCATTGTGAATACAATTGTGAAAATAGAAAGCCAACTGTGAGAATACGTGTTGTAGAGAAAAACAGGAATATGGGAGAGGTTTATAGAGAGCTAGAGACAGGAGAAACTGCAGAGAATTGTAGAATGGTTCACATATGCATGAAGTTGTGGACTACATTGTGATTCAAGACAATTTTAGACTACTTTCAACTTGTAAAATATAAACAGTAATAAAAGGCATATTAAGAAATTAAAAGTGAGGTTATAGTAGACTTGAAATCCAATTTTGGTCTCAGTGCATTATTGCAGTTGCTCTTGGAAAAGATGCCTCCTCATCTCTGATTCTTCAGAAAAGAATAGGGCAAGGAAGTTAACTCCTTTCAGTGTTTATATCAAAAAATTTAAAGTAATATAACTCAGTATTATAAACTGAAAATAATTCAGACTCTTTAAAGTTCCAAAGCATTTTAAGGATTTCCTACAGGTATGATGATATAGATTCATCAGTGTTTGGGATTCAGTATACTTTAAGCCATCCCAAGTGGTTTTTATAAAAGATAAGTGTGACAATTATCTGATTTAAACAAAATATCTCATTCTCGGGAAAAAACCAAACATCCAGCACTATGTACTGTAAGTATAACTCAAAACCCAAAGCTGAAGTATAAAATTACCTTAATAAAATTTGAGTAACAATCCTGCCAGACAGAGGTACATATTAACAATGTAGTATACTTTTCTTGATATGTATTTTATGACAATCAAATGTTTTCCTTTAAGTAAAACATTATTTAAATTATCAAGAATTCTGAATTGTTCACCTAACAAATGTATAAAAATAGCATTTTCATGTGAGTACTTATGTCAACACAGACATAATTGCTTCATGAGTCTGTGGAAAATGTTATGCAAAATAACATAATCTAATATAATTATTACAATGCATACTGAAGCATGATGGAATATCCTTTTTTAGAAGTTGCAATTATGTTCACTATTACAACGCTTTCTGAGTCAAACAATAACATGTTGTTTCTTGTGAAGTATACTCATAAGGATCAGAGATAAATAAAACTTAATGCCGCTTTGTGCAAGTATATATTATTTTACATGTAGAAAAATTGTTCCTGTTATATTTTTAGGAAAAAATGTCTGCATGGATGTCGGAGTTGCTCTGAAGCAAAAATATTTGTTTGAATGTTTATTTCAATAAGTAATCCTAACTGGGAGAACAATGATTGATTTCTTTTTGAAACATGTGCATATCTCCACAAGATAACACCAATGTCAAATCAAAGAAATGCATGTTCATTCTATATTGGAATATTATATAAGACAGTCACAAAGTGGAATGTAAAGAATTCCTTAGAACTTTTCCCAGAGCAAAACAAAAAGGAATGTGAATTGAATTATTTATAGGATATCAGTCAACATGCTAGCATATTATCAACTGTGGATCTTTGCCAGCAGAACTTTTAAGCAATAAACTATTTTATTATACTTACTACTATCTCTAATTTAGACTCTGTCAGTCTGGAGACATAAATTATGTCATATAGACATCTCAGTTGAAACATACATGGGCTATTATGAAATCTGCATTTTTCCCTGTTGAAAACCTTAACGAAACTAGCTATATATTTCATCAAATGGAACGTTAATTATTGAGACAATTGAAATCATTCTCTCCATATCAGAAATAAGTCTACTGTTGCTATTGATACTGACTATATATTTTAGGCATTTTTTTACTTGTTGGCTTCTGTTTTAATGTGCATTGTGAAAAAAGAACACACCTAAAATTGGGAATGAAGGGAAGGGACACATATCTTGGAGGATTTGGAAGAGAAATAAAATACAATTAAATGTATTGTTTGACAACTAGGAAATACATAAATTTTGAAAATATTATTTACTATAATATATTTTACAAAATATCCTTTTGCTAAAGCTTGAAATTATTGAGAGCTTCACAAATATTGAATTTGGCCTCTTTCTGTGTTTTCCATTATAAATCAGGATTGGCATTTATCTTTCCATATTTCCTTGTGAGTGACCGTGATACGTTTGTTTATGAACTACTGCCTTTACTTATGACATCTTTATTGATTTAGCAGTCAAATGAATAAGATCTACCCTGGCCAAACATCCTTGTAAAATACATGAGACTCCTGTGGCCTAGACAAAGCCACTAATTCACCAGGGAAATCTTGATGTTACTTGTGAATTACATTTTTTAATTATACTGTAAACACAGTTTATCAACTGAAAAATATGTTAGCCATTAGTTGTGGTTTGTCTTCTTTCTACCTGCACTAGTGACAGATGATGTTCCTATAAAGTCTACTAGCCCATGATAGGAATCGAAGTCTCAAATAAAAACATACCAGTGTTATTTGTGATTATTATGTTAGGTCATATATGTCAATTCTGCATGAACAGATTGTTTTGCCTTTAAGGATGTTAAGTTTGGTAAGTAACACAAAGTTGGGCACATTGCTCAGTTTCTAAGTTTTCATAGCTTTAAGAAAGAACCTATCATTTGCCACTTACTACATTCTCATTGTTACCCCTCATTATCTCTTTTGTTTCCATTTTTAAATTTATTTTGTTTTTTTTCTTTATTTTATCAGAGGTTTTATTTGAATAAGAAACAGGATTGTTTTACATGATAATCATAGATCCCTTCTCCCTTCCATGCTCCCCAACCACCACCACCTCAACTAAAACCCTATCACATATCATTTCTGCTCCCCAGAGAGGGTGAGGCCTTCCATAGGGTGTCATCAGAGCCTATCGTATCCTTTGGGATAGGGCCTAGGCCCACCCCCATGTGTCTTGGCTCAGGGAGTATTCCTCTATATGGAATGGGCTCCCAAAGTCCACACCTATGCTAGGGATAAGCACTGAAATACTACAGGAGGTCCTATAGATTTCTGAGGTTTCCTCAATGAAACCCATGTTCCTGGCATCTGGATCAGTCCCATGCTGGTATCCCAGCTATCAGTCTGGGGAGCAAGAATCCCCAGATGTTCTGGTCAGCTGTTTCTGTGGTTTTCACCAGCCTCCTATGGAACCCTTTGCTCTTCACTCGTCCTTCTCTGCATCTGGGTTCCAGTTCAGTGCAGTGATTATTTGTGGGTATCTGCTTTTACTTCTACCAGCTGCTGGATGAGGGCTATCAGTGGCATATAAGTCAGTCATCAGTACCAGTGTCTGGAGAGGGCATGCAAGGTAGCCTCTCCTATGTTGCTTAGATTGTTAGCTGGTGTCATCTTTGTAGATCTCCAGACATTTCCCTAGTGCCTGATTTGTCTGTAAACCTAAAATGTCAACCTCTGTTATGGTATCTCCATTCATGTTATCATCTATTCTTCCTTTGACTCAACCTTTCTGCTCCCTCATGAACTCTGCATCCCTCCCCTCTTCCCCTTCTCATTCTCCTAGCTCCCTCCCTCCTCTTCCTGTGCTCTCAATTTGCTCAGGAGATCTTGTCCCTTTCCGCTTCTCCAGGGGACCATGTATATCTCACTTAGGGTCCTCCTTGTTTACTAGCTTCTCTGGCAGTGTGGATTGTAGGTTGGTAATCCTTTACTTGATGTCTAAAATCCACATATGAGTGAGTACAATTCATGTTTGTCTTTTTGTGATTGGGTTACCTCACTCAGAATGGTATCTTCTAGTTCCATCCATTTTCCTGCAAATTTCAAGATCCCATTGTTTTTGTTTATTCTGCTGAGTAGTACTCCATTGTGTAAATGTACCACATTTTCTCTATCTATTCTTCAGTTCAGGGGCATCTAGGCTGCTTCCAGTTTCTGGCTATTACAAATATTGCTGCTGATCAGTGAACAGATATCCTGGTGTATGAATGTGGTACTTTTGGGTATGTACCTAGGAGTGAAATTGCTGGATCTCATGGTAGACTGAATCCCATTTTCTTGAGGAGTCACCATACTGATTTCCAAAGTAGCTGTACAAGTTGGCACTCCCACCAGAAGTGGAGAAGTGTTCTCCACACCCTCTCCAGCATGAACTGTCATTGGTGTTTTTTATTTTGGCCATTCTGACAGGAGAATGATGGTATCTCAGAGTTGTTTTGATTTGCATTTCCCTGGTGGATAAGGATGTTAAACACTTTATGTGTCTTTCAGCCATTTTAGATTCCTCTATTGAGAATCGTATATTTAATTCTGTACCCCACTTTTTAATTGGATTGTTTGGTGTTTTGGAGACTAGCTTCTTGAGTTCTTTGTATATTTTGGAGATCAGCCCTCTGTCAGATGTGGGGACAGTGAATATATTTTCCAAACCCCATCAGATAAAGGTCTTGGAGAAATCAGGGATAACAGGAACAAACCTCAACATAATAAAAGCACTATACAGCAAGCTAACAGCCAACATCAAATTAAATGGAGAGAAAATCAATCCAATTCCTCTAAAATCAGGGACAATACAAGGCTGTCCACTCTCTCCATACCTCTTCAATATTGTCCTTGAAGTTCTAGATAGAGCAATAAGACAACAAAAGGAGATGAAGGGAATACAAATCAGAAAGGAAGAAATCAAACTCTCACTATTGGCAGACGATATAATAGTCTACATTAGCCCAAAAACTCTACCATGGAAATCCTACAGCTGATAAACTCCTTCAGGAAAGTGGCAGTATACAAGATTAACTCAAAAAAGTCTGTAGCCCTACTATATACCGATGACACATTGGTGGAGAAAGAAATCAGAGAAACATCACCCTTTATAATTCCCCAAAACAACATAAAATACCTTGGGGTAGCACTAACCAAAAATGTGAAAGACCTGTACCATAAGAATTTTGAGTCTCTAAAGAAACAAATTAAAGAAAATACTAGGAAATGGAAAGATCTCCCATGCTCTTGGATAGGTAGGTTCAACATAGGAAAAATGGCAATCTTGCCAAAAGCAATCTACAGATTCAATGAAATTCCCATCAAAATCCCAACACATTTCTTCACAGACCTTGAAAGAACAATTCTCAACTTTATATGGAGAAACAAAAGACCCAGGATAGCCAAAACATCTCTGTACAATAAAGGAACTTTTGGGGGCATCACCATCCATGACTTCACGCTGTATTACAGAGCTATAGTCCTGAAAACAGCTTGGTATTGGCACAAAAATAGACAGGTAGACCAATGGAATAGAGTTGAAAAACCTGATATTAACCCACATACCTATGAACACCTCATATTTGACAAACAATCCAAATTCATACGATGGAACAAAGAAAACATCTTCAACAAATGGTGCTGGGTTAACTGGATACTGACATGTAGAAGACTACAGATGGACCCAAGCCTATCATCTTGCAAAAATTTAATTTAAAATCGATCAAAGACCTTGACATAAATCTGAACATATTAGAAGACAAAGTGGGAAATTCCCTTGAATTATTTAGTACAGGAGACCGCTTCCTGAACATTATACCAGTAGCACAGACACTGAGATCAACAATTGATAAATGGGACCTCCTGAAACTGAGAAGCTTCTGTAAGGCAAAGGATACAATCAGCAAGACAAAACGGCAGCCCACAGACTGGGAAAAGATATTTCCATTTTTTAAATTTATAAACAACAATTTTAAGTATCAATCTCCTTATCCCTCTCCCTCTCAGCCTCCCATTCCCCCTTAAAACCCTGCAACCTACCCCATACTTGCTCCCCAAGGATAGTGTGGCCTTCCATGAGGATTCAGAAATGTCTGTCACAAGGGAGGTCCCATGCCATTCTCCATGTATGTGGGCTGAAATAGTATACCTCCATAGGAAATGGGCTCCCAGAATCCATTTGAGCTCTAGGGATAATTACTGGTTCCACTCTTAGAGGTCCCATACCCTGCTCAGAGCTTCTAACTGGGAATCTCATTCAGAGGGTTTGGTTCAGTCAAATTCGGTTCCCCATCTTTATGACTTGTGTCCTTGTGCTCTCACTAGGTAAGGCCAGCTGGTTCTGTAGTTTGCTCCAGCATGGTCTTGAATGCTTTGCTCATCCCTCCTCCCTCTCTACAACTGGATTCCGGGAGTATGGCTGAGTGTTTACCTGTGGGTGCCTGCTTCTGCTTCCATCATATACTGGATGAAGGCTGTTCAGGGGTCCTGGTTTGCTGTCAGACTGGTGTCCATGAGTTCCCATTTTTTCAGGTCAGCTGTTTCTTCAGGTTTTCTCAGTGTGGTCTTGGCCCATTTGTTGTTTACTCCTCCCTCTCAGAAACTGCATTTCAGAGTTGGGCTCTGTGCTTAGCTGTGGATCACTGCCTCTGCTTCCATCAGCTACTGGATGAAGGCTCTAGAATGTCATTTAGGGTAGTCATCATTCTCATTATAAGGAAAGGGCATTTAAGGTAGCCTTTCTACTATTTCTTAGGTTCCTAGTAGGTTTCATCCTTGTGGATCCCTGTACAATCCCCTAGTGCCAGATTTATCTTTAAAACTATAGGGGCTCCCTCTATTGATGTATCTATTTTGTTGTTCTCCCCTATTCATTACCCTTCATTTTCAAAAAGTCTTCTTCAATTCCTGCATGCATGAAGACAAATATTCTGTACTTGATTTTTAAGGCCCCAAGAAACTCAATGCAATATCAGGATTTTCCCTTTTCCTTATTATTATTAAAGGTTTGAACAACATTATCTTCTGTGATTTTGTTTTCAGACATTCTTGCCAATTCATACACTTTTTATAAAATCAGTGATCAGAATGGAGAAAATCATTCCAGCAACTTCTTTCTTTTATTCCATCCATATGTGGGCCTCTCCTTCCTTGAGAGTCAGAAAAACTGATGGAGTCCTTGGGTTCTCAGATGCACTGTGCATTGTCATGCAGCACTGTATTTACCTATTTTATGCCAGATGTAAGTGAAAAGAAAAAGTGAGAAACCAGTACAATTGTGGCATAGAAAAATAAGGCTTTTTATTTCAAGTGTTTAAAAAATTTTCATTTAATTTATTCTACAGTTTAGATTATAAGTTCTGTGGCAGGTGTGATATGACATGACTTTAATAACAGCACATTCAAGAATAATATTGGATAATTGCAACACCAATCTTTCCATTCAAATTAGCTGTTTTGTGGCAAATTATATTATAATGTCAAACATCTCATTTTCCTTGCAGTTTTAATATTAAAAACTTTGGAGATACATATTAAAATTTACAGAGAAATGCCTGTGAGTAACTGCTAGGTATGTCTCAATTTGTTTTATTAATTAGAAGTGACCAAATTTAAGATTTCTCTATATATGAGTTTATTAATCTTATTGTTAATTGGAGAGTGTTTGGACATATAAAATGTGGTACAGATAGAAGTATGCAACTGAAAGTTAAATATATGGTTCATGGCTTCATCTTTGTACAAACCAGGATGTATGGAACTTTTCACATATTAAATAAGTTCTCAGCCTCTGTAAGTGTATGCACTTATGAAAATTAGCCTTGTACATTGTATAAGAAAAACATACTTAAAGTGAATTTTAAGAAGTTTTCATTTTTCTCATTTTAATTTGAATATAGATGAGATTTATTTAATATACAAAATACTGATGATGGTTTGCACTCCCAGAAATCATCCCATATCCTCCATACCTCAATGTCAGCTAACAACATTCTCTTTCTCATTAGAAAACAGGTATCTGAAATGTAAAATTAATGTAAAAGAAATAGAAACAAGCAAACAAAATAGGACAAAACAGACTGACAAACAAAGGGGATACAATGTGAAGTACAAGAAACAAATGCAGACACAGAAACTTAATATAAGCACAGAACTGGAAAGCATAATACACAAAGTGTATGGAAGGCAAAATAAATAATAATAACAATATAAAATTAAAAGAAAAAAAGACAAAATGGAACTCCATCATGTCATGCAATAGAGGGCCAACAAAAAGTAAAAAAAAAGCCATTTTGAAACTTTCTGATTGATTTCTTAAACTATTACACACCACGATTAGAGACTAATTTGTACATTGTATCCTTTTAATTGATATTCAATTCATACCATTAACTTATTTCTTATATCGGAAAAGTGTATGGATCCACAGTTAACTGAATATTCATTACAATATAAGATGAATACATGGTACCTCAATCCCTTGTGTAACAGAAAATTAAGGTAGATTAACATTGCTGTCCTTGAAAATATTTCATGAGGATTGTACTGTGTCATGTGCACAAAGTTACCAAACCGTCTCATGCAATCTTAATGTTAAATAAAATAAGGCTACCTTATGCATCCAACATGAAAGTTACACAATTTAAAAAATGAGAGTTCTGTTTCAGTATGAATGTTTGGTTCATTCCATTTCATGTGATTCTTGTAACCATGAGCTCCCCCTTGTTCAGGTCAGCTGTTTCTGTGGGTTTCTCAAGCCTAGTTTGACCACTTTGTTCTTCCCTCCTCCCTCTCTGAAGTTGGGTTCCAGGATTTTGGGTCAGTGATTAGCTGTGGATCTCTGCTTCTGCTTCCATCAGCTACTGGATAAAGGCTCTAGGTTGACAAGACTACAGTTACTTGATCATTTCAATATGTACATTTGAGGAAAGATGAAAATGTATTGTAATTTTTATCACATGTTTAATATTTTGTTGCTTTTATTCAAAATTTAAATATTCATTGGAATTAAGAATTATTAATGAAAATGTAGAAAATTATTACAATTAAAAAGCTTAGCTAGAACTAATTTGAAAAGAAAATTTGCAAATAAATTTAAAATATCACTCAATTTTTCCCACAGATGGCAGTTAGGGAGGGACTTTCAGTTTAGCGGACACAGTTTTGACTGCAAAATTGAAACTCAACAAAAGGAAGAAAACAGGACATGACTGGAACTTTCTGTCACTTAATTATGTGCTCATCAAACCAAACTTCACTTACTGTACTTTTAAAAATAATAAGTATATCTCAAAGCCAATAATCTCTCCAGAGCTTCTGTTTTTATACTTCTGCTCACAAACAATCTAAATAATAGAAGGTTTAGGTATGCTAAAATCAAGGTAAGCAAGTGAAGTAGCTTCTTCAGTGTTGAGAAAACTAGAGTGATCTCCTATTTGCAGTTGTCTCATTCTTCTCCTTATATGAAGACCACTGCAACCACACATGACTGATGCTGAAATCCATGTAGATAAAGTCGTTGGATATCCCAGATGACAAAACACTTTGCATTATGCCACATTTTCTGATTCACAAATCCTAGAGAGTCTTATACTGGTATTTATATTATGATGTCTCCTCCCTGTCAATTCAAGTGTTTGCTAAGAGACAGTGAGTTTCTTTACTTAGAAAAGATAACACCTGATCACAGTTTACTTCCTTATTTAATTTGTTCATCTTCAATTCACAGTATTTTAATTCTTGTGTGATAGCTTTATTTAATCCTTACTCAGGTAGAGGAGAAGAGATTATCATAACCTAAACATATAATCCAGAAAAAAACTAGAAAACCATCTTCCATATTTTGATCTCTACCTAGGAATTCAGAAACTTTTTATTTTTCTCTCATTGATTTCCAAGTACCATCCTAGAACCTGACCTGAACTATAGTTATTCATTTTGCTTGATGTAAATCTCATTGTGGATGAACTGTAGGTTTTTTCATGTTGTGATCTTTATTATTTTATATTTTTCAGTTGAATATTTCTGCATTTAATTGTTCCATTTTTTAAATCATGCATTGCATAATCTTACAGAGACATACCATTCTCTATAATAACTTTGTTTTCCATTTTTATTTAATTTTTTCATTTTATATACCAACCCCAGTTCCACCTCCCTTTCTTTTTTACCACCCCCTCTTCTCTCCTTTCCATCACACATCCACTACTCATAGGGGTATGGTCTTTCATGAGGAGTCAACAAAATATGGCATACCAAGTTGTTGAAGAAGCCCCTCCTCCCTACATCAAGGTTGAGAAAATATCCAACCATATTGAATGGGCTCCAAAAAGTCAGGTCTTGCCTTGGGTTAGGTCTTGGTGCCTGTGACTGGGCTTCCCTCAACAGATCAAGAAACATAACTCTCACTCAGATTCAGAGGTCCTAATTTGGTCCCATGCAGGTTCTCCAGCAGTCAGTCCTTAGTCAGTGAGTACTCACTGTGTTGGGACAGCTGTCTCTGTGCTTTTCCTCACATACTATGATTTTTAATAATCCAATTTGGAGTGTTCACACTTATATCAACATTTTACAACTTTTTTTCTAAAGAAGTATATTATAGTAAGTCTTGTGTGAGTATTGGTATGTGGCATCATTTGTTAAAATTCCTGTGTTACTGTCTTATCTATGCAAAGTATGTGAGAATACTGTTATTAGTATGTATGATATACTAAACTTATCATGGTAGCACACTACAGATATGATTTATAGTAAGTGAATCAAAATATTTCAGACTTTTATGCTTATTTTTTATATAAAAACTCTTCTTCAGTTGATGTCCAGATCACTTTGCATATAGGAGTTGTGGTTTTTATTAAGTTTTCAGATTGCTTCACACTTTAAAGGGCCAAGACCTGTTCCTTGTGTCCATTTCCTGTGATACCTATTGAGCGATTTAGTACCTTAATAAAGCATGCCTGACCTTATGGTTATTCTTCATGTATTTAAATTTCCAGGTACATATAAATTCTGCTGTCAAAAGGGCACATGTGATGTCACTATTTAATTAAGATGTATCTTCTCTATGAAGAATAGAGTACATGAGAGGGAGCAGTAGAATCTTGATTTTGTTCAGTGATTTTCTTTCCCCTCTTTTATAATTGTATTTTATACCCATTGGTGGGAGGAATATCAACTACTTATGCATTGTTCTCTTAAACCTATTGGCAGGAAAATGAGTTAATTAAGTTTCACATGTCTTCATGCACACTTGCTTCATAATCTTGTTGAGGCAGAGAGTAATGAATTTGTGATTGTGTTATTACATGATAACATTTAGAATGACAAAATTTAAGGTGCCAAGCTGAAATATATGGTCAATATCTATAGCTAATAATCATCGTGTGTTTTAATACAATCACACTAATTTTTCCTTTATATATTTTATTGCTAGATGAGGAAAGAATCATAGCTCTTATTCTTTATGAATGGTTTCACTTATGAAAAAATTCCATATCCCCCCAAATGATTACATTCTACTCCACATTTACAGAATTTTTTATGGATGTTTATATATTAATATTGAATTCAAATAAGCACAGGTATATAATTTATTGTTTGATATTTCTGGAAAAGAATTTATACTATTTAATTAACCTCTATATTAGAAAGAAATACTTTTCATGAATTTGGAGAGTAACTTTAAAAAGATCCTCTAACCCACAGATAGATCTAAAGATATTTCCCTAGCACCTGAATCCTCTTTAAACCTATAATGGCTAACTGTATTATGGTATCCCTTATCTTGCAATCCTCTATTTTTACCCAACTCAAACTACCTCCTCCATCATGTCCTCCTCACCCCCCTCTTCTCCCCTTTCATTCTCTTAATTCTGTCTTCCCTCCCCTCCTGCTCCCCATTTGCATAAGAGATCCTGTCCCTTTCCCCTTCTCCAGGAGACCATGTATGTCTGTCTTAGAGTCATCCTTGTTTCCTAGCTTCAGGGGTGGTGTGGATTATGGGCTAGTAATCCTTTGCTCTATATGAGTGAGTACATACCTCATTTCTCTTTTTGTGACTGGGTTACCTCTCTCAGAATGGTTTCTTCTAGTTCCATCCATTTACCTGAGAATTTCAAGATTCCATTGTCCCCCCCACTGAGAACTATTCCATTGTGTAAATGTACCACATTTTCTCTATCCATTCTTTAGTTGAGGGACATCTAGGTTGCTTCCAGTTTGTGGCTATTACAAATAATGCTGCTATGAACATAGTTGAACAGATGTCCTTGTGCTATGAATGTGCTTCTTTTGGGTATATGCCTAAGAGTGGAATTGCTGGATCTTGTGGTAGACTGATTACCATTTTATTGAGGAATCGCCATACTGATTTCAAAAGTGGCTGTATGAGTTGGCAGTCCCAACAGCATTGGAAAAGTGTTCCCCTTTCTCCACATTCTCTCCAGCACAAACTGTCATTGGTGTTTTTGATTTTAGCCACTCTGACAAGAGTAAAATGGTATCTTAGAGTTGTTTTGATTTGCATTTCCCTGATAGCTAAGCATGTTGAACACTTTCTTATGTGTCCTTCAGTCATTTTAGATTCCTCTATTGAGAATTCTCTATAAAGTTTCTGTACCCTACTTTTTAATTGAATTATTTGGTGTTTTGGAGTCTAGCTTCTTGAGTTCTTTGTAAATTTTCGAGATCAGCCCTCTGTCAGATGTGGGTTTGGTGAATACCTTTTCCCATTCTGTAGACTGCAATTTTGGCTTGCTGACTGTGTCCTTTGACTTGCAGAAGCTTCTCAGTTTCAGGAGGTCCATTTATTAATTTTTGATGTCAGTGTCTGTGCTACTGGAGTAATGTTCTGGAAGCAATCTCCTGTACCAATTCATTCAAGGGCATTTTCCACTTTTTCTTTAAGAGGTTCAGTTTGGCTGGATTGTGTTGAGTTCTTTGATCCATACGGACTTAAGTTTTGTGCATGGCAATAGGCATGGATCTATCTGAAGTCTTCTACATGCCAGCAAAATAAGGTGTTTGCAGGAGTGGGAGATAATATCTGGGTTTTCAACTCAATTCCATTGGTCTATCTGTCTATTTTTGTGCCAATACAAAGCTATTTTCAGGGCTATAAATCTATAATAGAAGTCAGGGATGGTCATGCCCCCAGAAGTTCCTTTGGTGTTCCTGGCTGTTTGGGTATCCTGGGTCTTTTGTTTTTCCATATAAAGTTGAGAATTATCCTTTCAATGTCTGTGAAGAATTGTGCTGGGATTTTGATGGGGATTGCATTGAATCTGTAGATTGCTTTTGGCAAGATGGCCATTTTTACTATTTTGATCCTACCTATCCAAAACCATAGGAGAACCTTCCATTTTCTGGTATCTTCTTTAATTTCTTTCTTTAAAGACCTGAGTTTTTAAAACACAGGTCTTTCACTTTTTTGGTTTGACTACTTCCTTTCATATTTGTATTCCCATTAACTCCTTTTGTTGTCTTATTGCTGTAGTTAGAACTTCAAGGACAATATTGAAGAGGTATTTAGAGAATGGACAGCCTTGTCTCCGATTTTAGAGAAATTGCATTTAGCTTCTCTCCATTTAATTTGGTGTTGGATGTGAGTTTGCTGTATATTGCTTTATTATGTTAAGTATGTTCCTGTTATCCCTGATCTCTCCAAGACCTTTATAATGAAGGGGTGTTGGATTTTGTCAAAGGCTTTCTCAGCATCTAATGAGATGATCATGTGCTTTTTTCCTCAGTCTGTTTACATGATGGATTAAATTGATGGATTTTTGTATATTGAACCATCCTTGCATCCCTCAGATGAAGCATATTTGATCATTGTGGATGACTTATCTGATATATTCTTGGATTCAATTTGCCAGTATTTTATTGAGTATTTTTGCATCAATGTTCATGAGGGATATGAGTTTGTAGTTCTCTTTCTTAGTTGTGTCTTGGTTTGTCTTGGGTATCAAAGTTATTGAAGCCTCATAAAAAGAGTTTGGCAATGACCCTTCTGCTTCTATTTTGTGGAATGCTTTAAGGAGAATTGCTGTTAACTGTTCCTTGAATTTTAGGTAGAATTCTGCACTAAGTCATCTGGTCTTGGGCTTTTTTTTTGGGGGGGGGGTTGGGAGACTTTTGATGACTGCTTCTATTTTATTAGGGGTTAAATTGCTTATCTGTTCTTGATTTAATTTTGATAAGTGAAATCTGTCTATAAAATTGTCCATTTTCTTTAGATTTTTGAACATTGAGGAATACAGAATTTTGAACTATGACCTGATGATTCTCTGGATTTCCTCTGTGTTTGTTGTTATGTCTCCCATTTCATTCCTGTTTTTTTTTAATTTGCATGTTCACTCTCTGCCATTTGTTAAGTTTGGATAAAGGTTTGTCTATCTTGTTGATCTTCTCAAAGAACCAACTCTGTTTTATTGATTCTTTGTATTGTTCTCCTAGTTTCCACTTTATTGATTTCAACCCTCAATTTGATTATTTCCTGGTGTTTACTCCTCCAGGGTATATTGGCCTCTTTATGTTCTAGATCTTTCAATTGTGCTGTTAATTTCCTAGTGTGATTATTCTCCTGTTTCTTCATGTGGGCACTTAGCACTATGAACTTTCCTGTTAGCACTGGTTTCAAAGTGTCCCTTAATTTTGGGTATGTTGTGTCTGCATTGTCATTGAATTCTAGGAAATCTTTCAATTTTTTTTTTATTTCTTTCTAGACCCAGGAATTGTGCAATTGCTTGTTACTTAATTTCCATGAGTTTTTGGGTTTTCTGCAATTTGTGTTATTGTTGAATCCTAACTTTAAAGCATAGTGCTCCGGTAAGATACGGGTGCTTCTTTTAATTTTTTTGTACCTAATGAGGTGTCCTATGTTGTCAAGGATGTGGTCGATTTTAAAGACGGTTCCATGTGGTCCTGAGAAGAAGGTATATTGATTGTGTACAGATTGAATGTTCTATAGATGTCTGTTAAGCCAAATTGAGCCATAACTTCTGTTAGTTCCTTTGTTTCTTTGTTAATTTTCTGTCTGGTGTTCCAGGCAAGTGGTAAGAGTAGGGTGTTGAAGTCTCCCACTTTAAGTGTGTGCGGTTTTATGTGTGATTTCAGTTTTAGTGATGTTTCTTTTATGAACATGGATGCCTTTGTATTTGGGCATAAATGTTCAGAAGTGAGACTTCCTCCTGATGGATTTCTCCTTTGATGAGTAGGAAGTGACTTCCTTTTTCTGTTTTGATTGATTTTAGTTTAAAGTCCAATTTGTTGGATATTAGGATTGCTAACCCTGCTTGTTTCTTCGGTTCATTTGATTGGAAAATCTTTTCTCAACCTTTAATTCTTAGATACCATCTGGTTTTGAAGTTTAGGTGTGTTTCTTGTATGCAGCAGGAGGATGGATTCTCCCTTCTTATATATTCTGCTAACCCGTGTCTTTTTATGGGTGAGTTAAGTCTATTAATTTTGAGGGATATTAATGATGATTTATTGTTCATTCTTGTTTGTTTTGTATTGGTGCTGGTGGTGAAATTATGTGTGGGTTTCCATCATTTTTTTTTCTTTTGGCTGTTGGTAAAGTGGGATTATCTATTGCCTGTAATTTTCTGGTTGTAGTTAAGTTAACTTCCTTGGGTTGCACTTTTTCTTCCAGAACTTTCTGTAGGGCTTGATTGGTGGATACATATTGTTTGAATCTGGTTTTGTCATGGAATTTTTTGTTTTCTTCATTTATATTGATTGAAAGCTTTGCTGGGTATAGTAGTCTGGACTGGCATCCATGGTCTCTTAGTGTAGGTAGAATATCCAGGACCTTCTGGTTTTCAGAGTTTTCATGGAAATGTCAGGTGTAACTGACTTTTTTTGATAGGTTTGCCTTTATATGTTACTTGACCTTTTCCTTGGCTGCTCTTAATAGTTTCTCTTTACTCTGTATGTTTTGGGTTTTGATTATTATTTGGCAAGGATCCTTTTTTTTGGTCCAGTCTATTTGGTGCTCTGTAGGCTTCTTGTACTTACAGTGGCATGTATTGCTTCAGGTTGGTTTTGTTTTCTAATATTATTTTGTTGAATATGTTCTCTGCATCTTTGAGATGGATTTCCTCACCTTCTTCTATACCTATTATTCTTAGGTTTGGTCTTTTCACTGTATCCCATATTTCCTGGATATTTTGTGTTAGGGGTTTGTTGGACTTAAGATTTTCTTTGGTTGATGAGTCTATTTCTCCTAGTGTATCTTCATCTCCTGAAATTCTCTCTTCCATCTCTTGTATTCTGTTGGTTATGCTTGCATCTGCAGTTCCTGATCATTTATCCAGCTTTTCTATTTCCAGAATTCCTTCAGATTGTGCTTTCTTTATTGTCTCTATTTCAATTTTTAGGTCTTGAACTGTTTCCTTGAAAGATTTGTTGATATCTTGTAATCTTTGGTTTGTTTTTTTCTTCCATTTATTTAAGAGATTTTCTCATATCCTCTTTGAGGCCCTCTATCATTTTCATCAAGATGTTTTAAGGTCATTCTCTTCTGATTCATCTGAATTGTGATGTTCTGGTCTTGCTGGTGTATGGTCCCTAGTCACCAGTGGTGTCATATTGGTTTTTTCTGTTGTTGAATGTGCTTTTATATTGTCTTCTTCCCATCCTTTCTTCTGGGGGGGTGTAGCAGGTGTCTTTTCCTCTCCTGGTGGTTATGGGACCAAGGTTCCCTTCTGGTAGATGCAAACAGTTCTAATACTCTGATGTCTCTCAGAGGAAACTTACCTTGCTGAAACAACTTTGGAATACTTGAGTAAAGTCATATGGCTCATTATGCATTCAGATCACACTTGCATGTTAAACACTTGATCTAATGTGGAGGAATATCTGATCAACATACATTTTGGTATTTGATACAAATGTATCTTGGAAGATTATCTATACCTTTTATAGCATTATTTTACACATTTTAATTAACTCTTTCTAATGGGGTTTTATTTTGGCAAATTACTAGAATATGTAAAAGGAAGCAAATATTTAAAAATTTTACATTAGGTAGGGACATATGAAAAAAAGTATTAATGATGACCGAAGAAGTATTATAAATAAATATAGGTAGTAATAATAATTGAAAAAATTTTACTTTAACACATATGTAAATATAATATTATCATTTCTGTCTTTGGTTTTCACATGATGCAAATCAACATGAGTTGTTTAAGCTAAAGGTAAAATGCAAGCCTTTCATTTGCTCACAGTTTCATAGGTTTCAGTCTATGATGGAAGCAGCATGTTGTTCTGGTCCTCTGGCTTTAAGTCAAATTCTCAAAGGTATTCATGGTTTGCATGTTTCCTTATCTTTTACAAGATAGAATCTGATAGGACTATGACATTAACTTCCTCACATTATCAAATTCAAAATGGCACTCCTTAGAAACTCAAACTCAAGAAATTGTGCCAATAATTGGTATTTCACTGACTTGAAAGAGGGACACACATTTGAGATAAATATATAAGTGAATTTTTGTTTGAATTTACCTCCTGTGTTTTATGGAATATGAGAAAAATTACAGTAGATATTTCCATTTTAATGTCATATGTTTTAAATACAAATAAATACATAATAGACTATTATGAAATGGTACAGAGAGGAAATTAATATATTTCAAATATCAGTCTTTCAGGACACAAGCTGTGTATGGGTTGTATGTGCCTATCAGATATTCCTCTAAAAATTCCCACTCTTTATATCCTGTTATAAGAAGTACAACTTATGATTAGAAATTATTTGTATTACAAATCTGTGTAGCATTTTCTTGGTACCAGAACACTGAGAATTATTTGTCTCTAACATTCCTAAGTCCTGATCAGATGTGATATGATGTTAAGTTGAACTTGTTTGAGCTTAGTGTGTGTTCTTGTATTACAGAAAGCATGTAGTAATGATCATTGATCAAATTTGCCTAAATAATTACTGTTTCTTAAGGCATTACATCTTAAATGTTCATGCTAATATTTCTAAATAGTAAATTCAAACTCTTAATTGACATAGCTTCTTTTTATAGTTGAGCCAATATGGATGGCATGGTTATTTATTGTATTGTGAGTATATGAGGATTTTTCCCTAATACAATTATTTCAGAAACAAAAACAAAATATCAGTATGGCCTTCAGAAACCCAAGGATAATTATCTGTGAATCCATTGAGATTGATAAGACAAGAAAACTAAGTCAAGTGGTAGAGTTAACACTGTGAAATAATATGCTATTGTTTTGTTCACAGGCCCACCTTTATTAACATTAAAAATTGCTTATATATCAAACACCACCATGCTGTTTTTCATGAAGTATATAAATGTAAATCATACACAAATGAGAGTATCTGTAGCATTGTGTAAGTATCTCATTCCTCAGGGGAGAAAATTGTTTTTGGAATTTTTCCCATAGAGTACAAATATGTGTTTACACTTTAACTGCAGGAATTATGCTACCACAAATATTTTACTCATGTGTTTTTAATTGCAAATGACTGGATGATGTTTGCATGTTCTCCTTTCAATAGATTTGTACCTTTTCCATGTTGCCTATAGAAGTTCTCAACAAAAGGCATTCTGTATATCAGGATATTTTTAAGGCAATCATGAAGGGACATATAGATGTGTTTTGAGATATCTTAAATAAGTAAACAAACATACTTTGCCTTGAATTCTGTAAATTGGATGTTAGTCATCACAACTTCATTAATAAACTTTATCCTTTATATTATCATTGTTAACAAAATATGGATGATGTAAATTCTTGCAGTAATATTAAGTGGACTATTGAACCTTATACAGAGACATAAGAGACATCAGCATTGTCTCCATTGATCATTTTCTAAAGAGCATTTAGAAGTGATATAAGTGAAATTAAATGCCCACCTTATATATAATGACCTGGAAATATATTTAGACTCACAAGAAGGGTGAATTTTTGCAACTTTTAGTTTTAATACTCTTCAAGGAATGCCAAAATAATGTCCTAGATAATCCATGTAAATTTAATATTTCATGTTTCACTTGGTGTCAGGAATGCGAAGGAGGGGATTTTTCATCTGAAAAAGAAATAAAGTCTGTGGTTAAAGTATTGTAGCCTTGAAAATTTCTTAGAAGTACTGATATATTCTGGAAGTTCCCTATATATGCTGATAAAACTTTATTAAGACTTTGTGAGAAGCCTCAATATACTAATCTGCAGCCTGTGTGACTACCTAGGATTAACTTTTGGAAAATTAAATATGATAAAATCACAATTTAGGCAAGATTTTCATGGACATTTCTTTTGGATTTTCCTCCATGAAATGTAGCAAGACGAACAACTCTCACTGAAGAAATGAGGGAAGGATATTTTAACCTGACAGAAACACTGCATATTCCTATTGAAAACATGAAAAATGTGTACCAAAAGGGTAAATTCAACACTTTTTTCCAAGTAAGAGGGAAGGGAATTTAAAGAAAAATACAAAGAATCTTGATGTCCATCTCCACTGCAGAGAAATAGCAATGAAAATCCTTCAAAATGCTGAGTTTAAATCACTTTTTTCTTTCCTTCTGTTTTTTGCATTTCACAGATGCATGTCCTAAATGGAAGCCTTTATCCAGTGACTAAACTATTAATAATTACTCCTCTTGAGTCATTTGAGAATGTTTTCCTGTTAACTCAGTCATGAAAACAATACAAAAATAATTATAAATAATAAATGATAAAACAATAACAAATCATCCTTGAAGAATGGAGTATGTTGTGTTTATCATGTTGTATGAAACTCATGCAAAATAAATGAAACCATTTTTGGGTAGTGTTGTGCTTTTTAAGTCAATAGTTAAGTTTTTTTCTAAAGTTCTCTTGATAATGAACTCTGAATTATGACTAATCTTTCATACTTTTCTCATATCTATATTATAAAAGCTTAATATATATCCTAATCAAAACACTTACCACTGACATATATTTTACTGATGAATGTGTATTATTTCTCTTGTTCACCTATTATTATATGAGAAAAATCTCAACTTAATTACTGAAAATATGAATAGCCAAACTGTGTACAATCCTGATAATATGAGCAAATATATTTTTTCCAATTTTTTATTTGAATTAGAAACAGGATTCTTTTACATGACAATCCCAGTTCTCTTCTCCCACCCGTCCTCCCCTACCCCCCTCAACTAAAACCTTATCTGTCACATATCTTTTCTGCTCCCCCTGGATGGTGAGGTCTTTCATAGGGTGTCATCAGAGTCTTTCGTATCCTTTGGATAGGGCCTAAGCCCACCCCCATGTGTCTTGGCTCAAGGAGTATTCCTCTATATGGAATGGGCAAATATCAAATGATCAGGCATACGTGGACCTTTCGTGTAATTCATTTCTGAGAACTGATTCAACCCACACAATATCAATAATTCATTAATTTTTATTGATGGTATAAATACATGATTCTTTTTATACCATATAAGTTTGTTTTTTATTATTATTTAATGAATGAAGACCATGCCTATTTGCAAAAACAGATTTGTTGAAATAGACTTTCATTCCTATTTTACTTTCATTTTTCCTGTGGAGTCCAGTTAATGCTTTGGGTGTCATGAACCAATGTCCTTCCATGCCATGAGTGTTGGTGGACTTTTCTGTGATTAAGAGAATTAAAATCAAACACTTGATTACTACACTGGTTGATAATAAACTCCTATTGTTGATGATACTGTGTATTTCAAGCCTAAGGCCAAAAATCTGTTGAACTGGAATTGACCTGAATGCCTCCACTTTGAGATCTGACTTTCATGGTAACAGAAGTTTCCATGCAAGGTTTCAAAGGAAGGGCATTACCAATAATCAATCATACCAGATTTTGATGCTTAAGAACCACTTTAATGGCCAAGATAGGATGATAACCCAAATGATACTATGTTTGCATACACACACTAGTTGAAAGCAACAGTGTGTTTTGCGTTTGTTTTATGTAGCATTTATTTTTTATATTTTTCTTTCATTGAAAATAGCTGAACACAATTTTTACTCCACCTATTTTTCCTAATTCCTCCCCACCTGTGTTCATACCCAGATGGAAGATGGATCCATATACAATCTGTGTCATGTTAGAAAACAAAAAAGGTTCTGTTCTTCATCTTTTGGGAAACTTGGCCCATCAACATGGTACAGATAGGTGACAAAAGCAGGTGGGTAAATAATGACTCCAATACACACACACACACACACACACACACACACACACACACACACACACACGTGCATATGCACTACGAACAATGTTCTTAAACATCCATGCTCAAAGAGATTCAATGCCACAGATTACTGGGGCATTCTGCTTTCTCATGATTTCTGGTAAATTGTCCATTTAATATGGAAGACTGTTTCCTTTTTTAGACATGATTTTTTCATTTTAAAACAATATATTCTCACTTTAATACCAATTCCAGTTCCCACTCTCTTCCTTCCTGCTGCTCACCCTACCTTCTCCCCACCAAATCCATCCACTCCTCAGAGAGTACAAGGCTTCCCATGGGGACTTAATAAAATCTTGCACATCTCTTTGAGACAGGACCATGGCTTTCCCTCCTATATGTAAGCTGAGCAAGGCATCCCTCCAAAAAGAATGGGATCCAAAAAAAATTCAAGAACTTATGGATAATTCCTGTTCCCACTGCCAGTAGCCTCACAGAGTGCCCAAACCACACAATTGTCACCCACATTCACAGGACCCAGTTTAGTCCCATGTAAGTTCCATAGCTGTCATTCGGGAGTCAGTGAGTTCCCACTAGCCCAGAGCAGCTGTCTCTGTAGGTATGCCCCAAATGATCTTGACCCCTTTGCTGATATTATCGATCCTCCCTCTCTTTGACTGGACTCTGGCAGCTCACCCCAGTGCTTAGCTTGGATCTCTGCACCTGCTTCCATCAGTTGTTAAATGAAGGTTCTATGATGATAATTCAGGAAGTCATCAATCTTATTACAGGGAAGTCCAGTTCAGGTACCTTATCCTGTAATGATTAGGGTCTTAAATGAGGTCATCTTTGTGGATTGCCAGGAATTTCCTTAGAGCCTGGTTTCTCCCTACCCCATGATGACTCAAGATATCTCTATCATTGCTCTCCCTCAGTTTTACCCCATCTCCATCATTCAGTTCCCTCATGTTTTGTCCTCCCTAATCTTTTTCCATTGCTCTCCCATTACACCTTCCCTTATCCCTCCCACTATACTCCAATATTTCTCAGGAGCCCTTGTCTACTTCCCTTTTTGAGGGAGATCCATGTATGTCTCTCTTAGGGTTCTCCTTCATACATAGTTTCTCTGGGGTCATGGACTATAGGATGGATATCACTTGCATTGTGTCTATTGTCCACTTATGAGTAAATACAAACCATGTTTGTCTTTCTGGGTCTGGGTTACCTGACAAAGGATGTTTTCTTTTCTATTTCCATCCATTTCCCTGCACATTTAATAATGCTATTGTTTTCCTCCTGAGTAGTAATCCATTGTATAAATGTATCACATTTTCTTTACCCTTTCTTCAGTTGAGGGGGGTCTAGGTTGTTTCCACATTCTGTCTATTGCAAATAATGCTTCTATGAACAAATTTGAGCTAATGTCCTTGTGTTATGAGAGTGCATCTTTTGGTTATATGCCCAAGAGTGGTATTGCTGGCTCTTACGGTAGATTGATTCCCCATTTTCTGAGAAACCACAATGCTGATTTCCAAAGTGGTTGTACAAGTTTGCACTCCCACTGGCAATGGAGAAGTGTTCCCTTATTTTTCATCTTCTCCAGCATAAACTGTCATTGTTCTTGAATTTGAACTTACAGGTACCTTATCTTGTCTTGTGATTTACACCTGTATTTCCCTAAAAAGATAAGTAATTGTGAATATCACACACACACACACACACACACACACACACACACAGAGAGAGAGAGAGAGAGAGAGAGAGAGAGAGAGAGAGAGAGAGAGAAAATGTGGCATTTCTCAACTTTAAAGACAAATATTCATTACATATCTCTACAGATACAAAAATCTGATAAGTGTTTAAAATAAAAACACAAAAAATATGACACCAAAGTTTCTGTCATTTAAGTCAACATGAAGTTCACTTTATTTTTATTATCATTTTATTTTTAAGTATGCGTATGTCAGAAGGCCTTGTGTTCCTTCAATAATGAATTAAATACTTTGATATGTGCCTGATGTGTCTAGAAAGGGAGTATCAAATATTGGGGAGGAGCTTAGAGAGGTGTGTGGAAGGAAGCTGAAGTCTGTCAGACAAAAGGATTGGGTCCTCTTTCAGACTGTATGGTAGGCTAATAGAACAGAAGCATTAGACTTATATTATCTTATTATATATGATCTAAGATCTAAGTTCACAATTCTCATATCAAATTGAAGTTTAATTACCAGGAATAAGTTATACCTAATCAAGGTTTGGTCAAGGGGTTCTATCAATAACATACAATACCTCAGTCTATTGCACCTCTGTAAGTGACTCTCAACACATTGATATCAAGGTTATTTTGCTGAAGATAATACCTAAAAATTAATGTAAAATGGAGAAAATGGGGGATGCGTAAAGAAAGCACATTGGTTAAGAGCACCTGCTATACTCACCAAGCACTTATGCTCAGTATTCATCACTTTAACTGGTTCACACAACCATCTTTAACTGTACTAATAGGGGATTTTGAAGCCACCTATTTGCATCTCTTCCCAATGTACCCATGTAGTAGATATATAGACAGTCATGCACATGAACAAACTTTAAAATAATTTCCAAAAGCCAAAAATATTGACAAAAGAATATAAAATGCAACTTAGAAGACTATAAAATATGATTTGTTAAATTAAGAGTGGTAAAATATCTTGTCAGTCTTAAAATAAGAAAACTGTAAATTTTGAGGAGCTATCTCAATTTAGTTTTCTACGTATCAAACATTTAAAGACTTATCATCCTCAATCCCAATCTATCATGTTCCTAGTCATAATTACTCACAAAACTTTTAAAATATATTACCATAATTTTCTGAGCTAACATTGGAGAAGGGCTTCTTTTACATTGTATTAGGAATTAATTTAAGTGTGATTACACAAGTATGTAATAAATGTGACTAGCTATCTAAGAAATTCATATGTGATAATATGTGACAAAAAATAAGAAAAAACACATATTACAATGTTCACTTAAAATTTCTATGGTGTGGCTGTGACTAGGTATTAAAATGAAAACAAATCTAGATACCTATAATATATAGTATTCAAAATTGTAGGCCATGGTTGAAGGTTGTCTTATGTATTTTTGTGAACAGTACGGAGTCCTAAAATGTAAGTGGTCTTAGAGTGCCTTTATTTTATGAAGAATACTCTACATGTGGTAAAAAACTACAAATGTAATAGAGTTTGGGGCTTGCATTCTTTAAAATTGTAGGCCATGGTTTATAAGAAACTGTTGGAAAAATAATGTGATAAATTTCCACAAAGATGCTTGAGTTTTGAAAAATAACCCATATTAACCTTGAAAACTATAAATAATTCACTCTAAATTCTGTTGCAATATATAATACAAATAAAAAATGTAAAATGCAAGGCACAATTTCTGAAATTTTGAAACCAGTGTTTCAGCTATCACTAATTTCCTACATTAGAAGAAGTGAATATATACATATATAGGTATATATTCAACACACTATCTTTAGAAAGAGAAACGAAGATGTAACTTTTTTCTTTTTTCTTAATTGGTTTTTTAATATTCCATTCCCAGTTCCCCCTCCATCCTCTCCTCCCGCACCCCCAACTAAACTCCTCCTTTCATCTGCTCCTTGGTGAGTGTAAGGCCTTCTCTAGGAAGTCTACTAAATCTGTCCCATCATCTCATATTAGCAGGCCCAAGGCACCTCTCCACCCCCACATCCTTGTGTATAGGCTAGGCACAGTATCTCTCCATATAGAATTCGATCCTCTAGGTCAGTTTATGAGTTAGTGTTAGATCTTAGACCCCCTGCCATTTCCCTCATATATTTTCCCAGTCACACCATTGTCACCTATATTAGGGGAACACAGTTTGGTCTTATGCAGATTCCCCATTTGTCATACCTGAGTCAGTGATCTCTCACTACCATGGGTGAGTGGATTCTGTGGATTTTCCCCATCATGGTCTTACTCCTGTGTTCATATTATCACCCCACCCTTACTTCAATTGTACTCAAGTAGCTTGGCCCATTGGTTAGTTATTGATTTCTGAATCTGCCTCCATCTGTTTCTGGAAGAGGGTTCTAGCTTCTCTGGTGTTGTGGACTATAGCCTGGGCATCTTTTGCTTTATGTCTAGTAGCCACATATGAGTAAGTACATACTATATTTTCTTTCTGGTTCTGCGTTACCTCACTCAGGATGTTTTTTCCTAGTTCTCTCCATTCACCTGTGAATTTTAGGATGTCATTGTTTCTTACCACTGTGTAGTACTCCATTGTATAAATATACCACAATTTCTTAATCCATTCTTCAGTTGAGGGGCATCTAGTTGTTTCCAAGATCTGGATGTTACAAATAATGTTGTTATGAACATAGTTGAGCATAGGTCCTTGTGGTGCGAATGTTCCTCCTTAGGGCATATGTATTTCAGGGTTTTGAGGTAGGTTGATCCCTAATATTCTGATTCATTGCCATACTGATTTCCAAAGTACAAGTTTGTACTCCCACAAGCAGTGGAGGACTGTACATCTGTCTCCATGTCTTATCAAGCATAAGCTTTCATTTGTGGTTTTAACATTAGCCTTTCTGATCAATGTAAGATGGAAACTCAGATTGGTTTTGATTTGTATTTTCCTGATGATCTAGGATGCTGAGCATTTCCTTAGGTGTATTTCCCCATTTGAGATTGATCTGTTGAGAATTCTATATTTAGATCTGCACCCCATTTTTTAATTGGATTATTTGGTAGTTTTATTTCTAGTTTATTGAGTTTGTTGTATATTTTGGAACTCAGCACTATGTCAGATTTGGGGGATTGTATAAGATATTTTCCCATTCTTGAGGGAATTGTTGTGTCTTGTTGACCATGTTTTTTGCTTTACAGAAGCTTCTCAGTTTCAGGAGGTCCCAATTATTATTGTTGCTCTCAGAGTCTGTGCTACTGGCATTCTATTTAGGAAATGGTATCATAGTCCTATGTGTTCAAATGTATTTCCAACTTTCTCTTCTGTGAGGTTCAGTATGGATGGATTTATTTTGAGGTCTTTGATACATTTGGACCTTAGTTTTGTGTATGGCAATAGATATTGATCTAGTTTCATTCTTCTATATGATGAGAGCCATTTGTACAAGCACCATTTGTTGAATGTGCTTTCTTTTTTCTATTTCATATTTTTAGCTTCTTTGCCAAAAATTACAAAGTCTTCTTAGTTGTGTGGTTTGATATCTGAGCCTTTGAGTCTATTCCTTAGTCCAACTTACCTTTTTATGCAAATACCAAGCTGTTTTCATAACTATATCTCTATAGTAGAACTTGAAATCTGTGATGATGATGTCCCAAGATGATTCATTGTAGTACAGAATTGCATTGGATATCCTGGGTATTTTGGTTTTCCATATGCAGTTGAGTATTGTTCTTTCAAGATATGTGAAGAATTGTGCTGGGATTTTGATGGGGACTGCATTGAATCTGTAGATTACTTTTGGTAGGATTGCAATTGCCATTTTTACTATATGGATCCAAACTATCCAAGTACATGGGGGATCTTTCCATTTTCTGATATATATGTTAATTTATTTCTCTAAAGACTTGAGATTCTTGTCAGGCAGTTCTTTCATTTTTTGTTTGGAATTAATCCAGGATATTTTATGTTATTTGTATCTATTGGGAAGGGTGATGTTTCTGTGAGTTTTTTCTTATCCCAATTTTTATCTGTATATGTGAGGGCTACTGATGTTTTTGAGTTAATCTTGTATCCTGCTACATTATTGAAGGGGTTTACCAGTTGTAGGACTTCCCCAGTAGAAATTTGGGGTCACTTATGCATACTATCATATTATCAGCCAATAAGGAGAGTTTGACTTCTATTCCAATGTATGTCCCCTTGATCTCCTTTTGTTGTCTTATTGCTATAGCTACAAAATTGACTAAAATGATGAATAGATATGGAGAGAGTGGAAAGCTTTGTCTTGTTGCTGACATCAGTGGGATTGCTTTGAATTTCTCTCCATGTAGTTTGATGTTGGCTGTTAGGTTACTGTATATTGCCTTTATTATGTTTAGGTATGTTCCCTGTATCCCCATACTCTCCAAGACATTAATCAGGAAGGAGTGTTGAATATTGTCAAAGGCTTTTTCAGCATCTAATGAGATGATCATGTTTTTTTCTTTCTGTTTGTTTATATGGTGGATTACATTGATAGATTTTCATATGTTGAAACTTTGCTGCATCTCTGGGATAATTCATACTTGGTTACAGTAGATGATTTTTTAGATATGATCTTGAATTTGGTTTGCCAGTATTTTTTGAATATTTTTGCATCTATGTTCATGTGGGAAATTAGTCTGTAATTCTCGTTCTTTGTTGTGTCTTTGTGTGGTTTGGGTATCAGGATAAATCTAGTTTCAAAAAAAGATTTCGGCAATATTCCTTCTGTTTATATTGTGTGAAATATTTTGAGGAGTATTGGTATCAGATATTCTTTGAACATCTGGAAGAATTCTGCCCTGAATCCATCTGTCTCTGTTTGGGAGACTATTGATAACTGCTTCTATTTCCTTAGGGGTTATATCTGTGTTTAAGTTGTTTATCTGTTCTTGATTTAATTTTGGTATATGATACTTATCTTGAAAAAAATCTCCGTCTCCTTAAAGTTTTAAAATTTTGTGCAGTACATGTTTTTGAAGTATGACCTGATGATTGTCTTGATTTCTTCAGTGTCTTTTGCCATGTCCCCCTTTTCCTTTCTGATTTTGTTAATTTGCATATTCTTTCTATTTTGGTTAGTTTGGATAAATATTTGTCTACTTTGTTGAATTTCTCAAAGAACCAAGTCTTTGTCTCATTGATTCTTTGCATTGTTTTCTTTGTTTCTATGTTATTGATTTCAGCTCTGAATTTGACTATTTCTTCTCAACAACTCCTTCTGGGTGAGTTTGCTTCAATATATTCTAGTCCTTTCAGTTGTTCTATTAATTCGCTAGTGTGGGATTTTTTCCAGATTCTTTATGTAGGCATACAGTGCTATGAACTTTGGTCTCGGCACTTCTTTCACTGTGTACCATAAGTTTGGGTATGCTGTGTGATCATTTACATTAAATTTTAGGAAGTCTTTTATTTATGTCCTAATTTATGTGCTGGTTCAGTTGATCACTGTTCAGTTTCCATGTGTTCGTGAGCTTTCTGAAATTCATGTGGATGTTGAATTCTAACTTTATGTTGTGGTGATCTGTAAGGGCGCATGGGCTTATTCCAATATTTTTGTATCTGTTGAGATTTGTGTTGTTACTGAGTATGTGACCTATTTTGAGAAGGTTCCATGAGGTGCCGAAAAGAAAGTATATTCTTTTGTGTTTGGGCAATTTTCTATAGATGTCTGTTAAGCCCATTTGAATCATAATGTCTGTTAGTTGCTTTATTTCTCTGTGAAGCTTCTGTCTGCCGTTTCTGTCCAGTGATGAGAGGTGGGTGTTGATGTTTCCCACTATTAATGTGTGGAGCTTGATTTGTAATTCAAGTTTTAGTAATGTTTCTTTTACAAATCCAAGAGCCTGTGTGTTTGGAGTATAAATGGCAGAATTGAGATTTCCTATTCATTAAATTTTCATCTGATGGATATGAAATGTCCATCTTTATCTTCTTTGATTGATTTTATTTTGAAGTCTATTTTATTATATATTAGACTAGCTACATCAGCTTATTTCTTAGGCACATTTGATTGGAATTTTTTTCCAACGCTCTACTGTGAGCCAATGTCTGTCTATGAGGTTGAGGTATAGTTCTTCTGTGCAGCAGACAGATAAATTCTCTTTTCATATCCAATCTGTTTGCCTGTGTATTTTTATAGGTGAATTGTGATCATTTATATAATGGATACTAATGACCAGTAGATTGCTAGTTCCTGGTATTTTTGTTTTTGGATTTTGTGATGGCACTTTTTGTTCAATTCCCTTCTTTGGGATTAACTGCTCTGAACTCATGTATTTTGCTGTGTACTTGTGGACATAGCTGATCTATGGTTATTAAAAGCTTTGCCTGGTAAAGTAGATTGGGATGGTGTCTATTATTCCTTAATGTCTGCATAACATCTGAGCAGGATCTTCTGGCTTTCAGAGATTCCATTGAGTAATCAGTTCCTATATTATACAGGGATGTTTTGGCTATCCTGGGTCTTTTGTTTCTCCATATAAAGTTGAGAATTGTTCTTTCAAGGTCTTTGAAGAATTGTGTTGGGATTTTGATGGGGATTGCATTAAACCTGTAGATTGCTTTTGTCAAGATTGCCATTTTTACTATGTTGATCCTACCTATCCAAGAGCATGGGAAATCTTTCCATTTTCTGATATCTTCTTTAATTCCTTTCTTTAGAGACTCAAAATTCATAAGGTACACGTCTTTCACTTTTTTGGCTAGTGTTACCCCAAGGTATTTTATGTTGCTTGTGGCAATTGACCATCAGAGAAATGCAACTCAAAACAACTCTGAGATACCATCTTATACCAGCCAGAATGGCTAAAATGAAAAACACCAATGACAATCTGCACTGGAGAGGATGTGGAGAAAAAGGAACATTACTACATTGCTTGTAGGAGTGCAAACTTGTAAGACCACTTTGGAAATCAGTATGGCAGTTGCTCAGAAAAATGGCAATCAGTCTACCACAGGATTCAGCAATTCTTCTCTTGGGCATACACACAAATAATGCACCTTCATACACAAAGGACATATATCCAAACATGTTCATAGCAACATTGTTTGTATAGCCAGAACCTGGAAGCAAACTAGATGCCCCTCAACTGAAGAATGGATAGAGAAAATGTGGCACATTTATACAAGGAGTACTACTCAGCAGAAAAAAAAATGGAATCTTGAAATTCGCAGGTAAATGGATGGAACGAGAAGAAACCATCCCTACTGAGGTAACCCAGTCATAAAAAGACAACCATGGTATGTACTCACTCATATATGAATTTTAGACATAGAGCAAAGGATTACCAACCTACAATCCTCTTCACCAAAGAAAGTAGGAAACAAGAAGGACTCTTAGACCCCAGAGAATTGGAAGGGGCATGATTTCATGAGCTAATTGGGAGCATGTGGGTAGGGGACAGGGAGCTGGCAGAATGAGAGGAGGAGAAGAGGAGGGGAAAGGAGGAAATGGAGGACCAGAAATGTTGAGTTGGGGGAAGAATAGAGGAGACCATGTTGAGAGATACCATATCAGTGGGAGCCACTATAGGTCCTAGGAGAGATCTAGGGAGATTTCCAGAGATCTACAAGGATGACACGAACTGACAATCTAGGCAATGGTGGAGAGGATAACCTAAATTCTCTTCCCTATAATGAGACTGATGACTACTTTTTATGCCATCCTAGAGCCCTCACCCAGTGGTTGATGGAAGCAGAGGCAAACTTCCACAGATATACACTGAACTGAACTCTGGAACCTAGTTCCAGAAAGGGAGGAATGAAGATCAAAGAGGTCACCAGGCTGGTGAAACCCACAGAATCAGCTGCCTGAGCAAGGGGGAGCACATGGACCCCAGACTGCTGTCTGGGAGGCCAGCATGGGACTGATCCAGACCCCTGAACATGGATGTCAATGAGGAGGCCTCTGCACTCTAGGGGGCCCCTGGTAGTGGATTAGTATTTTTCCCTGTTGTAAGAAGGGACTTTGAGAACCCACCCCATGTGAAGCGATGCACTCTTGTCATGGACACCTGGGGGAGGGCCTTGGCCCAGCCCAGGATGATGTGTTTGACTTTGGGGAGCCCCTGTGGAGGGCCCTACCCTGCCTGGGGAGTGGAGGGTGTGTGAGTTGTGGGGCAAATGAAGGGTCAGGGGAAGGATTGGGGGGAGGGGAGGGAGGAAGTATTGTCATGTGAAGCATTCTTCTTCCTAGTTTGAACTAAAAAATAAATTAGAAAAAATTTAAAAAATAAAATTAAAAAATCATCATTAGATGCCCCCAAAAAGTACTCAACCATTGACTAATTTTTAACAACTTCTAATAAAAAATTCACTCAAAGTTCGTAAACTATCATTTCTATTTGTTATCAATTAAGCCTTAATTTCTTTAGAATACAGTATATATCCCAAAAAATTTTTGAGATTTACTTAGTTTCTGAGCTACCTTTTATATCTAACCTTCAAAACTGACAAGCTGATAAGATCTTATTTGCATCTTAGCTGACTTGGCCTAATTTGCATTTACAAAGACACATTCAGGCTGAGTATCTAACATGGCTGTTGTCTCCTTGGACTTCTTCTCATAAACCCTTTTTAAATCATGTATCAACTTTTATTTTCTAGATTTTCCTTTTTTAACCATAAAAATTTAAGATGATCTGTATCCTCTCCTCTGCCAAATTTTATAGAATCATCCACAGATTCCTCATGCCCATAAGCTAACATTATAGGCTTCTGCTATCTTTTTCATTGACTATCTCCTAGGGCTCAAATCATTCATTTTTTTTCTGTTAAGACATTGATTGGCTGACTGGCTTTTCTTTTTGACTATATTTAAATTGATTTTGATATTTTTAACTATATCCGAGGCAATGTAAATATCTCTCTAATCATATCCAGGGCAATATAGGCATTTCCATTCATCTGCATTTATTTATAAATTCACAATCATGTCATGCATCTAGTTGTGGACACACTCTTCCTTCATAATTTGCATATATCTCACATTTTTCCTTTTGACTAGGTTATGATCAGTTTGTTGAAAAGAAAAATCCTTAATTGAAATTTCTCGTAACAAAGTAGCTATAGTCAATCCTTGAAATATGGGCATCCAAAATTGGAAAAGATCTAAGATTAAGTATGTTGCCCTTTCTTCTCCATAAGTCTCAAAACAGTTTCTGTCTGGCTGTATCAATAGCATTATATAGATTTGACTAGCCATTTGCCATGGTGGCAGTTCCCAAGGCTGCAAGTTACTCTGAGGATCTCCAGGCTGTCTGCCACCCCATCAACCATTTTGTTTAGTCCGTAGAGGTTGCCCGCCTGAGGTATCATCAAACTGCTGGCTGAGGGCTGTCAGATTGTGACTGCTGCCAGGACTGACCTTGGCCTTAGCTTGACTTTTACCCTCTGGGCCACTTGAAAATCTGTGGATGCATTTCTGGCAAAAGCCTGATTCACTATTTTCTCTTCTGTAGGGACTCTGTTTGACATAGTGGCCTTTCTGATCATGTCCAAAGCAACCTCTAGAAGGCTATGAGCATTTCTTGCTCCCTATGCCTTGCTTTCTCTGTAGGAATAACATATTTTTAACTGAAGTTTCTGTAAGGCAGCCAACATTGCTAATCCCTGAGTGTAAGCTAATTCCATTATCTGAAAAAATCTTAATGAACTTGTTGTATCATTCCTCTTCCTGTGAGGCCTTAGCACAGCCTGGCATGCAGTACGAGCATTCGCATAAGCTGGCTGTTTCACAATTAAAGGTCCAACACCTGTGTCTCTAACCATTTTGGATCACGTCCACAAAGGCCTAGAGATAAATTTTGAAGTAATTCCCTAGGTCCCTGCCTTCTCTCTATGACAAATATTCTCCTCCTGAACAGTAGGCCTTGGTTACCCACTTTCAATTTCCTAGGGGTGAGGCTTCTACAAGAATATTCCCTATCAGCTTCTGGGTAACAATTATTGTTGGTCTATGCTGGACATGAGCCATCTTTAGGTCCTTGTGCTGTTTGAATGGCATTGGCACATGCATCCTGCTTATGTTCCCCTGTCCCCCCTCTCTCTCTGATCCAAGGAAACCTGCAAATTTTTTATCTCCTATAAGTGATTTCACTAAAACTTTCAAGTCTCTTAGCTCCTGCTAAATTTTACCATTGAGTATTTTCTTCTCTTTATTCCCAGTTTAACATGAAGGAAGGAGGTGAAGACATTCTATTTTGGTACTTATTAACTTTCTCTTCGTGCTTATCCCAATCATTTTCCCTGTATATTCTTTTCCATCCAGCCTCCCATTAGTAGGTGTGGAGTTTTCTGTCCTCCGTTACATTCCTAGATATCTCCTGTGGTTCTGAGTGTATGCAAGGCCACATCTATGTCTTCCCAACCCTGGGTGCAACTCAATATCCTGATAGAGTCACGGCAGTGGCTTTTGCCACAGCCCAGCTACCTATTATGGATGCAGTAAAGCATACATGCAAATGAATGAACATCTATATCATTTTTAGCTATTGTTGAAAACTTAGACATAGGTCACATTTTCCAGATGTCATTTCTCCAAAGAGGATAAACACTACCCATGATTCTGTGAATTATTCAGCATCTATTCACTCAAATAAAAAAAGTACCTTAAAGCCAGTGTGTCAGCCTCCTCCTAATTCTCAGCAACAGCAGCCTATGAATTTCAAAAGTCTTATATGTTGATGGGCACATGTTTAAGAGGCTATGGTCTTTTATGCTCACTCAGAAAAGTAGACAACTCTGCTATCAAAGGTAGATATCACTCCTGTGGGATCTGTGGATTAACCTGTGTTATGGGCTTCTGAGGTTTGTATCTATACATGACCCCACAGTAGGTCTTTTTTATTATGTCTGAATACTTGGAAAGGGCTAGTAGTAAATGTTTTATCCTACATTTATTAAATATAAGAATCATTCTGGATAGCTCTGATACCAGCATGGGACTGATCCAGACCCCAGGAACATGGGTTTCAGTGAGGAAACCTGGAAAATCTATAGGACCTCCTGTAGTAGTTCAGTACTTATGCCTAGCATAGGTGTGGAGCTTGAGAGCCCAATCCACATAGAGGGATACTCTTTGAGCCAAGAACATGGGGGTGTGTCTAGGCCCCATCCCAAAGTATATGATAGACCCTTATGACCCTCTATGTAAGGCCTCACCCTCCCTGGGGAGCAGAAAGTTTATGTGATAGGTAGGGTGTTAGTTGGGGGGGTTGGTAGGGGGGAGGAGAGGGAGTAGGAACTGGGATTGTCATATAAAACAATCTTGTTTCTAATTCAAATAAAAAAAGAATCACTCTGAAGACAAGATCTCCTGAACAAATTGGGATCATGGGGAAAGGGGGTAGGGAAGTACGAAGAAGGGTATGGAGGAAAAGAACATAAAAGACCAGAAAGATAGAGGTGAGAGAAGAATAGAGAAAGAGTAAGAAAAGAGATACCCAAATAAAGGTAACCATTACTATTATAGGTTTAAAGAGAAACCTGTCACTAGGGAAATGTCCAAAGATCCACAAAGATAACCTCAACTAAGAATCTAAGCAATAGTGCAGGGGCTATCTTAAATGTCCTTCCCCTAAAATGAGATTTCTGACTACATTAAATACCATCCTAGAGGCTTCATCCAGTAGTTAATGGAAGCAGAAGCAGAGATCCACAGCTAAGCACAGAGTGGAACTCTTGGAATCCCATTGTAGAGAGGGAGGAATAATGGGAAAAAAGCTCAAGACCATCCTGTGGAACCCCACAGAAACAGCTCTCCTAAGCAAATGGAAGCTCATGGATCCCAGCCAGACATCTGGGGAACAAGCATAGAACTAAACCAGGCCCCCTGAATGTGGGTAACAGTTAGGAGGCCTGGGTAGTCTATTGAGCCTCTTTACATGGAACCAGAATTTTTTCCTAATGCATGAATGGACTATGGGAGCCCATTTCCCATGGAGGGATACTCTCTCAACCTCAATAAACAGGGGAGTGCCTAGGCCCACCCCAAATGATGTGACAGACTTTGATGATTCCCCCATGGAAGGCCTCACTCTCCCTGGGGCGTTGTTTGGGGGTAGGTGGCAGAGGAGGAAGGGAGGTAGCAAATACTGGTATGGATATATAAAATAATATTGTTTCTAATTTAAATAAAAATAGTATGAACAGTATTTGCCTTACTGTCAGATAAACACATATGTACCAAAAAGTGTGATTAGGAGAGACATGTGAATATATGGAACTAGCTCACCTTTTTATTATTTTTTTTATTTTTAAGCCATCTTTTTTGTTTTACACTCCAATCCAACGTCTTTCTCTATCCTGTCTTCCCACTCCCCCCCTTACCCCCACCTCACCTAATCCATTCATTAGAGTGACTCAACAAAGTCTGTCACTTCACAATTAGGCACATCCAACCCCCTCCCTGCTGTATCTAGGTTGAAAATGGTATCCCTCCATAGGGAATGAGCTCTGTATTTCCTGTTTACACATTAGACATAAGTTCTCATTCCACTGCCAGTGGCCCCATAAACTGGCCAAGACACACATCTGTCAGCCACTTTCAGAGGGCCTAGATTGGTCCTATGCAGGTTCCCTAGCTGTCAGTCTGGAGTTAGTGAGCTCATACTATCACATGTCAGCTATTTCTGTGTTTTTCCCCATCATGTTTTTGTCCCATTTGCTCATATTATTACTAGGAGGAATTTGTCTTAAATGTGTAGGTAGCCACCTAAAGACCATGTGGTAGTATTAGGAGGAATGACGTTGTTGAAATGGGTATGGCCTTGTTGAAGGAAGTGTGTCACTGGGGACTTTGCCATCAAGCTTCACTCAATGTGATACACATTCAAGTTCTTATGGTCTGAAAGACATTGTACTCTCAGCTACCTCTTCAGTAGCATGCCTGTCTGCATGCTGCCATGCACTCCACCATGAAAATGCACTAAACCACTGAAACTGTAGGTAAGCTACCCAAATTAAATGTGTTATTTACAAGAATTTTGATGCTTATGGTGTCCATTCACAGCAATAGAAACCCTAAATAAGAAAGACCACTACAGTAAATTTAATATTGTAAATATAAAATGTATATTATTGTATGTTTAAGACCATAATAATTTGTGTGTTTCATCAATGAGGATAAGAAATTCTTAAAAGAACTATATGGAAAACTGTGATCTTCATTGTATACATAGTAAGTAGTTCTCCTTATTAAAAGCTGCTTCTCTAGACAATCGTCTAAATCATGATAGGATCCCCCCCATTGGATTATTCAGTTCAGTGTTGTGTCCATTTAGCAAAGTAACTATCAATGCTATTTCACAGAAACTATAAACTAGAAATGATGCAAATAAAAACAAAACAGCGATTCAAATGTTAAGTTTGAACCTCCTCAATAAAATTGCCAAGGACTAAAGAGTACAGTCTCAACAATGTTTGCCAAACCTATATAATGTGATTCCTCATACACTTGCCAACATTCCACATCAGGCTGCATATTTCTGAATGAAAATGTCATTGAAAAAATGTGACAATGTCAATCTAATTCCTGGACTGACTGCCAAATTGGATGCTCTCAAAAAAAAAAAAAAAAAAAACAAGGAAGATTCCAAAATAAATGACACTTTATATTGCATTTGATCACATAAGGGAAATACACCAAACATGTTTTAAATTATATTCTCTATAACAACTGAGCAACTCAGAATTTCTTAGGAAGGTGAAGACCAAGAAATAGCAAAATGAAGATTCTGTTGTTAGCTGTGGTCATCAGCCTTGCTGGCACTGAAGAGGTAACTTAATATTGGTTAAGTTATATTTTTATTGATGGAATGCTGCTTACAATATTTTACTTGATAGTACAACACATCCTTACCAATCTGCTTAAAGCTATATTTATTATATTTGCAATAATTCTATCAGAGAAAACAGTTTTATAGTCTTCTAGGTTAAACTATGCTTGAGATTTTAATAAATAAGTAAAATATATATTTTTGTACTTGTAGTGTCATATGTGAAAGACACTGTAAAATTTTAAAATTAAAAATAAGGCTCTAAAATATGTATAGGATTACTCAAATAATCATTAATTCTATTTCTCTTTCCCTCCCAAAAATGACTTATAAGGTACTAAGACTATTTTATTTAGTTTAATATAGCAAAAGACTGTCTATAGCAGGCCTTCATGTTAAATTCCCTGAAACCATGACTATAGATTTAAAAATATAAAGAAGTATCATAAAAGAAATATATTTTAATAAGGAAGCTATAAATATGTAGGTTTCTGTGTTGGAATTACATATTTCTCAAAAATTTCAGTTCATAAAAGTAAGTTGGGAAATTCTGGTAAGATGAAACGTGATTCTTCTTTTTTTTTTAGTAGTACCATGGTAACACTTGCTGTTGGTTAGGTGTTTTCAGAGAATACTTATGTTTGTAAGCATTTTAATTTTCTCCTCCTCTCAACCTAGCACTGCTGAGTAGATGACTTCAACTATAGAATAATCATTAACTTGGGTGCTTATAATGTAAGGACAACGGCACTCACTTTATATTTAATTGGATACATATTTATATTTATTTTCTTTGACAAGGAAAGAAAATATCAATTAATGATTCTGAATATTTAGAAATACATAAGATTTTTACCAATTCACTTGACTGCCAAAATTCGGATGTTTGGAAAGAGCAGGCAGTAGAGGATGATGACAGAGGAGATTACATAGACTGATATTTACATAAAAGTAGTACAAGTTAATTAAAACTTTGAAAAAATATTTTGAAATTACTGTTGGATTTAACTTTTAACTGAAAATAAATATCTGATAACAGTTATGTTTATAATGTCAAAACCATGTTTACAATAATCAAGATTTATAATGAACATCTCTATGGATATTTATACCACACCAAAGTCCAACATCAGGAAAATAATTTTAAAGATTTTATACTAAGCAAATGAAAAGAAATTGTTCAATTCAGAAAATTGGGTCTCATAAAATTTTGAATAATTGAAGTAGAAATTATGCTGTAATTTTTTTCAATGTCAATTCCTCTATCTTACATATAATTAAATAAAACACATTACTCAATGAATTTGCAATACTCTGACTTATAAATAATGCATTCCTCAAAAAAATTAAATCATTCTTTCTATCTTATAAAATCTACACCAATTTACATGAACATGTTTGTAGTTCAGAAGGCCACTAACAAAGTAATTTTATGCAGTATAGCTTTCCATATTTCATTCAGTTACCTGCAAATTTAATGATATTACTTATCACTCAGCTTGATTGTGAATCTATACAATGATTTATTATGCATTCTGTTTTCAGTGATCATCTAGGTTAAATTAAATTTTAGTTATTTGACATGACTATTAATTTACATGAAAATAATATACCTTGTATCAAGATAAAACCCCTTTGGTTATATTTCTAGGACTGGGACTAATTGTCTTGTTCAAGCTCCACACCCCCATTAAAAGTTATTTCATCCTAATTTCATGTCTATTAGCAGTGGATAAATTTCTTTTGAACTCAGCCAACTATACAGTTTTTCACCAGTTTTATCCCTAACAATGGCTTTCTCCACCAAGATAAGAGAGAACCTTATCATTTTAAGCTGCATTTTTCTGATAGTTATGGATACTGAATACTTTTCTTTAGAGGATCATCTGTTTAATTCTATAAACCCATTTAATTTTGCCTTATTTCAAATTAATTCATCTATGTAATGAATTATGAATACACTTACCTTAAAATTTCCTTTCTCTTATTCCCCCATATCAGGTCACATTAAATCAGATTTTTCTGTTTTAATCCCTAGTATTTTAGCTCTTTCTAAATAATATAAACTAGTCTGTTGGATGAATGTGCCTGAAAAAAAATGGTTTCTTTGTTGATTTGCTGTGCCTTCTATTGAGCTGTTAATTTTATGTAAAGTGATTTTATTTGTGGAGACGCCATTTATGAGAGCTTTCTTCTGTCATTTTGGTGTTCTATTCACAACATTTTTACCTGCAATTAGAAGGCCAGCAGTAGGCTAAGAATTCCTTTTTGGTTGTTTTTCTAGTGCTTAAAGGATACACAGTGCATCAGCTTTATTTATGTTCGTTAATCTGTTTATATCCCCACTATTCTCTGCAATACAAATTCATTGAATCTTTACATTTTATAGTTTATGCACAGAAACTCAACGTTCTTTCATATTTCAGGAATGTAGCATTTAGAAATTGAAAATGGCATTGCTCATAAAAGCTCTCTCTGAAAATTATATCTTATAAGACTATAGGGCTTCCCCTGTAGTTGTATTGGTGAATATGTAACTGTGATCACAGAACTGTCATTAACTAACTGATAGAGTCAGATGCTGAGATCCTCAGCCAAGCACCAGGATGAGCTCTGAGAATCCATTCAGAGAGATGGGGAGGGATTGTATGATTATACGATAAAGGGGGGTCAAGATCATCACAGGGATATGCACAGAGAGAGTTGACATGAGCTTGTGGGAGCCCAAAGATTATAGGCCAACATCTGGTAAGCCTACATGGGATTGAACTAGGGCATTACATGTGGAAAACTCTTTCATAGCTTGGTCTGTTTGAGGGGCCTCTGGCAGTGGTACCAGGATATATCACTGGTGCATGACCTGGCTTTTTGGAACCCAATCCCTAAGGTTGTATGAGTTGTTCAACCTTGATACAGGAGCAAGGGCCTAGTTCAGCTTCAACTTATTGTTCCAGGACTTGTTGACTCTCCATGGGAGGCCTTACTCTTTCAGAGGAGTGGATGGAGTATAGGTTATGGGGTAGAAGCACATGAGTGGGAAGAGGGGAAGGAGAACTGTGGTTGGTCTGTAAAGTGAATGAAAAGGATTAAAACTCTATTTAAATATGTTACTGAATTGAAGCTGAAAGTACAATAAACACTGAAAGTACATATTATTGGTCAGTTTTTAGGAGAATTTCACACCCTATACTTAGCAGCTGATAACTTGAAATTAGTAGAAGAAAATGGGCCACTAAGAATTCATGTACGTCATATTTTACATTATAATAATTATGATGAAGTGTGCATCACCTTTTATATCAGGTAAGATATATCCATTCAGCTAAAAATAGCATAATACTGATTTTTAATTAGTAATGCTTGCCATAGTTCCTTGAAATTGTTTGAAAATAAGTCAGTGATGACAGATGATTATTACATCTATATTATATCATAATATATTATCAACATAGGTCAATTTATACTCTCATGTTAAACATGGAATGCAGTCAACTGAAACGAAATTCACTGAGATACCAATGCTGGAAAGAGGAAAAACTCATAGTTCACTCTTCATAATGATTTGCTTACAGGTTTCATTTTAACGTATTAGCTCACAAAAAATTTCCGTGATACCAGTGAATATTCTTTGGATGTTATCTTGGACGTATTCTTCAACATAAAAATTTCATATTTTTCAAAGTGATCTCAATCTTATTATGTAGGGACTGTCTCCTTGGACTCCACTCCTTAGTCATCCATTTGACAACTTCTCAAATTATTGTCAAGCATCACAACTTCTACAAAGTATTACTATATAACTTGTGTCTTGTCTAAGATAAGGACTACATAAGAGGATAAAAGGAAGTTTTGTGTGATATTTATACTCATAGCAGTTGTAGGGAATTATGAAGTCTCAAATATTTATGATTATCACTTGAAACTGAGCAGCTAGATAAGAATTGACACCATGAAATTTGTTTGTTTCTCCTGGAAATCCACTGAAATGGAATGTAATTGAAAAAGTAGAATCTTTAATGAGAATTTGCCCTGAAATTGTGATAGAAAAATATGTGTAATTAACATTTTGAGGCATGATATTCAGAAATGCCTAGTGGTCACCTAGATATACCTGACAGAATTTTTATGTGTTAAGTGATAATATAAATACAAGTGCAAAAATGTTTTTGGTGAAAGTTTCTTTTAAAGGTTATAATTTTAGTAGTTATTTTTGAGACTATAATGTGATTAGATCACATCCCTCACCCTTTCCATTTACACCACCACCAAGATACCTGTAGAAGTTCTCTATCAAAAATATAGACTGTTATTATATACATGCAGAAATACATATATTTTGTTGTATTTCCAAATTTAGAAATATAAATAAGACTGAATTTTAACTATACATTACAAATATTAGCATGGAATTCTAATCACTGATTCATGAATAGCCAGGAAATGATCATATATTTGCAGATATGAAGATTGTGTCATATCAGATTCTAATAACAATATTGGCCACAAGGAACTTTTCTTTGTAAATATTCAGATGTGATTCTGGAGAATTTATGGTTTTTATTATTGTGAAGTAGATGTATGTTCAGGACAGCATGACTGAGATATTTAAATGGTATAAATGCAAGGAAGAAACATTCCTCAACATTATGTGGACACCTACCTTTCCAAACCCCTCTTTGGGTATATATCAAGGCAGGAATCAACATATTTGTCCTATCTAGGCAGTCTTAACAGTAATCCTACAGTGCAAATTAATCTCTCTCTGTCTCTGTCTCTCTTTCTCTCTGTCTCTCTCTCTGTCTCTCTGTCTCTTTCTCTGTCTCTGTCTCTCTCTCTCTCTCTCTATCTCACACACACACACACACACACACACACACACACACACACACATATATATATATATATATATATATATATATATATATATAATTAAACGTTCAAAAAATGGTTTCAGTGCCTCAGTTCATAAAATCTTGTGTAAATCTTGTAAATTGGTCACAGGAGGAGTATGTGTGAAGTACACATGAACATTTTAGTAAATTAAGCCAGTTTTTATAGTGAATGAAATGTAATGCAATTTATCTATGTATTTAAACTGTAGAATATATTGCAATATTAACTGGTGAAAATTGAGTCATCACTTTTATATGTATTTATTGGTTTATTGTTAATTCATTTTATATTCTTACCAGAGGTCTCCCTCCCAACCCTCTTCCTGCCCCCTCTTTCCTCCCCCAATACCATCCCCATCCACTCCTCCTAAAGGTTAAGACTGCCCATGGGGAGTCAACGAAGCCTGACACATTAAATTGAGGCAGGACCAAGCCCTTCACCACATTAAGGCTGAGCACGCCATCCCACCATAGGGAGTGGGCACCCAAAAGCTACCTGATCCACCATGAGTAGATCCTGGTCCCACTTCCAGGGCCCCTAAGATAGAAGGCCACAGAACTGTCTCCCATGGAGGCTCTAGACTTCGTGAGTTTCCACAAGACTGGATTATCTGTTTCTGTAGAATTTCCCTTCATGATCCTGTCCTCCCTTGCTCATATATTCAATACTCTCTCTGTTTGACTGGATTCCTGCAGCATGACCAGCAAGGTTGCAGATTTCTGCATCTGTTTCCATAAATCCGGATGAAGGCTCTATGATGATGATTGGGGAATTCACCATTCTGATGACAAGGGATGACCAGTTCAGACACACTTTCAACTATTGCTAGAAGTCTTAGCTGGGTTCCTCCTTGTGTATTCTTGGGAATTTCCCTAGCACCAGCTTTCTTCCTAATTCCACAGTGGCTCTCTCTACAAAGATATCTCTTCCATTGCTCTCCCTTTTCCACAACTTCACCATCCCATTCCTTTATGTTATCATCTCCAATTCCCTACACATTATAACACCCCTTGTCCAAGTGTACCCAGGAGACCTCATTAATACCCCCTTCCAGGAAAATCTATGCATCCCTCTGAGGGTTTTAGTTTGATACCTTGCTGCTCTAGAACTGTGGATTGTAGTCTGTTTATCCTTTGTGTTAATCTAGTATCCACTTATGAGTGAGTGTATACTGTGTTTTTCCTTCTGGGTCTGGGTTACCTTACTCAGGATTCTTTTTCTAGTTCCTACCATTGGAAGGAACTAGATTATTATATGATGTCACATTATATATTATTGATATATATATTATATGATGTCACAAAGTAATAGTCCTTTGTGTAAATGTACTACATTTTTTAATCATTCTTCCTTTGAGTGCCCTCTTTTTTGTTACCCCGTTTGGGCAATTTTTCACTTTTTCCTTTTTATTTATTTAAATTCTAAACAAGCTTCATTTACATGTCAATCCCAGTTACCTTACCCTCCCCTCCTCCCCTGCTGCCACCACCCTCACCCTATCCCTTTTCTGCTCCCTAGGGAGGATGCGGCTTTCCATGGGGGATCTTAAAAGTCTGTCATTATCATTTGGAGCAGGGCCTAGACCCTCTCCCATGTGAAATGGGTTCCCAATATCCATTCATGTTCTGGGGATAAGTAATGATCTAATACCAGGGGCCCCATAGATTAACCTGAACTCCAAACTGACATCCTTGTTCAGGGGGTCTGCAACAGTCCTATGCTGGTTTCCCAGCTATCAGTCTGGGGACCATGAACAACCACTTGTTCAGGTCTGCTGTTTCTCTGGGTTTCTCCAGCCTTGTCTTGGCCCCTTTGCTCATCACTCCTCCCTCTCAGCAACTCGGTTACAGGGTTCAGCTGAGTGTTTAGCTGTGGATGTCTACTTCTGCTCCCATCAGTTACTGGATGAAGGCTTTAGGATGACATATAAGGTAGTCATCAATCTCATTATCAGAGAAGGGATTTTAAGGTAGCCTCTCAACTATTGCTTAGATTGTTAGCTGCTGTCATCCTTATATATCTCTGGGACATTTCCCTAATGAAAGAGTTCTCTTTAAAACTGTAAGGCTCCCTCTATTATGGTATCTTTCTTGCTCTCCTCTATTCTTCCCCTGAGTCAATCTTCCTGCTCTTTCTTTTCCTCCACTCCCTTAATCTTCTACCCTTCTCGTCTAGACCCCACTCACTGCCCTCCATGCTCCCAATTAGCTCAGGAGACTTTTGTCCTTTTCCCTTTCTCCAGAGGACCATATATGTCTCTCTTAGGGTCCTCCTTGGTTCCAAGCTTCTCTGGCAGTGTAGATTATGGGCAGCTACTTTTATGATCTAGGTCTAAAATCCATGTATGAGTGAGTACATACGATGTTTTTCTTTTTGTGACTGGGTTACCTCACTCTGTATGGTTTCTACTAGTTTCATCCATCTGGCTGCAAATTTCAAGAATCTCCTGTATAAATATACCACATTTTCTCCACCCATTCTTCAGCTGAGGGACATCTAGGTTGCTTGGAAGCAACAAATAATGCTGCTATGAACATAGCTGAAGAGATGTCCTTGTTGTATGAATGTGCTTCTTTGGGGTATATGCCTAAGAGTGACATTGCTGGATCTTGTGGTAGACTGATTCTCATTTTCCTGGGGAATCACCATATTGATTTCCAAAGTAGCTGTACAAGTTTGCATTCCCACAAGCAGTGAAGGAGTGTTGCCATTTCTCCACATCCTCTCCACCATAAGTTATCATTAGTATTTTTGATTTTAGCCATTCTGACAGGAGTAAGATGACATCTTAGTGTTGTTTTGAATTATGGTTCCCTGATGGCTAAGGATGTTGAACACTTTCTTATATGTCTTTCAGCCATTTTAGAGTCCTCTGTTGAGAATTCTTTACTTGGTTCTGCACCCAACTTTTTAATTGGATTATTTGGTGTTTTGGAAACTGGCTTCTTGAGTTCTTTGTAAATTTTGCAGATCAGCCCTCTGTCAGATATGAAGTTGAGGAAAGGTTTAGGCATTATGCTGGCTTGCCCCTGTAACCTGGCAGAATCCACTCGATCAGTATCCTGGTAAGCCCAGGGTTCCATGAGAACAAAGTCTGCAGGTGTAGAGGACCCTTTAAAATACAAACCCCTGCCCACTTACTCTCTCTGCCCCTCTTCTCTTATGATGACTTCTCTTCTCTCCTCGTCTTCACTTTTCTGTACCTCTCTCTTACTCTGCCCTACTCTGTTCTATTTCTTGCTCTCCCATCATAATAACCTCTATGATTAATATACTCTTTATGCTCTCCATAGTTCATATTCCATAGAGTACACCTTTAATTTAAGTACAAACCTAACATTGGTGCCATAAGACTCGGCAGGTTTCCCCGGCATTTTCTCCTGCCTGTGGCAGCTTTGAGATGTGCTGGGAACCTGTGAACTTCAACCAGGTTTCTTTTCAAAATAAGGATCTCTGGAACCCACTCATCTTCCTGTTCAATGAAATCCAGCAAGAACTCCTTTGAATTTCCCACTGTTCAGGTTTGGAATCCCTAACCAGGAGATGTGCTTTTTGGCTTTTCAATTTGGACCACTGGTCCTTTTGGGTTTATGGACAGCTGAGTCCCCTTTGGGGCCAGGCCTCTGGCAACTCCCCTGGGCCAATGGGCTTCTGGAGAGGAGATTTTTTGCTGTTTTTTCATATGTCTCACCCATGGGAAATGCATTTATGGGATCTTTTCTGTTTACTGCCAGCAAAGAGGTTAATGGGAGGAGTTCTTCTGCCTCTCTGTGGGAATCGTCTTTCACCTGAAAATGCCCTGTTTCACTAAAATTCTTTTGTACTATCCAAGCTTTCTTCTACTTCTCTGTGGGAAATTTCTTTCACCTGGGAATGTCCCTCACTCTTCTGTTTGTTATTCTTGCCAGCAGTCAGAAACGTTCCTATTGTCGCCGCCATCTTGGCCATGTGGGCTAACCTGGGGGCCGACATCTTGACCATGTGACCTACCTGTAGGCATGCCCACCTCAGCCGACTGTGCTAACAAACCTGGCTGCCAGACATTTTGCTTTTTATTTTTTCTCTGATTTCTTTCACTGGCCCTGTTGCGCATGGCTCATTTATGGAATACTTTGTCTTTCCAGGGTCCTCTGTTTAAGTCTGCTCTGTCCCTTTAAATCTCCTGTATGTTTGCTACAATGTATGGATCAGGTATTACATTCTGGTTCCTCCTTTACTGTTATCCAGTCCTGCTTGTCTCTGTACCCGTAATTTAACTTTATACTCATCTAACTCTATATACAACTTAAATTAAACTGTGCTAAGTCTCATATTTCTGAATTACTATATATCTTTAAATGAGGGGTAAACATTTAAACTCATAAAGGTCTAATTTAATTATATTTAAAATATAAGCTAACTATAAAACTTAAATTTAACTCATGTATCTTTAAATGATGATGAAAGTTTAAAATCATAAAGGACTATTTCAAATTAACAAAATATTTATACCACTCAGTCCATCCTGGAAACCATTTACAAGGGTACAGCTGTTTATTACAAAAAAAGATTTTTTCTCTAACTAAAGGCAATTTTTTGACTGCTGAGATGCTAAACAGATAGACAGCCCTCAAATGCTCAGAGATCTAGAGAACATGCAGTTAAAATGTTTTATTTAAAAGCTTTTAATAACAGAGAGGCAGGCCAGCTGCTTGTCCCACCACATTTCCTCCAAGAAGACTAGTGGGCACTAAAGAAACTTCATCTCAAGTCACTGGCTATGCTGGCTTCTAAGCAACCCTGCCCTTCACCTCAGCTGCTACAAAGTACTCAGGACCGTGGACAAGAGGACAGTGGAATTGACTTTCCCCAATATGCTTGGGTCAGTGATAGGCGAGTCTTCCTATAGTTCCCAAATCACAGGCCCCATGCTTTCAGCAGAAGGCAGGTTTCCTGCAGCTCACAAACATGGAAGGAGGACTTTGTGGGTGGCTCTCCATACAGCCTGCTGGCAAGACTCTGTTATTCTTTAATCATTAATTCAGGTAAAATCTTTTCCTTCTCAAAGACTCTGATGCTTTTGACTAATGATAGTCTTGCCAGCTTAAAGCAAAACATATTTCAGGAACAGATATTTTATGGTTTATCTATGTGAAGATAGGAAAGTGTAAGGTGAAAGAAGATCTGGGAATGTAGTTACAAAGGTCTGAGGATGGAAAGGTCTAACATGGTGGAAAAATGCAAGGTATAAAGGTCTGAGAATGGAAGGTCTAAGATAGTAATATAAGGTATATTAATTAAAGTTATGAAGGTCTGAGGATAAAAAGGCTTAAGTGATGATAAAGTGAGTTGAGACATTAAAAAGCATGAAATACATTCAAGATTTCTGTTCCTCATGCTACTGTTCATAGTCAGTAAAATTCTACAATACCACTATATGATCATGAATACATGCTCAAGATTAAGATGCTTTTCATTGTCCTAATTTTAAAATGATAATGCTTTCAGCCAAGTTGCTTATAACATAAATATGCTGCTAATGTGTCTAATACTTACATTGCCACAAACTCTAAGGATTGTTGTAAGTTCCAGGGAGCTGAATTGGATCCAAAGAAACAGACCAGATTCACTCTAAATAAATATTATTTTGTCTTTCCCTGGTCCCAGGTCTCCCTTTCCTCATGTAGGGACCCCCCAGGAACCCTTCCCTCATCTTACAATCTTCACCTCAATTACCAGGACCTAAGAAAAAAATTACAAACATAATCTTATCCTCTACTCTGCCAATGTCTTGCCAGGTAAAGAGGTTCCAGGGAGTTCCATATAGCCTGGACTGTGATCAAACAACCAGCTACCCCAGGACATGGTAGCACCCAAAACTTCTAGGGTCCCCCAAAGATTGTCAACACACCCCACATCAGCAGGAAATAGTGTTGAGAATTCGATTCCCTTATTCCTTAATCTGCCATGTCTAATACCCCACCTTTTTATTTGCTTTTTTTTTCGAGACAGGGTTTCTCTGTGTAGCTTTGTAGCCTATCCTGGCACTTGCTCTGTAGACCAGGCTGGCCTTGAACTCACAGAGATTTGCTTGCCTCTGCCCCCCCCAGTGCTGGGATTAATGACATGTGCCAACAATGCCCTGCCCCCACCTTTTTAATAATAAGTAAATGTGGGGTTGAAAGGTTCAGGCATTATGCTGGTGTGTCCCTGTTACCTGGCACTATACACTCAGGAAGTACCCTGTTCAGCCCAGGGTTCCATGGGAACTAAGTCTGCATGCAGGTGTAGAGGACCCCTTTAAAATGCAGACACCCACTTACTCTCTCTGCCCCTCTTCTCTTATACTCTCTTCTCTCCTCTTAGCTTTTCTGTACTTCTCTCTTACTCTGCTCTACTCTGTTCTTCCATTTCTCACTCTCCCATTGTAAAAAACGCTATGATTAATCTATGATTAATATGCTCTTTATTCTCTCCATGGGTCACTTTCCATAGAGTGCCCCTTTAATTTTAGCAGAAATTTAACAGTTGGTGAATATCTTTTCCCATTCTGTAGGCTGCCGATTTGTCTTGCTGACTGTGTCCTTTGCCTTACAGAAGCATCTAATTTCACGAGGTCCCCATTTATTAATTGACAATTTCAGTGTCTTTGTTACAGGTATGCTGTTCAGGAAGATGTCTCCTGTACCAATTCGTTCAAGGGTACTGCCACTTTCTCTTCTAAGAGGCTCAGTATGGCTGGATTTATGTTGAGGTCTTTCATCCATTTGGACTTATTATTTATGCATGGCAATAGACATGGATCTATCCATAGTCTTCTACACTCCAGGATCCAGTTATGCCAGCATCATATGCTGAAGATGCTCTTATTATTTCATTGTATATGTTTAGCTTTTTTGTCAAAATTCAGGTGTTTGTAGGTTTGTGGGTTAATATCAGGGTTTTCAGTTCAATTCTAAGGGTCTTTTCAGTCTATTTTTGTGCCAATACCAAGCTGTTTTCAGGACTATAGGTCTATAATAGAGCTTGAAGTCAGGCATAGTGATGCCTCTGGAAATTCTCGTATTGTACAAGATTGTTTTGGCTTTGGTCTTTTGTTTCTCCATACAAAATTGTGTATTATTCTTTCAAGATCTGTGAAGAATTGTGCTGGAATTTTGATGGGGATTGCATTGAATCTGTAGATAGGTTTTGGCAAGATTTCCATTTTTAGTTTGTTGATCCTACCTATCCATGAGCATGGGAGATCTTTCTATTTTCTGTTATCTTCTTTAATTTCTTCCTTTAAAGACTCAAAGTTCTTGCTGTGTAGGTCTTTCACTTGTTTGGTTAGGGCTACTCCAAGATGTTTTATGTTGTTTTTGACTATTTTAAAAGGTATTGTTTCTCTGATTTCTTTCTCAGCTCTCTTATCATCTATATATAGTAGGGCTACTGATTTTTTTTAGTTAATCTTGTATCCTGCCATGATGCTGAATGTGTTTATCAGCTAGAGCAGTTCCCTGGTACTGTTTTTCGGGTCACTGATGCAAACTATCCTATCATCTGAAAACAGTAAAAGTTTGACTTCTTCCTTTTCAATTTTGTATCCCCTTTAATCTATTTTTGTTGCTTATTGCTCTAGCTAGCACTTCGAGTACAATATTGAAGAGATATGGAGAGAGTGGACATCCTTGTCTTTTTCCTGATTATAGAGGAATCATGTTAAGTTTCACTCTATTTAATTTGATGTTGTCTTTTGGTTTACTTTATATTGTTTTTATTATGTTCAGGTATGTTTCTGTTAATCTTGATCTCTCTAAGACATTTATCAGATAAGGGTGTTGGATTTTATCAAAGGCTTTTTCAGCATCTAGTGAGATGATCATGTGGTTTTTCTTTTTCAATTTGTTTATATGGTGGATTACATTGATGGATTTTTGTATGTTGAACAAAACCTGCATCCTGGGGGTGACGCCTAATTGATCATGGCGGATGATTTTTCTCATGTATTCTTGGATTCGGTTTTCCACTATTTTATTGAGTATGTTTACATCCCTGTTTGTGAGGGATATTGGTCTGTAGTTCTCCATTTTAGTTGTGTATTTGTGTGCCTTGGGTACAAAGGTAAAGGTAGCCTCATGAAAAGAGTTTGGCAATGAGCTTTCTGCTTCTACTGTGTGGAACAATTTGAGGAGTATTGGTATTAGGTCTTCTTTGAATTTCTGGTAGAATTCTGCACTGCATATACCCAAAAGAAGCACATGCATACAACAAAAACATCTGTTCAACTATGTTCATGGCAGAATTATTTATATAATATTGAGAAAGTGGAAGAAACCTAGATACACCTCAACTGAAGAATTGATTGAGAAAATGAGGTGCATTTACACAATAGAGTACTACTCACCAGAAAAATAAAAAAACAATGGAATCTTGATATTCCCAGGCAAATGGATGGAAGTAGAAGAAACCATTCTGAGTGAGGTAGCCCAGTCACAAAAAGACAAACATGGTATGCACTCACACATATATGGATTTTACACATAGAGTAGAAGGTTACAAGTCTATAATCCACACCACTAGAGTATTTAGGCAATAAGGAGAACTCTGAGACATACACAGTCCCCCAGAGAAGGGGAAAGGGGCAAGAACTCCTGAGAAAATTGGGAGCAAGGAGAGAGTTAGGAGAATAGGAAGGGGAGAAGAGGAGTGAGGAGGAGATAAATGTGCAGGAAGGCGGTGTAGAGGGAAGAACAGAGGAGTGCAAAATAAGATATACCATCAGAGAGGGAGCCAGTATAGGTTTAAAGAGAAATAAGGCACTAGGGAAATGTCCAGAGATCTACAAGGGTGACAACCACTATCTAAGCAACAGTGGAGAGGCTACCTTAAATGCCTCCCCTGATAATGAGATTGATTACTAATTTATATGCCATCCTAGAGCCTTCATCCAGCAGCTGATGTAAGTAGAAGCAGATACCCACAGCTAAACACTGAACTGAACTGGAATCCAGTTGCAGAGAAGGATGTGCAATTAGAAAAGTGGACAAGACCAGGCTTGTGCAACCCACAGAAACAGCTTACCTGAACATTTGGAAGATCTTGGCCCCCAGACTGACCACTGGGAAACCATCATGTAACTGATCCAGACCCAATCAATTCAGGTGTGACTGAGAAGGCAACAGAAATCTGTGGTGCCTCTTGTAGTAGATCAGTACTGATCCCTAGCATAGGAATGGACTTTCAGAGCCCATTTCACATAGACAGATACTCCTTCAGACTAGACACACCAGGGAGGGCCTAGGCTTTATCACAAAGGATATGCCAGACTCTGAAGACCCCCCATGGAAACCTCACTCACCCTGGGGAGCAGATGGTGTGGGATAGGTAGGGTGTTATGGGGGCCAGTAGAGGAGGGGAGGGAGATGGAACTGGGGTTGACATGTAAAACTTGTTTCTAACTTAAATCAAAAATGGGGGAAAACCCAAAAAAAGCAAATAATGCTGCTATGAATATGGTTGAATAGATGTCTTTCTGTATGAATATGTATCATTTGGGTGTATGTATAAGAGCAGAATTGATGGATCTTGTGGCAGACTGATTCCCAGTTTCCTGAGGAAACACCATACTGATTTCAAAAGTGATTGTATGAGTTTGCATTCCCAACAGCAATGGAGGATTGTCCCCATTTCTCCACATCCTCTCCAGCATGAACTGTCATGGGTGTTTTTATTTTAGCCATTCTGACAGGAGTAAGATAGTATCTCAGAGTTGTTTTGATTTGCATTTCCCTGATGGCTATGGATGTTGAGCACTCACTTATGTGTCTTTCAGTCATTTTAGATTCCTCTAATGAGAATTCTCTATTGAGTTCCATACCACACATTTTAATTGGATTAGTTGGTGTTTTGTGACTAGCTTCTTCTGTTCTTTGTATATTTTGAAAAGCAGCCCTCTGTCGGATGTGGGGTTGGGGAATGTCTTTTCCCATTTTGTGGGCTGCTGTTTTGTCTTGCTGACTGTGTCTTGTGCTTTACAGAAGCTTCTCAGTTTAAGGAGGTCCCATTTATTAATTGTCAATCTCAGTGTCTGTGCTAATGCTGTTATATTCAGAAAGCAGGCTCCTGTACCAATTCATTCGAATGTACAACCTACCTTCTTTTCTAAGGGATTCAGTGTGGCTGGGTTTATGGTTTTTGACCCATTTGGACTTATGTTTTGAGCACGGTAATGTATATGGGATATAACTGCAGTCTTCTATATACAATCATCCAGTTATGCCAACACCGTTTGTTGAAGATGCTTTCTATTTTCCATTCTGTAATTTTAGCTTATTGTCAAATATCAGATGTTTGTATGTGTGTGGTTTAATATTAGGTTTTCAATTTGATTCCATTGGTCTACCTGTCTATGTTGGTGTCAGTACCAAGATGTTTTCAGACAATAGCACTACTGTAGAGCTTGAATTCAGGGAAGGTGTTGCCTCCAGAAGTTGCTTTATTGTACAGGGATGTTTTGGCTTTCCATATAAAGTTGGGAATTGTACTTTCAAGCTCTGAGAAGAATGTGCCAGTATTTTGATTAGCATTGCATTGAATCTATAGATTGCTTTTGGCAAGATTGCCATTATTTCTGTTGTTCCTCCCTATCCAAGACCTTGGGAGATCCTTCCATTTTCTGGTATCTTTTTTTAATTTCTTTCTTTAAAGATTCAAAATTCTTGTTATGCATGTCTTAGCTTGTTTGGTTAGGATTACCCAGTGGAATTTTATGTTGTTTGTGGCAATTGTAAAGGGTGATGTTTCTCCGATTTCTTTCTCAGCCCAATTATCATCTCCATATATTAGGGCTACCAATTTATTTTATTACTTCAAATTAGGAACAAGGTTGTTTCACATGTCAATCCCTTCTTCCTCTCCCTTCTCTCCTCCTGACCCTTCACCACCAACCCCCCAACAGCCCCTCACCCCATCCAAACTCCACTCCCCAGGAAGGGTAGGGCCCGTGACGGTGGTCCCCAAAGTCTACCACATGATCCTGGACTGGGCCTAGAACCTCTCCCATGTAAACAGGCCAAGAGTACATCCCTTCACATGGGATGGGCTCTCAAAGTCCCTTCTTACACCAGGGAAAATACTAATCCACTACCAGGGGCCTCTTAGAGTGCTTAGGCCACCTAATTGACATCCATGTTCAGGAGTCTGGATCAGTCCTGTGCTGGCCTCCCAGAAAGCAGTCTGAGATCAATGTGCTCCCCCTTTTTCAGGCCAGCTGTTTCTGTGGGGTTCAACAGCCTGCTGCCCACCCCTTTGATCTTCATTCCTCCCTATCTGCAACTAAGTTTCAGGGTTCAGTTTAGTGTATATCTGTGGGTGTCTGCCTCTGCTTCCATCAGCCACTGGATGAGGGCTCTAGGATGGCATGAAAAGTAGTCATCAGTCTCATTATAGGGGAAGGATATTTAGGTTATCCTCTCCATCATTGCCCAGATTATCACTTCGTGTCATCCTTGTAGATATCTGGAAATCTCCCTAGTGCCAGATCTCTCATCTGACCTATAATGGCTCCCTCTGATATTGAGTCTCTCATCCTGCTCTCCTCTATTCTTCCACCAACTAAACATTTCTGCTCCTCTATTTCCTCCTCTCCTCTCATCTTCTCCTCCTCTCATTCTGGCAGCTTCCTCTCCCCTACCCTCATACTCCCAATTAGCTCAGGAGTTCCTGCTCCTTCCCATTTCCTGGCATCAGTGCATTTTCCCTTAGAGTCTTTCTTGTTTCCTAGTTTCTTTGGTGAAGAGGATTATAGGCTGGTAATACTTTGTTATATTTCTGAAATTCATATATGAGTGAGTACATACCATGGTTGTCTTTTTGTGACTGGGTTACCTCACTCAGGATGGTTTCTTCTAGTTCCATCCACATGCCTGTGAATTTCAAGATTCAATTGCTTTTTTCTGCTGAGTAGTACTTCATTGCGTAAATGTACCACCAGCAATGGAGGAGTGTTCCTTTTTCTCCACATCCTCTCCAGCATAGATAGTTTTTGGTGTTTTTAATTTTAGTGTTAACAATGTTTTTAATCAATCTTGTATCCTGCCACTTGACTGAAGGTGTTTATCAGTTTAAGTGTTCCCTGGTAGAGTTTTTTTAGGTCACTTATATAAATTATCATACGGTCTGCAAATAGTGCAAGCTTGACTTATTCCTTCCCAAATTGTATTCCCTTGATCTCCTTTTGTTGTCTGATTGCTTTACCTAGAACTTTAAGTATAATATTCAAGAGATATGGAGTGATTGGAGAGACTTCTCTTTTTCTGGATTTTAGAGGAATCACACTCTGTTTCTCTCCATTTAGTTTGATGTTGGTTGTCACTTTGCTGTATACTGCTTTTATTATGTTCAGGTATATTCCTTTTAATCCTGATCTAAGACCTTTAATAGGAACAGGTTTTTGATTTTATCAAAGTCTTTTTCAGCATCTAGTGAGATGATCATGTGGCTTTTCTTTTTCAATTTGTTTATGAGGTTGACTATACTAATGGATTTTCATGTGTTTGAACCATCTCCACATCCTTGGCATGAAGTCTACTTGATCCTGGTGGATGATTTTTCTGATGTGTTCTTGGATTAGATTTGCCAGTATTTTGTTGAGTATTTTTGCTTCAATATTCATGAAGGATATTGGACTATAGACTTCTTTCTTATTTGTGTCTTTGTGTTGCTTGGGAACCAAGGTTATTGAAGCCTTGAAAAAAGAGTTTGGCAATGACCCTTCTGCTTATATTGTGTGGAATAATTTGAGAAGAAATGGCATTACCTCTTGTTTGAATTTCTGATAGAATTCTGCACTGAAGGCTTCTTGCCCTGGGCTTTTTTTTTTGGTTGGGAAACTTTTCATCATTTCTTCTATTTCATTATGGGTCTATTTATGTTGCTTATCTTTTCTTGATTTAGTTTAAGTAAGTGATATCTATCCATAAAATTGTCCATTTCCTTTAGATTTTCGAATTTTGAGGAGTAGAGTTTTTCAAACTAAGGCCTGATGATTCTCTGAATTTCCTCAATGTCTGTTGTTATGCCCCCCTTTTCCTTTCTGGTTTCATTAATTTGCATGTTCACTCTCTGCAATTTGATAAGTTTGGATAAATATTTTTCTGTCTTGTTCCTTATATTGATTCTTTGTCTTGTTTTTCTAGTTTCTACATTATTGATTTCAGCCCTCAATTTGATTATATCCTAGTGTCTACTCCTCTGGGATGAGTTTGTCTCTTTGTGTTCTAGAGCTTTCCACTGTGGTGTCAGTTCTGTAATGTGACTATTCTCCAGCTTCTTCATGTGGGCACTTAGTGCTATGATCTTTCCTCTTACCACTGCTTTTAAAGTGTCTTATAAGTTTGGATATGTTCTGTCTTCACTCTCATTTATTTCTAGGAAGTCTTTAATTTCTTTTTTTTTTATTTCGTCCTTGATCCAGGAATGGTGCAGTTGCATGTTGTTCAATTTCCATGATTTTCTAGGATTTCTGCAAATGTGTTGTTGTTGTTGTTGAATTAAAACTTTAAATCATATTGGTATGACAAGATACAGGGGGTATTTTAAGCTTTTTGTACCTGTTGAGGTTTGCTATGTTTCTTAGTATATGGTCGATTTTAGAGAAGGTTCCATTTGGCGCTGAGAAGAAGGTATATTATTTTGTGTTTGGATGGAATGTTCCATAGATATCTGTTAAACCCACTAGTTCCATTGTTTCTTTGTTCAGTTTCTGTCTGGTGCTCCAGGCAAGTGGTGAGAGTAGGGTGTTGAAGTCTCCCACTATAAGTGTGTGAGGTTTTATTGTGATTTGAGTTTTAGTAATGTTACACTTATAAACATGATTGCCTTTGTATTTGGGGCATAGATGTTCAGAATTGAGACTATAACCTAATGGATTTCTCCTGTGATGAATATGACATTACTTCCTTCATCTCTTTTGATTGATTTTAGTTTAAATTCTACTTTGGCAGATATTAGGATTCTTACCCCCACTTGTTTCTTGGGTCCATTTGATTAGAAAATCTTTTCCCAACCCCTCATACTGAGGTGCTATCTGTCTTTGTAGTTGATATGTGCTTCTTGTATGTAGTAGAAGGATAGATTGTGTTTTTGTGTCCATTCTTCTAGCCTGTGTCTTCTTACAGGCAAGTTAAGACAATTAATATTGAGGGATATTTATGGCCATTGATTGTTCCTTCTTGTTTGTTTTGTATTTGGTGAAGTGGTGAAAATGTGTGTGGATTTCCACCCCTTTTTTCTTTTGTCTGTTGGTAAATTAGGATTATCTATTCCTATGTTTTTCTGGTTTTATTGAACTTCCTTGCATGAAGTTTTCTTTCATATATATATATATATATATATATATATATATATATATATATATATATATTTTAAAGGTTTTGTCATGGAATATCTTGTTTTCTCCATCTATATTGATTGACAGCTTTGCTGGGTATAGTAGTCTGAGCTGGCTTCCATGGCGTATTAGGTGTTGATAGAATATCTATCCAGGACCTTCTGGCTTTCAGAGTTTCCATGGAAAAGTCAGGTGTAATTCTTATAGTTTTGCCTTTATGTTTCTGATAGCTTTCTCAGCTTTTCTATTTCCAGCCTTCACTCAGATTTGTTTTCCTTATTGTCTCTATTTCAGTTTTCAGGTTTTGAACTATTTGAACTGTTTCCTTCATCTGTTTTATTGTTTGTTGTTGTTGTTGTTGGCTTTCTTTAAGAGATTTGTTGATTTCTTCTATTTTGGAGTTGTTTTATTTCCCATTTCTTTAAGGGATTTTCTCATATCCTCTTTGAGGGCCTCCATAATTTTCATGATTTTTTCAAGGTCATTCACTTCTGCTTATTCTGTGTTGGGATGTTCAGGTTTCATTGGTATCAAATCCCTAGACTCCTGTGGTTCCATACTGGTTTTTCTGTTGTTGAATTTTTTTATATTTTCTTCTTCCCATCCCTTCTTACATTGGTTGTAGAAGTGTCTCCACCTCTCTTGGTGGGTATGGGACCAAGGTACACTTCCAGTGTGTACAGACAGGCCCAATACACTAATGGCTCTCCTCTTCCCTTCGATGGAGGTGGGACTGGTGTCAGGGCCTTGGCAGGATAGATCTTGCTGTGAAGGGACCTCAATGTGCAGTCCTCAGGCCTCAGGTGTCTCCAAGCAGGGCAGACGAAGGTGGGCAGGAAGCAGACCCAAGCTTACCTAGTCCTTTGGGCAGAGGAATGGACTAGGACACTGGCAGTCTCTGGGTGGGCTGGATCCTGCCAGGATGGGATCCAGAGGGTCTCAGGCCTCAGGTGTCTCTGAGCAGGGCAGAGGTTGGGCCAGAAACAACCCCCCTGTTTGGACTATTTTGTTGTTGTTGTTTTTCGAGACAGGGTTTCTCTGTGGCTTTGGAGGCTCTCCTGGAACTAGCTCTTCTAGACCAGGCTGGTCTCAAACTCACAGAGATCCACCTGCCTCTGCCTCCTGAGTGCTTGGATTAAAGGCGTGTGCCACCAACGCCCAGCTGTTTGGACTATTATAAATAATGCTGCTATGAATATTGTTGAGAATATGATCTTCTGGTATGATTGAATATTCTTTGTGTATAAGCTCAAGAGTTGTATTTCTGGGTACAGAGCTAGTTTGATTCCCAGTTTTCGGAGAAACCATTGTACTGTTTTTCAGAGTTTACACTCCCACCAGCAGTAGAAGACTGTTTCCCTTACAGCCCATCCTAGAAAATAGAGTGATTCTTATTTTGTGTTTAGGGAAAAGGATAGATGCCAACTCTATGCACTTCTGCTTCATAAATTCATTCAGTTCTTTACCAGACCATTATGTGAGTATCTTATGTTTTGAGGTGACTTAAAAGGTAAGTAGTATATTAAATTCATACACATATTAAATAATGTTCTAGTAGCTTTAAAAATGTTTTAGAAAATAAACTGAATTAGAACAAGTTTATTTTTGTATCTTTGTTTCAGGGAAGTCATTACAGACACAAAGCCAGGGTGGATATGCTTACAATACAGGTTTCTTAATGATTCCTGATGGATTCTCTACTCTCCCTGAAAGCTGGGTTCAGAGAAGAAATGATAGTTATACAGGTATGTGCAATAATCAACCTCTGATGATCATGATCATTCTACATCATCCTAAATAAAACAACTGACCATGATTTAAGAGTAATATTTACACATTTTCTCAATTTTAAATGTATATGGGTCTTCTAGAATACCTTTTACAAATGTTTGAAACTAAAACACTGAAAAAATCTGAAGTTTAATGAAAATATTTTGAATGGATTAAATAGGAAATTTTTGTAAGTTGGGAGCTACCTAGTGTAGGATAAAATTTTTTGTATTAATAAACTTTAATGAAATGTTATGCCTGATGACATGATAAGAAAATCAGTGTTTGTGGTTCATGCCAGCCTGAAAATAAAAAAGTTGTTATGAAAAATTAAAAAAATGTATTTGGGTTAAATCACCAGAAATTTGGTGTCAATATAAAAATAACCATACATTATTATTTGGGTGTTTATACAAATTCAATATTACACTTTTTAAAAATATTTGGAAAAGGTTATATGTAGAAAATTGAAGTAACACATGTTGGGTATTCCTCTTTCAGGAGACATAAAATGTATAGACTTGTATTTTAGAATTATATATTTAATCAAATATTATAATATCATACTATAATTTGTGTTTCTCAATTTTCATTTGTAAATAAAATGCATATTTACAATAGAATTTTGTAAATGCTCATATATATATATATATATATATATATTCTTATTTCACAAATCATAACGATTATTTTTGTTAATATGTTCCTAAAGAAATTAGTAGTTAGAATGAATGACTTCAATTTTATTTATTTCTCACAATGTATCTTTTCTCTTTTTTGGTTGAGACAGGAGTTTTCTGTGTTGCTTTAGAACCTGCCCTGGAACACACTCTATAGGCCAGACTGGCCTTGACTCACAACGATTTTCCTGCTCCTCCCCAAAGAGTTCTGGGAGTAAAGGATTATTCCAATACTGCCCAGATCATAGTGTATTCGTAATTGCATGATACTTATGACAGTCATTAACAATTAATTCAGAAAATAGAATAAATTTTAAAAAATGTTTGACTTATTTATTCAGTTACTTTGCTAGTGAAATTCATACTTTACACATATGCAAATATATATAACCAAATCAAAATACAGAACAGAATCCATTCATGCTCTATAACTTTGAACAAATATTTATTTTCAGTCTCAGGTATCAATTCATTTGAATTATATCCTATATCAAGTACCACAGTGATTATGTGCATGAACTTTATTGAAAAGAATGGGAAATACAGAAACATGTGTGCAGCATTCTGTAAGTATAATATCTCATTTTAGCTGTTTACAAGCATGTTTATTCTGCCTTTTTATAAAAAATTAACATCTGTTTTCAAGAACTTGCATTACTTGTCAAGAAGGTTCTCTTCAGGTATATACACAATTTGGGGTAAATAGAATCATTAACTAAATTTTCATACAATAATTCATTCACACAGGTCTATGAGATGATTGACAAGCATCACACATATAAGTCATCAGTTTTAACAATGATAGATATCTGTGTTACCATCACTGGGGAAAAATGAATAAATATATACATTAAACCAAAGACTTTTTTTATATCATCCCATTTGTTGAAAAATTAACTGCATCACTATTTCAATATTCTTACAAAAGAAACAGTGATACATTTACTAAATATTGAGGTAGAGATTTGTTCTAAACAATCTGATTCATTGATCATTCTAAAATGGAAGGCTAAACATCCACCAAAATATCATGAACACAATTCATACATGATAGGTTAAAGCAAAAGAAGTGTGTGTGTGTGTGTGTGTGTGTGTGTGTGTGTGTGTGTGTTCCTGAGAAACAGTGCTAGGCCAAATAGTCAGTTTCTAAATGTCATATGCAAGCTTTCGTTGAGGTTTTTGCCATCTTTTGCTCATTTTTAGTTTGTTAGTAACAAAGCAGTGGGAAAGAATTTCTACATGGTCAGCCTTAAGTTTTCATAACTTTGGGGGCCAAATAACAACAAATGTGACTGAAGAAACATTACTCTATTTTGGTCAAATGATTAAGTAGGCTCTAATTCCTTTAATGTCAGTACCTAACCTGCTGTGTGTTACACATTGCTGCATAAGTACATACATAATGAAAATGTAACTCTGAAATATAAATCACTATTGGAGTTTGCTCTCTGGAAAAGATATAGTCCTATTTTGTTAAGTTTTTATTACCTTGAATTTGAAAATATTCTAAGAACAGTGTTTAAATTGTTCAATTTCTTTTGCCTCCTTACAGAGAGGACATGAAAAAGTATGATCTTATATTAAGTAAATATATATATATATATAATATATATATATATATATATATATATACCCTGACTCTCATGATTGTTGCCTTAAAAATTGTGAATTGTTTATTAGATTCAATAAAATCTTGGAGAAATTATAAAATTGGTATTGTATCTGAGAGGACTTAGCAGCAATGTGCATTTGATCCAAATTCACAGAAGAAAAATCCTCAAAAAACTACATTTAAAAAACAATAGAGTTATGCAGACAGCAAAATGTGATGTATCCATATTCTAGAAATTCATATTTATTTTTTATTTGAATTAGAAACATTGTTTTACATGTCAATCCCAGTTCCCACTCCCTCCCCTCCTCCCCTACCTCCTCCCCCAACTAAAATCCTATCTATCACATATCTTTCCTCCTCCCCAGGAAGTTTAGGCCTTCTATAGGGGGTCATCAGAGTCTATCATATCCTTTGGGATAGGGCCTAGGCCCATCCACATTTGTCTTGGTTCAGTAGTATCCCTCTATGTGGAATGGGCTCTCAAATAAACACCTATTCTAGGTATAAGTACTGAAATATTACAGGAGGTCCTGTAGATTTCCGAGGGCATGTCACTGAAACCCACATTCTTGGGGTCTGGATCAGTCCCATGCTGGTATCCCAGCTATCAGTCTGGGGACCAAGAGCTCCCCGTTGTTCAGGTCAGCTGTTTCTGTGGGTTTCACCAGCCTGGTCTCAACCCTGTGCTCATCACTCGTCCTTCTCTGCAACTGGATTCCAGTTCAGTTCAGTGATTAGTTGTGGGTGTCTGTTTCTACCTCCACCAGCTGCTGGATGAAGGCTGTAGGATGGCATATGTGTCAGTTATCAATCTTATTATCAGGGGAGGGCATTTAAGGTAGCTTCTCCTCTGTTGCTTAGATTATTAGTTGGTGTCATCTTTGTAGATCTCCAGACATTTCCCTAGTGCCTGATTTCTCTGTGAACCTAAAATGTCTCCCTCTATTATGGTATCTAATTTCTTGTTTTCTTCTATTCTTCCTCTGACTCAACCTTTCTGCTCCCAAATAGAAGAAACCATTCTGAGCAAAGTAACCCAATCACAAAAAGACAAACATGGTATGTGCTCACTCATATGTGGATTTTAGACCTAGATTAAAGGATTACAAGCCTACAATCCACACTGCCAGAGAAGCTAGTAAAAAGGAGGACCCTAAGAGAGACATATATTGTACCCTGGAGAAGGGGAAAGGGACAAGATCTCCTGAGCAAATTGGGAGCAGGGGGGGAGGGAGCTAGGAGAAGGAGGGGTGAAATATATATTTCTAATGGTCATTTTCATACTTCTATTTAATGGAGCAAAAGAAACAAATCTCAGTAAAGAATTATGGAACTTCTATGAAAGACATACCAATGGAAATGGAATCCCAATTAAGAATATACGAGATATGCTTTACAATGGTAAATAATTTTGTTTTGCCTTTAGAAAAATTATTTATCTGATAGCAGAAAATCCTGAAAATTCATGATTTACATTTCCAATTCTTAAAAACGAAATATAAATATTAAGCAAATGAATTATATTTTTCACTTTGTATATTCTATACTTCACAGACCCCTGCCCTCATTGAAGATATTGTCTTGGTGAGTTAATATAGTATAACACATTGCTTATTTTCAAAAGACTGTTTTTATAAGAAATATATCAATCCTTTAATAAAGATATTCCATCTTGAGAAATGATCAAATATGTAGTACAAAAACTTTAAAAATAATACAAAAAGAAGAATCAACATCCAAACATTGGTACAAACTACACCTGCAATTATGTAAGAGTGTCTCTATTTTGTCCATAATGTTGTGTCATCTTTTTTACTTATTGTAAATTGGATTTTAAAAGAAAATTTAAATCGAAGGAAAGTAATCAATTTCTTTACAAGCAAAGTAAATAAATACAGTAAGTAATGAATTGATAAATATCACTAACACATTTGATTAAATCTTGAATATGCTACACGGACTCGATATAATAATTCACCATCTAAATGGGATTTGAATTTATCAAACATCAATATACATTGTTCTATATTACATTTTATTATTTCCATGAAAAATCCAAACTCCAGAACTTGGTAAAACAAGGTTTCTTTTGCTTAAAATCATCAAAATTGTGCTAATATTAAATCAAATTTATCATAAAGCTAGTCCATAGGATAAGAATTTTGTTTGGTAAATTCATCATTCTGCAAATCACTCAGTTATGCATTCCTATGTATTCTATAAATATTACTGTCTTAATTATATCATTTAATAGATTTTCATTGGTGTTTTCAATTACACAGGTTACAAGATTGAGACTCCTCACTAACATATGTGCCTGGCATCAATTTCACAAATGTGAAGTTGGACCAATCTTTCCAATTTTGCACTCACCTTCCTGGGTAGTTCGGAGGCTTAACTCCATTCTTTCCTCCAAGTCTCTTCCTTTTCACTGTTTAGTAGAGTGGTCTTTCTCTATGAATTAGTTAATAAATTCTTTCTATTGGCACATGTTTGGAATTTATTGTTCTATGAAGCTAGAATTATATATAAATGTTCAATATGAGACTCATTTCTTGTATGACTGTGTATATAGGTGTATAAGAATGCAGTCTGTGTGTGTAGTTTGTATTCAGTACAATCATAAACTATGCGTTTGGGTTCTTCATATGCACCTTCATCTTGGTGCCAAGAACGAAAACTCAGATTGTAAGCTTAAGAATCTAAAGCTTTAAACACTGGACCATCTTATTGGTCTTATTCACATGTTATTTCAAATTTCCTGATCATATTCTCCATCAACCATCTGGTCTGCACTTAAATATTTCCATGGAAAATTGAGTGTATCTATATCAAATGTACTTCAATGCTAACAGCTAATTTAGAGAGTTCACTCAAAATATCTGTTCAATGAAAGCTGAGTGGCCAGAACTAATAAAACAAATCCATCTTATTTATTACACCAAAATAGGATATGAGTTACAGAAACACATGATGAAATATGTTGTAACCACAACTATTCAACAAATGGAGTAAAATATTCAAAACAAGAATCAGAAGCTCCACTTACACACTATTATCTCTCAATCCAGAAGCTTTTGACCAGAATTACACTACTTGGTATAAATATTTTTCCTTTAGAGCTGTCCTCAAATCCAATTTGAAAACTATGGTTTTCTACTCTAGAAATAAGACCAATACTGCATCACAGTGCACATCTTGTTAGTGGGTTAAGATAGCAGCATGCAGTGTGCAATTCTGAGTGAGACCACAGATTTATTTTCTAGACTAAATTACTTTATTCTACATTTTAGTAAAATGATATGCAGACATCACAAAAAAGTATACGTAAATGTGGTACTATTATGCTTACTTTTGGGTGAATACTTTTTCATCTTTCTTCTCACTATAATGAGCATACATATGGTGGGGTTGGGGAGATGGATAGGTAGAATGGGTCATATCCTCTGGAGAAAGACAGATCTGAAGAGACAAAGGCAATAAGAAATGGGGTGGTATGGTTGGTCTCATTGCCACCTAGGCTATGGTGAAGCCTAGGCCTGGACTACAGAAAATATTTATGAGGATAAATGACTATTATTATTTACAATGGCAAAAATATGAAGAAAATGCTTAAATTTTAAAAAGCCAACTTTTCTAGTATGTGCATATGTAAATGATGGTGACTATACAAGTTACAGAAATATAAAGCAAATATATTATATAGCAATTAAAATTTGAGACAGAATTGAAAACATAACCTTCATATACATTAAAGGAAAAGGTGTTTTCATGCTTACATAAAATACTTTCAAATTTCACTTGCAGGGAAAAAACATCTCTCTGTATTATATATTTTTATTAATAAAAATCATGGACAGTAATTTTCTTCTCAGTTACCACAAATTTTACAGGTACAAAGTATGGAAGGAAGTTGGACAAGCAAACAAAATGAATGATAGTGGAAACAAAAAGAATGGAAGCAGACGGCAAACATCATTTTATTATCAGGACCCCTCCTGTTTCCTGGACTGCCCCCTCCAAGCCTCTGTCTGACCTCCAGGCATTCTGCTGTCAAAGAAGCCTGATGGTGCCCTCTCTACTGTAATGATCCAGTTTTCTTGCCAGAATGATGGTAACCATGGTGCTTTCCCATGACCATTGTTCCAGAATTGTTGGATGTATGTGGAGAGATGGCAGTGGTGGTGTTTGTAGACATGCAGAGGACATAGGGGTGCATGTGGGTGGCTAAATTTGGGCGTGCTTATGGATAGAGAGAAGCGGGGTGCCTTGGAAAACCAGAAGTTGGGATGAGTGTGGACAGAACACAGTGGGAGTGTGTGTATAGATTGATGGCTGGGTAAAGTGAGCTCAGAAGCTCCATCCCTGCATAATCCTGCTGACCTATAACAATAAGGGGCCAAGTTCCTGCACATTCTTACGGACCCCTCAACAGTTACATTGTGCAGGAGATCTTTGAGCATTTTCTTTAGGTGACTGGTAACATACACACAGACAAACATACAAACAAACAGACACACATACACACACATATGGGTAAGACACAGGCCACTCTCCTTGTTCCATATCTTCCCTATCCTGAATCCATCTCACCCACATCCCTTTCTTTCTTTCTCTCTCTCTCTCTCTCTCTCTCTCTCTCTCTCTCTCTCTCTCTCTCTCTCTCTCTCTCTCTCTCTCTCTCTCTCCCCCCTACCCTGCCTTTTGCTCCCTTCCTTAATCCCAGTGCACTGTACCTGAACCCAGTCGTTTTGGCCCTGCCCTGTTCTCTTTCTAAGCCCTATCCCTGCTTTTCGGACATACTGCAAACTGTCTGTCCTGCCCCTTCTCTAGACCCAAGCCATCTCTTGGCCCCACACCCTGACTCTGGGCACCAACTCATCCAATGTTCATGGCCCTCTTATTCTCAGTCAGGCCACTCCTTCTTGCTCCAGCAGTCTGATTTGGAAGTCTAAATACTTCAGCTTGTGTGTGCTTCCCAGGATGTGATAAATCTGCAGACTATCCTGTCCTTCCTGAAGAAGGCATCATGATTCCATTCCTGCTAATGCATAACAATGAGAGATGCCTTCAGGCCATGCCCACACCTGCCACTCATGTGCTCATCACAGATCCCATGGTAACTATGTCAGTCACCTTGGATTTGATGTTCCGTGGGCAAGTGAACATAGTGGGGAAAACATGGGAACCCCGGGTATGGTGGTGTAGGTCCCCTGTGTCTGCCTGCCCTGCTCATAACATGATGACACCACTCCATCCCTGTATCCCTGTGACATAGTCCTCCCTTCTGGTAGTGGCAAACCCTACACTGGCCCCTGTGACTCACAGGTTATCCAGAGTATTACCTATGCTGTGAATAGGTCCAGGTAGTGCAGGATCTTTTGTTCAGAGATGTGAAGGAGGAGTTTCCTCTAGGTGGGGGTTGGGGCCAACCACTCCCCAACTTATTGACCACTTGGGAGGGCATGACCAACCCTGGTCCCAGTTTCAGAATGTGGTGCTATTGGAGGACAAGCCCAACATCAGGCACTTGACTGAGTTCTTCCAATGGAGCACATCTGTGGCAACTACTACAAGTTCTGGGATCTCAACATGGACCATGATGTGTTTATCAATTTTCACATGACTTGGGGTACTCACGAAACTTATTGAGCTTTGTAGGAGATTGGGGTGGGGTTGTGGAGTAGAATGGCAGAAGGATGGGGCAGAGGGCAGAAGATGATCCATTGGGGGCAAGGCCACGGGGCAGAGGGTGGGATTGTAGGCTGGAGGTGCAGAGATGGGCAATGCTTCTCTATGTAGGCTAACCTATGTAGCCAGGCCAGGATGTTCCGCACATTGACCCACAGAGGCCAGAAGGTGCACAAGGAAGGAAAAAAATCAATGATAGGGGATGTACTTCCTGTGCTTCCTTTCAAAAGTGGAGGATGACAAGAAATTTCCCACCAGGTGGGCAGGTGCCTGGGACTCTGTCCATAGACATTCAGGGCCTGTGTGTGTCTCTGGCTTGCTTTCATGTTCCTCTGTGGTCTGTGCATTTTGCTCTATACCCTGTGGGTCTGTGTCCTGTGTGTCTATGGACTGCATGCAGGTTGTTCTATGCTCTGTGTGTCTCTGGCCCATATGCATTACCTGTGTCCATGGCATCTGTGTGAGCATGCCCCCTGCCATGGTTTTGTGTGTCTGCGGCCCATATATACATTGTCTTTGTTTGAGGTCTGGGTGAATGACCCTCTGTGGTTGTTTTTGTGTGGTGTATGCCCATTTCCCAGAGTACATGGACCAAGTGAAGGCCCTTCTGGGGTCTGTGTCCAATGTGTTTCTGTGCCTTGTTCATGGCCCTTTTGGGTGGCTGTGCTGACACACACCATGCTCTAGCATCGAGTACTGTTCAACTGCCTGGACATGGATGACAATGACCAACACTCTCTAAACCCTTGCTTGTATAACAGATTACAAATAGACCCTATGTAACCATTCCTTCTGCTTTAGTTCAGGGTTCATCTTGCCAAGGAGAACAATCTTGAATTGGCAAAGAATGTGTAAACTGATATTTCAAACTTGATCATAAAAGTTTCATAGGGAAACATGACCTAGGTTGAGAAAATAGCCAATGTATTTATGTTAATTCAGCTATTGCAGTGAGAAAGTATTGATAATTGGGAAGCTTGCATTTATTTAGGGATGTATATTCAAATGTGTGTGTGTGTGTGTGTGTGTGTGTGTGTGTGTGTGTGTGTGTGTGTGTGTGTGTATATGTGTAACATAAATTTAGGAGAGACACATATTATGAATGTGCAAGGAAGGGAAAAATAGTGGTGTAGGCACAGAACAAAAGAGGTTCATAGTAATTACTCTCAAATAAAAGAATAACATTGCATAAGTAAATGTTTTTTTCTTGGATGACTTCTCACACACACAGTATTTCTGATCCATATGTGGAATTAATGTTTCCTCATATTTCCATAAAGATTTTGGCTACATTGCAGTCACATTTATGCTGACATACTCCTAAAATTTTACAAGGATGCAGATAACAAATAGGTTAAATGGGAATATGTGCATTGAGCAAAGAAAGAAATAATTAAGATAATCATATTATAACTTCTAAAATGCAATCATAAACTTTGAATGAAAGTGATGTGTGACCATGACTCCACAGAGAGAGTCTAGAATTACCAAACTTGGTACAAATCCATACTGAGCTTAGGGTGCATCACTGAATTGGGTGAGGGCAAATATGGATACCTCTGTTTTCTGCTATGAAAATAGAAAGGGAGCTATGGAATCCTACCTTACCTAATACCAATATATTGAATCCAGGGCTGCTACTATTTTACGGGTCTGCTTAATGTGGATACAGATGTACCTGGAAGTCTCTGTTTTCACTTTCACTTTTAAATTATGTAAAGAATTTCCAATGCCTTTGTAATGTGTTTTTGGAGTTTTAAATGAATCCAGTACTTGGCCTTGGTGAAGGAAAGTATAGGACACAGACAACAATCCTGATGGTAATTTTGAATTAGGAATTTTTCTGATTGTATTATGAAGGTAGAAATGTAGATTTATAGCTGTGTGAAGCAGGAAGAGCTCCTAAGCACAGCTAATAACAGAGTGAAATAACAGAATGAAGATTAGCTATTGCTTGCTTGATTCTAATGCAAGAAGTCCTGGGTTCAATAGTCATCATTTTCTTAGCTAGATTTGAGGGCTGAGGCTTGTATCCCAAAAGTCAAATTGAAGGCACAAATACTTGGAGGCCATGCTTAGGTATACACTTAATTATAGGTCAGCAAGGGGTATGTGAGACCCTGTTACAAAATATATAACCATAATATTATAAAGTCAAAAATAAAAGTCGCAGGACATTTATTCATTTACTTTATTCTTTGGGGATTTTATTGAGATATGGTGTCATGTGATTCAGGAAGGCCCTTAACTCCTGATCAAAACTCATTGTTCCAATATGTCATTGCTTACATAACAGGCCTCTCTCACTTTGCCTGACAAAATCAGAGTTCAAACCTTGAAGAGTCTGTGTGTGTGTGTGTGTGTGTGTGTGTGTGTGTGTGTGTGTGTGTGTGTGTGTGTGTGTGTAGCTAATTTGTGAGAGCCTTACCGATTCAAAATTCTATTTTCAGTTGAAAACCAAGCTTGTAGGATTTAATGAATATCAAAAGAGAAAAAGTGAATTGGAAGTTGTAAGCCACAATATAACCACATGGATCCACTTTCAAAAGTGCAATTTGCAAGGAAGTATTCAATCCGAAAATGTGTCTGGTAATATCTATACATCACTTTCCTTATGGACTATTGAAACATTTAACAAAGTGAACCTTCAGTTTCCTATCCCTAAGTTTATACTCAAAATTATCATCTGAGTTTCACATATTATATTGCATTTTCAGTTTCAATAATATGAAATTTAACGGCAGCCTTAGTGATTAAAGTATGTTGTTTTGTGAATCACCTACATTAATAAGCAGTAATAAACTTTCAATGGCACTCCTGCTCTCCTTGAGATAAAAATATCAAGACTGTCCAAACTAATGCTATCTAACTACTTGCAATTTAAAGGAGTTTGTCTCTTGTTATTTCAGTTTACTCTTTTCCCCAGGGCCTTTTCCCTGATATTCTGACATGAAATCATCAATGAATTGGTAGTAATTATTTCAGTTCTTACTAATACTAAAATCCTGGCTAAAAGTAAGCAGATTCATGTGTTTTTTGAAACCCATCTCCCCATGATTTTTGTCTTGCCACTTACCATCTCCCAGAATTCATCCATTTACAAATGGGACTGCCTTCATGGACTGAAGGGATGCATTCCAATGAACAGGCCTCAAACTCTAGGGACAGTTACTGATTGAAGTCCTATGACTTCTAAGGGCCTTTAGGGTGCTTGTAAAACCCAAACAACTCTCCTGGTTGTAACTAGCTGACTCATGTCACCTGATTTGTGTGGGAGCAGCCCTACAAGAAGCCGCCATTTGGATTCAGAATTTAAACGTGTTAGGTAACAAGTTAAGGATACATGGCTGAGGGGCCTATTTAACATAACAAAGGGAATGGTGACCAAATCTTTCTCAGCATTTATAATATATGTTCCCTTGTAACAGAGTCCTAGTTCCTCAGAAATTTCCAGCTTGTACCCCTACTCTTAAGCACACCAACCCTTAGAGTCCCAATTCCCTTCCCCTATCCTGTGATGCTTACATAGTCTCAGTCTTTTTGGATATCGGGGACTCTTGGTCTCCTGGATTGCACTTGGCCTCTTGGTTTGTCATCCCTCTCTGTTCTACTCTCAACCCCCTCATTCTCTCATGGCTTGCTTTACTCTGGGCCCTTCCAGATGCCTTGAGATATTGCTCCCTCATATCTATAATGAGTCTTCTCATCCCCCATACCTAAGCACATACCAGTATCATATCATTATTCTTTTTCCAATCAGCAGGGTTTCTTTCACATATATGTGGTGGAAACTGAACAGAATTTGCCAAAATCCATTAATGGAAAACTGCAAACCCAAGTCATATCTAACCAAGTAATCCCCAAGACAGCCATCTAGTATCTGCCACCATTGGAGCCTTGGACCCTCCCACACCTACCAGAAAGAGCCTTGGACCCATATCCACCAGGAGAGGGAGAGAACCCATCTGTACCCACTGGAAGATGTGATGGGAAGATGGCAGTATAAGAAAACATTCAACCATAGAAAGACTAATAGGACATCACCAGAGCCTAAGGATTCTATGCCACTAAGTTTCTGACTGGTATTCCTGTCCAGTGGTGAGAGTGGGGTGTTGAAGTATCCCACTATAAGTGTACGAGGATTTACATGTGATTAGAGTTTTAGTAATGTTTCTTTTGCCAATGTTTGTGTCTCTGTATTTGGGTCATAGATGTTCAGAATTGAAATTTCATCTTGATTTTTACTTTCTGTGATTAATATGAAATGATCCTCTTCATTTCTTTTGATTAATTTTAGTTAACAGTTAATCTAATTTGTTAGATATTAGGATAGCTACACCAGCTTGTTCTTAAGTTCATTTGATTGGAAAATCTTTTCCCAAACTTTTACTCTGAGGAAATGTCTCTTTGTAGTTGAGATGTGTTTCTTGTATGAAGAAGGATAGATTCTGTTTTTGTAAACATTCTGATAGTCTGTGACTTTTTATATGCAAGTAAAGACCATTGATATTGACAGATATTAATGATTATTGATTCATGATTCTTGCTTGTTTTTTATTTGTTTTGTTGGTGATATTTTGTGAGGATTTAGCTTTTTGGTGTTTGGTAATGTGCTATTATGGATTGCCTATGTTTTTGTGAGTGGAGTTAAATTCCTTAGTTCGGATTTTTCCTTCCAGTACTTTCTGTAGGGTTGGATTGGCTGATATGTATTGTTTAAATGTACTTTTGTCATGGAATATCTAGTTTTCTCCTTCTATAGTGATTGAAACTTTAATGGTTACACTAGTCTGGGCTAGCTTCCATAGTCTCTTAGTGTTTGAAGAACATCTATCCAGAAGCTTCTCTGACTTTTAGAGCATCCATTGAGTTGTCAGGTACAATTATGATAGATCTACATACAGATGATACTGGGACTTTTTTACTTTCCTGCCATTAATAGTCTTTCTTTATTCAATATGCTTGGTGTTTTGATTTTGACATTGCAAGGGGACATTATTTCTTGGTGCAGTCTATTTGGTATTCTGTAGGATCCTTTACATTCATAGGGATGTCCTTCTTTAGGTTGGGAAAGATTTCTTCTCTGACTTTGTTGAATATGTTTTCTGTACCTTTGAGATGGTTTTCATTGTCTTTTACTATATCTATTATTCTTAGGTTTGGTCTTTTCATGTTATCCCATATCCTGTATAATTTGTGTTAAGGATATATTGGACTTAAGATTTTCTTTGGTCGATGAATCTATTTCCTCTAGTTTATCTTCAGAACCTGAGATTCCCTCTTCTATCTCTTGTATTCTTTTGGTTATGCTTGCATCTGTAGTTCCTGTCATTTACCCAGATTTTCTATTTCCAGCACTGCCTCAGTTTGTGGTTTCTATGTTGTCTCTATTTCAGTTTTCAATTCTTGAATTGTGTGAATTTTTCCTTGAACATTTTGTTTCTTTTTTTCTTGTCTTTCCTTACTTTCTTTATGATATTTGTTTATTTCTCACATTTTTGGTTCATGTTTCCCTCCATTTCTTCCATTTTTTGTTTTTTCTTCCCTTTATTCAAGGGATTTTCTCTTTCTTAATTGAGGGCCTCTATTATCTTCATTAAGTTGTCTTTAGGTCATTGTCTTATGGTTCATCTAGGGTGGGAAGTTCAGATCTTCCTTATATTGAATCTCTAGACTCAGGTGGTGGCATGCAGTCTTTCTGTTTTTGAAAGTGATCTTATTCCCATCCCTTCTTTAAGTGTGTACAGGTGGGGTCTCTCCCTCTCCTGGTGGGTATGGGTCCAAGTCTCCAATTGCAGCAGATGTTATTTGATTTGATCTGCTCCAGGTCTCTCTGGGAATCATTATTGGGATGGAAATGAGGGCTGTAGGCCTAGGACATGCGGAGATTGGCAGGAGAAGGCCTGGCATTCAACTCTCCTGGTGGGTGCTGATCTAGGGCTACAATGGTTGCAGATACTGGATGGTTTGATCTGCCTACAGGTCTCTCTGGGGGATTTCTTGGCAGGACAGGTATGGGGACTGCTTTTCAGGCAATTCCAACAAAGAAGTTCGGCTGTAGAAGGCCCTGCACTCATCTCAAGTGTTGAGTGCAGATCCAAGCCTCAGTACTCCATTTCTTTAATGGATTTTTAAAATATTTTTATGTCTACATTTTTTAGTTATTTGTATATTTATGAGATTAGCCTTCTGTCAGATATACAGTTGCAGATGACTTTTCCAATTCTGTGACCTAATTTTTGTTCTATTCACCATGTCCATTGCTTTATAGAAGCTTCTCAGTTTGAGAAGATTGCATTTATCGATTGTTGCTTTTAGTGTCTGTGCTACTGGGGTTATATTTAAGAAATTGGGTATTTTGCCAGTGTGCTCAAGGCAATTACCCACTTTCTTTTCTATTAGGCTCAGTATGGAAGGATTTATATTGAGGACTTTGATCCATTTGGAATAGAGTTTTGTTCTATATGCATTCTTCTACATAAAATATCCATTTGTGAGAGTACCAATTGTTGAAAATGCTTTCAATTTATACTTAATAATTTTAGTTTTATTGTCAAAAATGAAGTGGTCATGTATGTGTAGATAAATAGAAGCAACTTCAATTTGATTTAATTGGTCCATGCTTCATTTTTTGTGCAAATACCAAGAAAATTTTATTACTCTAACTCTGTACTAGAGGTAAAAATCACTGGTGGTGATGACTCTTGAAGTTCACTTTTTGTACAGGGTTTTTTGGCTGCCCTGGTCATTTTGCTTTTTAATATTGTGTTGAGTAATTTTATTTTAAAGTCTATGAAGCATTTCACTGAGATTCTCATGGGGATTGCATTGAATGTGTAGATTTCTTTTGGTAGGTGGATTATATTTATTACATTGATCCTACCTTTCCAAACATTGTTTGGGGATTGTTCCATTTTCTGATATCTCCTTTAATTTCTTTCTTAAAAGAGTTAAAGTCCTTGTCATACATGTCTTTCACTTGTTTGTTTAGGATTACCTCAAGAAACTTCATGTTTTAATTTTGGCTAATGTGATGTATGTTGTTTCTCTCCCTTTTTACCATCTATATATAAGAGTGCTACACTTTTTTGTATAAATATTCTATCCTGCCTGATTATTGAAGGTGATTATTAGTTATAAGAAATACCTGCCAGTCAGGGACACCTGAGGCCAGGGTACTGCTCATGGGATCCCATTTCTGCAGGATCCAACACACCCAGAGACTGCCAAGGCCCTGTCATCTTTGAGAAGAGGACAGACATCAGAGTATTGGATATGTTTGCATCTACCAAAAGGGAATCTTGCTCCAGTGCCCACCAGGAGAGGAAGAGACCCCTCCTACATCCAGCAGAAGAAAGTATGGGAAGAAGACAATATAAAAGCACAGTCAACAACAGAAAAACTAATATAAACCACTGGAGACTAGGGACCCTACACCAGCAAGACATGAACATCACAATGCAGATGAAGCAGAAGAGAATGACCTTAAAACAATTTCATGAAAATGATGGAGGGCTTCAAAGAGGATATGAGAAAATACCTTAAAGAAATGGAAGAAACAAAAAACCAAAAATACAAGATATGAACAAATCTCTCAAGGCAACAGTTCAAGACCTAAACACTGAAATAGAGGCAATAAAGAAAGCACAATCTGAGGGAATGCTAGAAATAAAAAAGCTGGGTAAATGACTAGGAACTAAAGATGCAAGCATAACCAAGAGAATACAAGAGATGGAAGACAGAATTTCAGAAGTTGAAGATACACTAGGAGAAATAGACTCATCAACAAAAGGAAATCTTAAGTCCAAAAAATACCTAACACAACATATCTAGGAAATATGGGATACCTGAAAAGACCAAACCTAAGAATAATAGGTAGAGAAGAAGGTGAAGAAACACAACTCATAGGTACAGAAAACACATTCAACAAAAACATAGAAGACATGCTAATGAATTTACAAGAAGCCTACAAAATAGAGTGGATCACAAGAGGCAGTCCTCTTGTCACATAATAATTAAGACACCAAACATACAGAATAAAAAAAAAAGAATATTAAGAACAGCAAAAGAAATAGGCTAAGTTACATATAAAGGCAAACCTATCAGAATTACACCAGACTTCTCCATGGAAACTATGAGAGCCAGGAAGACCTGGAATGATATTCTACCAACTCTGAGAGAACATGGATGCCAGCCCAGACTACCACACACAGCAAAGCTTTCAATCACTAAAAATGGAGAAAACAAGATATTCCACGACAAAACCAGATTTAAACAATATGTAACCACTAACCCACCACTACAGAAAGTGTTGGAAGGAAAACTCCAACCTGAGGAAATTAACTACATTCACAAAAACATAGGCAATAGATAATCCCACTTTACAAAAACCAAAAAGAAACATCAGGGTAAATGCACATACAATAACACTAGCAACAACAAATCAAAATAAAAGAAGAATAAACACTCAATGGACCTTAATTTATCTCAATATTAATGGTCTTAACTTGCCTATAAATAGACACAGACTAACAGACTAGATATGAAGACAGAATCCATCCTTCTGCTGCATATAAGAAACACACATAAGTCCTGTGGTGTGTACCAGAGTCTCAGGTGAGTCTGAGAGCTGCTCTGCCACCCCAACCTCCCCCATCAACCCCTGCTTGGTTGTGCCTGAATGCCCCCCAGACAAGAGTAGACCTGCTCAGACCAGGAAGGTCCATCCTGGGTACGGACACAACCAACCCTTGTCCAACAACTGCCCTCTGACTTCCAGCTGCCGCCAGAGCCTGAGCCCTCCGCCTGCCACCAGAGAGAGGGAGACCCCATGTGCACTCACTGGAAGAAGGGATGGGAAGAAGACAGAGTAAGAACACCCTCAAAAACAGAAAAAAACTAAAATGGCACCACCAGAGTCTAGGGACTCCACACCACCAATATCCAAAAAGCCCAACACAGAGGATGAAGAAGAGATGAATCTCAAAATTTATTTAGGAAGATGATAAAGACCTTTAAAGAGGAAACAAGAAAATATATTAAAGAAATGAAAGAAAAAAACAAGCAAAAATTACATGAAATGGAGGAAAAGACAAACCAAAAAATTCAAGAAGTAAACAAATCTCTTAAAGAATCTAAAGAAAGCCAAGAAAAAACAAACAAATGAAGGAAGCACTCGAAACAGATCAAGGCAAGAAATCTGAAATAGACACAATAAAGAAAACACAGAACGAGGGGATGCTGGAAATAGAAAGGATGGTAAATGATCAGGAACTTAAGATGTGAGTATAACGGATAGAATTCAAGAGATAGAAGAGAGAATAGTTGTTGAAGACTCACTAGAGAATATGCAGTAATCCACCAAACAAAATCTCAAGTCCAACAAATCCCTAACACAAAATACCCAGGAAATACGGAACACCGTGATAAGGCTAAGAATAATAGGTATAGAAAACAGTGAATAAATACAGTTCAGAGGTACAGAAATTCAACAAAATCATAGAAGAAAACTTCCCCAATCTCCAGAAGGATATGCCTATGAAAGTACAAGAAGCCTACAGAATACCTAACAGACTAGACTATAAAAAGAAGTCTACTCAACATATAATAATCGAAACACAAAACCTGCAGAATAAAGAGAAAATATTAAGAGCAGCAAAGGAAAAAATCCAAGTAACATATAAAGGCAGACCTATCAGAATCACACCTGACTTCTCAATGGAAACTTTGAAAACCAGAAGGTCCTGGATAGATATCCTACAAATACTAAGGGAGCATGGAAGCCAACCAAGACTACAGTAACCTGTAAAACTTTCAATCACCATAGATAGTGAAAACAAGATATTACATTACAAAACCAGACTTAAACAATACATATCCGCAAATCCAGCACTACAGAAAGTTCTGGAAGGAAAACTGCAACCCAATGAAGATAAATACACTCAGAAAAACATAGGCAATCAATAATCCAATTTTACCAGCATGAAAAGAAACAGGAGGGAGAAATAAAAAAAAGAATGACAACACCACAGTAAATCCAAAACAAACAAGAACCAAAAGTCAATGTACATTAACATCTATCAATGTCAATGGTCTCAAATTGCCCATAAAAAGATACAGGCTAACAGAATGGATACGAAGACAGAATCCATCCTTCTGCTGTATAAAAGAAACACACCTCCACTTCAAAAACAGGTGTTATCTCAGCATAAAGGGTTGGGAAAAAATTTTCCAATCAAATGGGCCCAAAAAACAAGCTGGTGTACCAATCCTAATATCTAACAAATTAGACTTCAAACTAAAATCAACAAAAGAGATGAAGAAGGAAATTTCATACTCATCACAGGAAATGTCCTTCAAGATGAAGTCTCAGTCCTTAACATCTATGCCCCAAATAAGAAGGCACCCACATTTGTAAAAGAAACACTACTAAAGCTCAAACCACACAAAAAAGACACACATTTTTAGTAAGAGACTTCTACACCCCACTTTCACCACTACACAGGACCACCAGACAGAAACATAACAAAGAAACAAAGGATCTAACAGAAGTTATGATCTAAATGGGTTTAACAAATATATATAGAACATTCCATCTGAAAACAAGAGAATATGCCTTTTTCACAGGACCACATGGCACCTTCTCTAAAATTGACTATGTAGTTGGTAGTAAAGCAAACCTCCACAGATACAAAAGAACTGAAATAACCCACTGTATCTTATCACATAAACATGCTTTAAAGCTAGAATTCAACAAATTGCAGAATACCTAAAAATTCTGGAAATTGAGTAACACGCAATTGCACAATTCCTGGGTTGAGGAAAAATAAAAAGAGAAATTAAGACTTCTTAGAATTTAATGATAATGTAGACACAACACACCCAAACTTAGGGAAAACTCTGAAAGAAGTGCTAAGAGGAAAGTTCATAGCACTATGTGCCCACATGAAGAAACAGGAGAAGAGTCACACTAGAGAACTGACAGAACAAGTGAAAGCTTTAGAGTAAAAAAGGAGCAAACACACAGATGCCAGGAAATAATCAAAATGAGGGCTGAAAAGAATAAAGTAGAAACTAGGAAAGCATTGCAAAGAATCAATGAAAAAACAGTTGGTTCTTTGACTAGATCAACAAGATAAACAAACCTCTATCTAATCTAACCAAAAGGCAGAGAGAGAACATGTAATTTAACAAAATCTGAAATGAAAGGGGGGATATAAAATTGACAATGAGGAAATCCAGAGAATCTTTAGGTCATACTTTGAAAGCCTGTAGTCCAAAAATTCAAAAATCTAAAGGAAATGGACAATTTTGGGGATGGATAACACTTAACAAAATTAAACCAAAAACAGAAAAGTAGTTTAAAAATCGGCCTCTAACCACTAATGAAATTGAAGTAGTCATCAAAAACCTCCTAACCAAAAAAAGCCCAGGGCCAGATGGCTTCACTGCATAATTCTGCCAGTAAATCAAACAAGAGCTAATACCAGGACTCCTCAAATTGTTCCACATAATAGAAGCAGAAGGGACATTGCCAAACTGTTTTTACGAGGCTACAATCACTTTTAATACTCAAGCTACAGAAAGATACATCTAAAAAAGAGAACTACAGACAAATATCCCTCATGAACATCAATGCAAAAATACTCAACAAAATATTGGGTAATCGAATCCAAGAACACATCAGAAAAATAATCCACTATGATCAAGGGATGCAAGAATGGTTCAACATATGAAAATAAATCAATATATAAACATATAATCCACCATATATAAACAAACTGAAAAATAAACACCTCATGAACATCTCACTAGAAGCTGAAAAAGCCTTTGAAAAAATCCAACATCCCTTCATGGGAAAGATCTTGGAGAAAATAGGAATAACAGGAACAAATCTAAACATGATAAAAGCAATATACACGAAACCAACAGGCAATATCAAACTAAATGGAAAGAAACTCAAGGCAATTCCAATAACATCAGAAACAAGGCAAGGCTGTCCACTCTCTCCATATCTCTGCAATATTGTCCTTGAAGTTCTAGATAGAGCTAAAAGACAACAAAGGTAGATCAAGGGGATACAAATTGGAAAGGAAGAAGTCAAACTGATAGTCTACATGAGTAACCTGGAAAACGCTACCAGGGAACACCTACAGCTGATAATTACGTTCAGAAAATTAGCAGGATACAAGTTTAACTCCAAAAATCACTAGCCGTACTATAAACAGATGATAAATGCAATGAGAAAGAAATCAGAGAAACATCAACCTTCAAAATATCCACAAGCAACATAAAATATGTTGGGTAACACTAACCAAAAAAACTGAAAGACCTCTACAGTAAGAACTTTGAGTATTTTAAAAAGGAAATTAAGGAAGAAACCAAAAAAATGGAAGGATCTCCCATGCTCTTGGATAGGTAGATTCAACATAGTAAAAATGGCAATCTTGCCAAAAGTAATCTACAGATTCAATGAAATTCCCATCAAAAATCCCAACACAGTTCTTCACAAACCTTGAAAGAACAATACTCAACTTTATATGGTAAAACAAAAAACCCAGGATAGCCAAAACAACTCTCTACAAAAAAAGGATCTCCTAGTGGCATCACCATCCCTGACTTCAAGCTCTACTATAGAGCCATAGTTCTGAAAACAGCTTGCTACTGGCACAAAAATAGAAAGGTAGACCAATGGAATCAAATTTAAAACCCTGATATTAGGGGAGGAAGGGAGGGAGATGGTAACTGGGATTGTCATGTAAATCAATCTTGTTTCCAATTCAAATAACAAAATGATAAAAAATAAATAGATAAAAAATGTAAAAGAATTAGGAAACCCTGATATTAACCCTCAGGCCTATGAGCACCTTATTTTTGACAAAGATGCTAAATCTATACAATGGAAGAAAGAAAGCATCTTCAACAAATTGTGCCTGGCACAACTGGATTTGGACAGGCAGAAGATTGTGGATAGATCCATATCTGTCATCATGCACAAAACTTAAGTGCAAAAGGATCAAAGATCTCGGCATAATTCCAGCCACACTGAATCTTCTAGAAGAGAAAGTGGGAGATAACCTTGAACAAATTGGTAGAGAGGACCGCTTCCTGAACATTACACCAGTGGCATAGACATTGCAAACTGCAATTAATAAATGGGACCTCCTGAAACGGAGAAGCTTCTGTAAGGCAAAGGACACAGTCAGTAAGACAAAATGACAGCCAACATAATGAGAAAAGATCTTCAGCAACCCCACATCTGACAGAGGACTGATTTGCAAAAAATAAAATGAACTCAATGAAATTAAAAAGTGGGGTGCAGAACTATATAGAGAATTGTCAACACAGGAATATGAAATGGCTGAAAGACACTTAAGAAAGTGCTCAAAATCCTTGGCCATCAGAGAAATGCAACTCAAAACAACTTGGAGATACCACTTCACATCTGTCAGAATGGCTGAAATCAAAAACACCAATGACAATCTATGCTGGAGAGGATGTGGAGAAAAAGGAACACTCCTCCACTGCTGGTGGGAGTGTAAACTTGTAAGACCACTTTGAAAATCAGTATGGCAGTGCCTCAGAAAAATGGGAATCAGTCTATCTCAAGATCCAGCCATTCCTCTCTTGGGCATATACCCATTTAATATATGTCCATACAACAAGGACATATGTACAACCAACTTCATAGTACCATTGTTTGTTATATCCAGCACCTGGAAGCAACCTAGATGCCCTTCAACTGAAGAATGGATAGAGAAAATGTGGTACATATATACAATGGAGTACTACTCAGCAGAAAAAAAGCAATGAATTTTGAAATTCGCAGGCAAATGGATGGAACTAGAGGAAACCATCCTGAGTGAGGTAACACAGTCACAAAAGACAAACATGGTATGGACTCACATATATATGAATTTTAGCCATAGAGCAAAGGATTACCAGCCTACAATACTCTTCATCAAAGTCACTAGGAGACAAGAAGGACTCTAGGGGAGAAATGCATGGACTCCAGGAATGGGAAAGGGCAAGAACTGAGCTAATTCGGAGCATGACGGTTGGGGACATGGAGCTGCCATAATGGGTGGAGGAGAAGAGAAGAGGAGAGGGGGGAATGGAGGAGCAGAAATGTTGAGTTGGGGGAAAAATCGAGGAAAGATACCATATTAGAGGGAGTCATTATAGGTCCGATGAGAGATCTGGCACTAGGGAGATTTCCAAAGACCTACAAGGATGACATGAACTGACAATCCTGGCAATTGTTGAGAGGATAACCTAAATACCCTTCCCCTATAATGAGATGGATGATTACTTTTTATGCCATCCTAGGGCCTTCATCCACTGGCTGATGGAAGCAGAGGCAGACACCCACAGATATACTCTGAACTGAACTCTAGAACTTAGTTGCAGAGAGGGAGAAATGAAGACCAAAGGGTTGGTACCAGGCTGGTGAAACCCACAGAAACAGCTGGCCTGTACAAGGGGGAGCACATGGACCCCAGACTGCTATCTGGGAGGCCAGTACCGGACTGACCCAGACTCCTGAACATGGATGTCAATTAAGAACCACACTCTAGGGTCCCCTGGAAGTGGATTAGTATTTTTCACTGGAGTAAAAAGGGACGTTGAGGGCTCATCCCACGTGAAGGGATGCATTCTCAGCCTGGACACATGGGGGAGGGACAGCACCGGATCAGGATGATGTGGTGGACTTTGGGGAGCTCCCGTCCAGGGCCCTACCTTGCTTGGAGAGTGGAGGTTGGATGGGGTGTGGGGTAGGTCTGGGGTTGGGAGAGAGGAGTGGGGGCTGCAGTCTGTCAATCCTTTACTCTATGTCTAAAATTCATATATGAGTGAGTAAATACAATGTCTCTCTTTTTGTGACTGGGTTACCTTGCTCAGAATGGTTTCTTCTGGTTCCATTCAGTTGCCTGCAAATTTCAATATTCCATTCCTTTATTTTTCCACTGAGTAGTACTACATTGTGTAAATGAACCACATTTTCTCTATCAATTTTTCAGTAGAGAGGCATCTAGATTGTTTCCAGGTTCTGGCTATTACAAATAATGCTCCTAAAACATAGTCAACAGATGGCCTTGTTGTAGAAGTGTGCTTCTTTTGCATATATGCCTAAGAGTGGAATTGCTGGATCTTGTGGTAGACTGATTCACATTTTCCTGAGGAATCTCCATACACATTTCCAAAGTGGTTGTATGAGTTGGCACTACCACCAGCAGTGTTGGAGTGTTCCCCTTTCTCCACATCCTCTCCAGCATAAGTTACACTGGTGTTTTTGATTTTGGTCAGTCTGACAGGAGTATGATGGTATCTCAGAGTTGTTTTGATTTACATTTTTTTGGTGGCTAAGGATATTGAGAACTTTTTTATGTGTCTTTCAGCCATGTTAAATTGCTCTATTGAGAATTGTCTATTTACTTCTGTATACCACTTTTTAATTGGATTATTTGGTGCTTTGGAAACTAACTTCTTGGGTTCTTTATAAATCTTGGAGATCATTCATCTGTCTGATGTGGGGTTAGTTAATATCTTTTCCCAATCTCTGGCTGTTGTTTTGTCTTGTTGACTCTCTCCTTTGCCTTACAGAAGCTTCTCAGTTTCAGGAGGTCCCATTTATTAATTGTGGATCTCAGTTTCTGTGCTACTGGTGTTATGTTCAGGAAGTGGTCTCCTGTACCAATTTGTTTAAGGGCATTTCCTATTATCTCTTCTAATAAGTTCATTGTTTCAGGGTTTATGTTGAGGTCATTGATCCATTTGGACTTAAGTTTTGTAGACGGTGATAGAAATGGATATATCTAGATTCTTCTACATGCCATCATCCAGTTATACCAGCACCATTTGTTTAAGATGCTTTCTTTATTCCACTGTATAATTTTGGCTTCTTTGTCAAAAATCAGTTGTTCATGGGAGTGTAGGCTAATAACAGGGTTGTCAACTCTATTCCATTGGTCTACCTGTCTATTTTTTGTGCAAATACCAAGATGGTTTCAGGATTTTAACTCTGTAAAAATCTTGAAATCAGGGATGGTGATGCCTCCGGATGTTCTTTTATTTTACAGGTTTGTTTTGGCTATACTGGATCTTTTGTTTTTCCATATTAAATTGAGAATTGGTTTTTCAAGGTCTGTGAAGAATTGTTCTGGGATTTTCATAGGGATTGCATCGAATCTGTAGATTGCTTTTGGCAAGATTGTCATTTTTACTATGTTGATCCTACCTTCCCAAGAACATGGGAGATCCTTCCATTTTCTTGTATCTCTTTAATTTCTTTCTTTAAAGACTCAAAATTCTTATGATATAGGTCTTTCACTTTTTTGGTTAGGGTTGCTCAAGGTATTTTATTTTGCTTGTTGCAATTGGAAAGGGTAAAGTTTCTCTGATTTCTTTCTCCACAAATTTATCATCCATATAAAGTAGGGATACTGTTCTTTTTAGTTTATCCTGCCACTTTCCTGAACTTGTTTATCAGCTGTAGGAGTTGCCTTGCAAAGTTTTTCAGGTCACTTATGTAGACTATCGTATCATCTGCAAACTGTGACAGCTTGAATTCTTCCTTTCCAATTTGTATCCACTTGATCTTTTTTGTCTTATTGTTCTAGCTAGAACTTCAAGGACAATATTAAAGAGATATGGATTGAGTGGACAGCCTTGTCTTGTATCTGACTTTAGAGTAATAGCTTTGTGGTTCTCTTCATTTGTTTGATTTTTGGCTGTGGTCTTAGTTTATATTGTTTTTATTATGTTCAGGTATGTTCCTGCTATTCCTGATCACTCCAGGACCTTTATCATGAAGGGATGTTGGATTTTGTCAAAGGCTTTTTCAGCATCTAGTGAAATGATCACCTGGATTTTCTTTTTCAGTTCTTTCATATGGTGGATGACATTGATAGATTTTCGAATGTTGGACAAACCTTGCATCTCTGGGATTAAGCCTACTTGATCATGGTGGGTGCTTTTTCTGATAGGTTCTTGGAATTGGTTTGCCAATATTTTATTAAGCACTTTTGCATCAATGTTTATGAGGGATATTGGTTTTTAGTTCTCTTTCTTAGTTGTGTCTTTGTGTGGCTTGGGTATCAAGGTTATTGTAGCCTCATAAAAAGAGTTTGGTAATGAACCTTCTGCTTCTATTGCGTGGAAAAATTTGAGGAGTATTGGTATTAGTTCTTCTTTTAATTTCTGGTATAATTCTTCAGGGAAGCTATCTGGCCCAGGCTTTTTTTTGTTTGGGAGACTTTTGATGATATCTTCTATTTTATTAGAGATTAGAGGTCTGTTTAAGTTGCTTATCTGTTCTTGATTCACTTTTGGTAAGTGATAACTATCCAGAAAAGTGTTCATTTCCTTCAACTTTTCAAATCTTGTGGAGTACAGGTTTTCAAAGTATGACCTGATGATTCTCTGGATTTCCCCAGTGTCTGTGGTTCCATCCCCCTTTTCTTTTCTGATTTTGTTAATCATCATGCTCTCTCTGCCTTTTGGTGAGTTTGGATAAAGGTTTGTCTATCTTGTTGATTTTCTCAATGAACAGACTCCTTGTTACATTGTTTCTTTGAATTGTTTTCTTTGTTTTGACTTTATTGATTTCTATGCTCAGTTTGATTATTTCCTGGCATCTACTCCTCAGGGTTGAATTTGCTTCCATTAGTTCTAGAGCTTTTAGCTGTGATGTCAACTCTCTGGTGTGACTATTCTCTAGTTCCTTTATGTGAGCGCTTAGAGCTATGAACTTTCCTCTTAGTACTGCTTTCACAGTGTCCCATAAGTTTGGGTATGTTTTGTCTTTATTTTCATTGAATTCTAGGAAGCATTTAATTTCTTTCTTTATATATTCCTTGACACAGAAATGGTGCAATTGCATGTTGTTCAATTTCCATGACTTGGTAGGTTTTCTGCAATTTGTGTTGTTTTTGAATTCTAAATTTAAAGCATGGTGGTCTGATGAGACACAGGGGTTATTCCAATATTTTTGTACCTGTTGAGGTTTGCTATGTTGCCAAATATGTCATCACTTTTGAAAAGGTTCCATGTGATGCTGAAATGCAAGTATATCTTTTGTGTTTGCATGGAATGTTCTATAGATGTCTGTTAATACCATTTGGTTCATAAATTCTGTTTACGTTGTCTCCTTGTTGTATTTCTTTCTGGTGTTCCTGTCCAGTTGTGAGAGTTGGGGTGTTGAAGTCTCCCATTATAAGAGTGGGAGGTCTTATTTGTGATTTGAGTTTTAATAATCTTTCTTTTAAGAACGTTGTCAGCTTTGGATTTGGAGCATAGATGTTTAGAATTGAGACTTGTTCCTGATGGATTTTTCTTGTGATGGATAGGAAATGACTTTGTTCATCTCTATTGATTGATTTTAATTTGAATTCTAACTTGTTAGATACTAAGATAGTTACCCCAGTTTGTTTCTTGGGTCCATTTGATTAGAATATCTTATCCCCACCCTTTACTCTGAGGTAATGTCTGTGTTTGAATTTGAGGTATGTTTCTTGTATGCCACAGAAGGATGGATTCTGTCCTCGTATCTAATCTGTTAGCCTGTGTATTTTATTTTTTTCCAACTTTTTAAAATTTGAATTAGAAATAGGATTGTTTTACATGACAACCCCAGTTCCCTTCTCCCACCCACCCTCTCCTACCATTCAACTAAATCCTTATCTGTCAGGTATCTTTTCTGCTCCCCTGGATGGCAAGGCCTTCCATAGGGTGTCATCAGAGTCTTTCATATCCTTTAGGATAGGGCCTAGGCCCACCCCCGTGTTTCTTGGCTGAGGGAATATTCCTCTATATGGAATGGGCTCCCAAAGTCCACACCTCTATTAGGGATAAATACTGGGCTTCTACAGGAGGTCCCATAGATTTCTGAGGTTTCCTCAAAGAAACCCATGTTCCTGGGGTCTGGATCAGTCCCATGCTTTTATTCTACCTATCAGACTGGGGAGCAAGAGTTCCCAGATGTTCAGGTCAGCTGTTTCTGTGGGTTTCACCAGCCTGGTCTGGACCTCTGCTCTTCACTGGTCCTTCTCTGCATCTGGGTTCCACTTCAGATCGGTGAATAGTTATGGGTGTCTGCTTCTACTTCCACCAGTTGCTGGATGAAGGCATATGAGTCAGTCATCAATCTCATAATCAGGGGAGGGCATTTAATGCAGCTTCTCCTCCATTGCTGAGATAGTTAGCTGGTGTCATCTTTGTAGATCTCCAGACATTTCCCTAGTGCCTGATTTCTCTGTAAACCAAAAATTTCTCCATCTCTTATGATATCTCCATTCTTGTTATCGTGTATTCTTCCTCTGACTCATACTTTCTGCTCCCTCATGTCATTGGCATCCCTCTTTTTCTCCCCTTATCATTCTCCTAGCTCCCTCCCCCCTCTTCCAATTTGCTACCAATTTTCTCAGTAGATCTTGAACCTCTCACCTTCTCCAGGGGACCATGTATGTCTCTCTTAGGGACCTCCTTGTATATTAGCTTCTTTGGCAATGTGGATTGTAGGCTGGTAATCCTTACTCTATGTCTAAAATCTGAATATGAGTGAGTACATACCATGTTTGTCCTTTTGCGATTGGGTTACATGGCTCAGAATGCTTTCTTCTAGATCCATCCATTTTCCTGCAAATTTCAAGATTCCATTGTTTTTTTTCGCAGAGTAGTACTCCATTGTATAAATGTACCACATTTTCTCTATCCATTCTTCAGTTGAGGGGCATCTAGGCTGCTTCCAGTTTCTGGCTATTGCAAATAGTGCTGCTATGAACATCACTGAACATATGTCCTTGTTGTATGAATGTGCTTCTTTGGGGTATATGCCTAAGAGTGGAATTGCTGGAATATTTTTATAGACTGATTCCCATTTTTTTGAGGAGTTGCCATACTGATTTCCAAAGTGGCTATACAAGTTGGCACTCCCACCAGCAGTGGAGATGTGTTCCCCTTTCTCCACATCCTCTCCAACATGAACTGTCATTGGTGTTTTTTATTTTGGCCATTCTGACATTTCCCTGATGGGTAAGGATGTTGAACACTTTCTTATGTGTCTTTCAGTCATTTTAGGTTCCTTTATTGAGAATTGTCTATTTAGGTCTGTACCCCACTTTTTAATTGGGTTGTTTGGTTTTTGGGGGACTAGATACTTCTTTTCTTTGTATATTTTGGAGATCAGCCCTCTGTCAGATGTGGGGCTGGTGAATATCTTTTCCCAGTCTGTGGGCTGTCGTTTTGTCTTGCTCACTGTCTCATTTGCTTTGCAGAAGCTACTCAGTTTCAGGAGCTTATTTGTTGAACTCAGTGTCTGTGCTACTGGTGTGATGTCCAGGAAGCGGTCTCCTGTACCAATTAATTCAAGGGTATTTCCCACTTTGTCTTCTAATAGGCTCAGTGTAGCTTGATTTATGTTGAGTTCTTTGATCCATTTTGACTTAAGTTTTGTGCAAGGCAATAGGCTTGGATCTAACTGCAATCTTCTACATGTCTGCAACCAGTTATGCCAGCACCATTTGTTGAAGATGTTCTCTTTGGTCCATCATATAAATTTGGATTGTTTGTCAAAAATCAGGTGTTCATTGGTGTGTAGGTGCATGTTGTCTGCAAATAGTGAGAGTTTGACTCCTTCCTTTCTGATTTGTATTCCCTAGATCTCCTTTTGTTCTCTTATTGCTCTGCCTAGGACTTCAAGGACAATATTGAAGAGGTATGGAGAGAGTGGACAGCCTTGTCATGTCCCCGATTTTAGAGGAATTGGATCAAGTTTCTTTCCATTTAATTTGATGTTGGCTGTTGGCTTTCTGTATATTGATTTTATTATGTTGAGGTATGTTCTTGTTATCCCTGATTTCTCCAAGACCATTATCATGAAGGGGTGTTGGATTTTGTCAAAGGCTTCTTGGGCATCTAGTGAGATGATCATGTATTTTTTTCCTCAGTCTGTTTATATGGTGGATTACATTGATGGATTTTCATATGTTGAACCATCCTTACATCCCTGGGATGAAGCCTTCTTGATCATGGTGGATGATTTCTCTGATATGATCTTGTATGATATTCCAGGATTATACTGAGTATTTTTGCATCACTGTTCATGAGGGATATTGATTTTTAGTTCTCTTTCTTAGTTGTGTCCTTGTGTTGCTTGGGTATCAAGGTTATTGTAGCTTCATAAAAAGAGTTTGGCAATGTCCCTTCTGCCTCTATTTTGTGGAACAATTTTAGGAGTATTGGTATTAGCACTTCTTTGAATTTCTGATAGAATTCTGCACTGAATCCACTTGGCCCCGTCCTTTTTTTGGTTGGGAGACTTTTGATGACTGCTTCTATTTCCTTAGAGGTTATAGGTCTGTTTAAGTTGTTTATCTGTTCTTGATTCACTTTTGGTAAGTGATAACTATCCAGAAAATTGTCCATTTCCTTTAAATTTTCAAATTTTGTGGAGTACAGGTTTTCAAAGTAGGACCTGAAGTTTCTCTGGATTTCCTCAGTGTCCGTTGTTATGTCCACCTTTTCATTCCTGATTTTGTTAATTTGCATGATCTCTCTCTGCCTTTTGGTTAGTTTGGATAACGGTTTGTTTATCTTATTGATTTTCTCAAAGAACCAACTCTTTGTTTTATTGATTTTGAATTGTTTTCTTTGTATCTACTTTATTGATTTTCACCCTTAGTTTGATTATTTCCTGGAGTCTGCTCCTCAGGGCTGAATTTGCTTCCATTTTTCCTAGAGCTTTCAGCTCTGATGTTAGATCTCGTGTGGCTATTCTCTAGTTTCTTCATGTGAGCACTTAGAGCTATGGACTTTCCTCTTAGTACTGAGTTCAAAATGTCCCATAAGTTTGGGTATGTTTTGTCTTATTTTCATTGAATTCTAGGAAGCCTTTAATTTCTTTCTTTATTTCTTCCTTGACCCAGGAGTGTTGCAATTGCGTGTTTTTCAATTTCCATGAGTTGGTATGTTTTTTTGCACTTTGATTTGTTTTTGATTCCTAACTTTAAAGCATGGTGGGGTGATAAGACACAGGGGATTATTCAAATTTTTTGTACCTGTTGAGGTTTGCTATGTTTCCAAGAATGTGGTCGATTTTTGAGAAGGTTCCATGTGATGCTGAAATGAAGGTATATTTTTTTTGTGTTTGGATAGAAAGTTCTATAAATGTGTGTTAATCCCAATTGGGACATAACTTCTTTTAGTTCCTTTGTCTTTTTTTTTAAGTTTCTGTCTGGTGGTCCTGTCCAGTGGTGAGAGTGGGGAGTTGAAGCCTCCCAATATAACTGTGTGAGGCCTTATTTGTGATTTGTGTTTTAATAATTTTTTATGAATGTTGGTGCCTTTGAATTTGGTGCACAGATGTTTAGAATTGCGACTTCTTCCTGATGGATTTTTCCTGTGATGAATATGAAATGACCTTCTTCATCTTTTTGGATTGATTTTAGTTTGAAGTCTATTTTGATAGATACTAGGATAGCTACCCCAGCTCGTTTCTTGGGTCCATTTGATTGGAGTATCTTATCCAAACCCTTTACTCTGAGGTAATGTCTGTCTTTGAATTTGAGGTGGTTTCTTTCATGCAGCAGAAGGATGGATTCTGTGTTTGTATCCAATCTGTTAGCCTGTGTCTTTTTATAGGCAAGTTAAGACCATTAACATTGAGGAAATTAAGGTCCATTGAGTGTTTATTCTTGTTTGTTTTTGGTTTGTTGATGGTACTGGTATTGTATGTGGATTTACCCTGGATTTTATTTTGTGTTTTTGTAAAGTGGGATTATCTATTGTCTATTTTTATGCGAGTGTAGTTAATTTCCTCAGGTTGGAGTTTTCCTTTCAGTACTTTCTGTAGGGCTGGATTAATGGTTACATGTTGTTTAAATCTGTTTTTGTTGTGGAATATCCTGTTTTCTTCATTTATAGTGATTGAAAGTTTTGCTGGGTATAGTAGTCTGGTCTGGCATCCATGTTCTCCCAGAGTTGGTAGAATATCTATCCATGTCCTTCTACCTTTCAGAGTTTCCATGGAGAAATCTGGTGTAATTCTGATTGGTTTGCCTTTATATGTTACTTGGACTTTTTCCCTTGCTGCTCTTAATATATTTTCTTTATTCTGTATGTTTGGTGTTTTAATTATTATGTGATGAAGAGACTTTCTCTTTTGTGGTCCACTCTATTTGGTGTTCTGTAGGCTTCTTGTACTTTCATTGGCATGTCTTTCTATAGGCTGGGCAAGTTTTCTTCTATGATTTTGTTGATTATGTTTTCTGCACCTTTGAGTTGGGTTTCTTCACCTTCTTCTATACCTATTATCCTTAGGTTTGTTCATTTCATGGTGTCCCATATTTCCTGGATATTTTGTGTTATGGATTTGTTAGACTTCAGATTTTCTTTGCTTGATGAGTTTATTTCCTCGAGTTTGTCTTCACCGTCTGAGATTCTGTCTTCCATCTCTTTTATTCTGTTCGTTATGCTTGCATCTGTGGTTCCTGGTTGTTTACTCAGCTTTCTATTTCCAGCATTCCCTCAGTTTGTGTTTTCTTTATTGTCTTTAATTCAGTTTTCAAGACCTGAACTGTTTCCTTCAGCTGTTTAATTGTATTTTCTTGGCTTTTTTGGCTTTCCATGATTTCTTGCATCTTTTCGTTTGTCTTTTCTTCCATTTCTCTGAAGGATTTTCTGATTTCCTCTCTTAGGTTCTCTATCATCTGCATGAAGTTGTTTTTAAGGTTGCTCTCTTTTGCTTCTTCTGTGTTGGGATGTTAATGTCTTGCTGGTATAGAGTCCCTAGACTCTCGTGGTGTCATATTATTTTTCCTGTTGTTGGATGTGTTCTTATATTGTCATCTTCCCATCTCTTGTTCTAGTGGGGACAGTTGGTGTCACTTCCTTTCCTGATGTGTATGGGTCCAGTGTTCTCTTCAGGTGTGTGCAACTGACTTTGATACTCTGATGGGTTTCAAGCTGGGTGCAGGCAGGTCTGAGACACTCACTCTCCAGGTGGATGAGAGCAGCACTGGCACAGAGATGTCAGCAGACTCTGGGTTGCTTGGTCCTCCGGGGTTGAATCGTCCTGTCAAAGATCCCTGGGCAGAATTTGCCAGGGTAGGCAGGCAGAAGTTGGGCCCAAGAAGGGGCTGAAGCAGCTCACCTCTGCACTCTCTGCACTCTGTGGGGGCCAGAATGGCCCAGTGATCTCAGCAGAGTCAGGATCCCAGGGTCCTCAGGGATCGATTCAGTCTGCCTGCAGATCCTGTGGCAGGATTTGCCAGGGCGGGCAGGCAGAAGTTGTGCCCAAGCTAGGGGCCAAATAACCTCGCCTCTGCACTCTCTGCACTCTGTGGGGGCTGGAATAGCCCGGCAATCTCAGCAGAGTCAGAATCCCAGGGTCCTCAGGGACCATTTCAGCCTGCCTGCTGATCCAGGGGCGGGATTTGCCAGGGTGGGCAGGCAGAAGTTGGGTCCAAGAAGGGCCTGAAGCAGCTCACCTCTGCACTCTCCGCACTCTGTGGGGACTGGAATGGCCTGAGTATTTTAATAGGCCAGTTTAGACAATTAATATTGAGGGAAATCAAGGACCATTGAGTGTTTATTCTTGTTTGTTTTTGATTTGTTGTTGGTAGTTTTATTGTATGTGGATTTACCCCACTTTTTCTTTTGGGTTTTCAGAAAAGTGGGATTATCTATTGCCTATGTTTTTGTGAATGTAGCTAATTTCCTTAGGTTGGATTTTTCCTTCTAGTATTTTCTGTGGGGCTGGATTAGTGGTTACACATTGTTTAAATCTGGTTTTGTCATAGAATTTCTTGTTTTCTCCATTTATAGTTAATGAAAGCTTTGTTGTGTATAGTAGTCTGGGCTGGCATCCAAGTTCTCTTAGAATTGGTAGAATATCTATCCAGGTCCTGCTGGATTTCAGAGTTTCCATGGAGAAGTCCAGTGTAATTCTGATAGGTTTGCCTTTATATGTTACTTGGCATTTTTCCTTTGCTGCTCTTAATATCCTTTCTTTATTCTGTATGTTTGGTGTTTTAATATTATGTGATGAGGTGACTTTCTTTTGTTGTCCACTCTATTTGGTGTTCTGTAGGGTTCTTGTACTTTCATTGGCATGTCTTTCTTTATGTTGGGAAAGTTTCCTTCTATGATTTTGTTAAATATGTTTTCTACACCTTTGAGTTGGGTTTCTTCACTGTCTTCTATATCTATTATCCTTAGGTTTGTTCATTTCATGGTATGCCATAATTCCTGGATATTTTGTGATAAGAATTTGTTGGACTTAAGATTTTCTTTTTTGATGAATTTATGTATTCTAGTTTATCTTCAGCATCGGAGATTCTGTCTTCCATCTCTTTTTTTCTGTTGGTTATGCTTGCATCTGTGGTTCCTGATTGTTTACTCAGCTTTTCTACTTCCAGCATTCCCTCAGTTTGTGTTTTCTTTATTGTGTCTATTTCAGTTTTCATGTACTGAACTGTTTCCTTCAGGTGTTTAATTGTATTTTCTTGGATTTCCTTGATTTCTTGCATCTTTTGGTTACTCTTTTCTTCCATTTCTCTGAAGGATTTTCTGATTTCCTCTCTTAGGGTCTCTATCATCTGCATAAAGTTGTTTTTAAGGTTGCTCTCTTCTGCCTTATCTGTGTTGGGATGTTCAGTTCTTACTGGTGTAGAGTCCCTAGACTCTGATGGTGTCATATTGGTTTTCCTGTTGTTGGATGTGTTCTTATATTGTCATCTTCCTATCTCTTCTTCCAGTGGGTGCAGGTGGTGTCGCTTCCTTTCCTGGTATGTATGGGTTTGAGGTTCTCTTCAGGTCAGTGAAATGTGCTCCAATACTCTGATAGGTTTAAAGGTGGGTGCAGGCAGTTCTAAGGTGCTTGCTCTCTAGGTGGGTGAGAGCATGACTAGCACAAAAATGTCAGCAGACTCTGGGTTGCTTGGTCCTCAGGGCCCAATTCAATCTGGCTGCAGTCCCCCAGGGCAGGAGTTCCCAGAGCAGGCAGGCAGAAGTTGGGCCCAAGTCAGGGACCAAAGCAACTCACCTCTGCACTGCCTTGGGGTGGAGTATTCCACTAATCTCAGCAGAGTCAGGGTGGCTTGGTCGTCAGGGACTGACTCATTCTGCATGCAGATCCCGAGGCAGGATTTCCCAGAGTAGGTATGTTGATGTTGGGCCTAAGGCAGGGGCCAAAACAGCTCAACTCTGCACTCTGCCAGAATAGCCCTGCAATCTCAGCAGATGCAGAGTCACTTGGTGCTCCGGAACTGATTCAGTCTGTCTGCAGACCCTAGGGCAGGATTTTCCAGAGTATGCAGACTGAAGTTGTGCCCGAGGCAGGGGCTGAAGCAGTATATCATCTGCAAACAGTGAAAGCTTGACTTCTTCCTTTCCGATTTATTTCCCCATGATCTCCTTTTGTTTTCTTATTGCTCTAGCTAGAACTTCAAGTCCAATATTGAAGAGATAGGGAAAGAGTGTACAGCCTTGTCTTGTTTCTGATTTTAGAAATATCCACTTTGAGTTTCTCTCCCATTTAGTTTGATGTTGATTTGTGGTTTGCTATATATTGACCATGGCTGTGCCATAACAATAATCCTGTCCTACATCTGGATGCTTAAATGGCATACTCATATTGTCCAGTAAAGTCCCCAGAACTAGGCTTGTAATCATCATTCACCACCAGACAGAGCACTGGTCATAGAATTCCTGAAGAACACGCACCCAACTCCAACAACTTCTCTGTGCACCTTCTCTACTCTCAGGTTTAGATTTGGTTATTTACCTCAGACACCAGATTTCACTAATGAGTTCTCATAGAATATATCCTACATGAGCTCTCCCCATGCTATCACATAGAGTTGTGGCTACGACCATAATTATTTTTCATTTCCGTGGTTAGATGCACAGAACTTTATCCTGCCTGGACATTCTTATACACAAAGCCATATTTCCTGTGTAACGTCTAAATGGACTACCCACTGGGTTCCTTTAATGCCAGCCCTACCAGAAAATCCACACTTCCAAGTATAACTCGTGATTCTCAACTCAGATAGAAACATATAGTGTTCTCAGATCCCTTGAACCTTTCCAGCACTTATCACTCCCCACTTGTAGTTTTAGATCTGGTCATCCATATCTTGCTGTTTCTTTCCATACCACATTAATCCAGAATCAAGATGATCTGTGGCCATGTATATAATTAGGCTTAACTATAGTCACACAGCTCACTTTTTCTTCCAGTGATGCCTTTCCCCTACCACACAGACAACAGCTTGCATGTTCCAAATTCAAAAATGAATGCCTGGACAAACATGAGAAATAGCTCTTTGATTTCATTACATGAGAGCCACAGAACTTGTTCATAAAGGTACACTCCCACACTACGACTACTATCTCTGGATTTACCTGGGAAGTACCTTCATAGACATACCTGGGCTGCATTACAATTCTCTTGTTTACCTCTGGAAATGTGGATCTATCTATAGGTGTGCCTGATGGGATCTCAGGAGTTCAATTGCAGCATACTGAATCCTGGAAATATTGAGTCTGCTTCTGTACCAGATTTCCCTGATTGTTTCCCAGGACCCACATTGTTCAAATCACAGCTTCTCTTGCAGGTATAGCTCAATTTCATTGCGTAGAAAAATTTGGCAACCTGATGTTTTAAGGGAGCAAGCCTATATTTGACTCATGGATAGATCAAGGGGATACAGTCCACTAGGGAAGAAAAGTTATAGTGACAGCAGTATGAGGTGGCTGGTCATATCATCAGGAAGCAGAGAACAGACAGGATGAGGGGCCTACATATAGATCCTTAAGTCCCATCCCACACCTCTCTTGGTGTGCTTTACGGACAAGTGCACATCAATGATATGCAGAGCATAGCAACCACCCTGGGAGGGCCTATGGACCATACAACCAGTTGGCCAATCAACACGGCAAACCTTCCGAGCCTGGAGGCACACCAATCCTGAGCCTGTGTGTACCCCTAGACACTCCCCTTATGCTGCCCTATAAGATCTCTATGCAGACGCTTCGAGCTGTCTTTCCAGCCATCTGCCAGTTTTCTGATTTCTTCTATAATATATGTCTTTAAAGACTTAAAATTTTTGTCCTAGAGTTCTTTTACTCATTTCGTTAGAGTTACCCAAAGATATATTTATGTTGTTTGTGGCCTTTGTGAAGGGTGATGTTTTCTGATTCCTTTCTCTGCCTACTGAATTTTTTTTAGTTCATCTTGTATCTTAACACTTCACTGAAGGTGTTTGTCAGGTATAGGAGTTCCCTGGTAGAATTTTATGGGCCACTTATATAAATTATCATACAATCTGCAAATAGTTAAATTTGACTTCTTCCTTTCTAGTTTGTGTCCCGTTGATCTCCATTTGTTGTCTTATTGCTCTAGCTAGAACCTCAAGTACAATTTTGAATAGATATGGAGATTGTCTTTTGCCTGATTCTAGAGGAATCACATTGAGATTCTCTCCTTTTAGTAGATGTTGGCTTTTGTCTTGATGTATATTGCCTTTATTATGTTTAGATATGTTCCTTTTATCCATGAAATATCTAAGACCTTTTTGTGAAGGAGTGCTAGATTTTTCAAAGAAGTTTTCATCATTTAATGAGATGATCATGTGGGTTTTTTTTCAGTTTGTTTATATGGTGGATCACATTGACATAGATTTGAAAGATTGTGTGAGTCAGAAGTGGTAGATGAGTCAAAGGAAACAGGGTTTCCAGACACAGCATTAGTGTTATAACATGTAAGTCAGAGAGACTGCAACAGCACATACACAAGACCTTCACAAGGCTAAGCAGATAATATGCCAGCACCATGACAACACATTGGATCCAAAGCATTTTTTTAATTTTCTATTTGAATTAGAGACAAGATTATTTTATAGGTCAATTCCAATTCCCTCTCCCTCCCCTCCTCCTCTGCCCACCCAACTAACACTCTAACTATCACATACACTTTATGTTCCACAGAGAGGGTGAGGACGTCCATAGGGGGTCTTCAGAGTATGTCATATCCTTTGGGATAAGACACAAAGCAATTTAACTAACCAAGAAACTGTTTGAAATTGATACCTGCTTGGAAAAGGAAGTTACTTCTTTTTTCATTGTAGTATCACTAGGATATAAACTACGTTTCAGGGCAAGTCTCATGTCAAGAAGAGTTAGACAACACAAGAAATATCTGTTTGTTTTTATCATTCTAGAGAGATGGTTTATTACTGTTCTGTTTGTGCATTTTTTTGTCCATGGACTTCTGTTAGTTTTAAGATTTTTGCACAGAGCAGGAGTCATCAGCAAATACCCATGCAGTTGGGTAAGTATGCATGTAGGGAAGGATTTCAATAGAAATGGCAAAGGTGAAGCTGGGCATTGTTGTTGCATGCCTTTAATTCCAGCACTTGGGAGGCAGAGTCGGGCAGATCTCTGTGAGTTCAAGGCCAGCCTGGTCTCCAGAGTGAGTGCCAGAATAGGCTCCAAAGCTACACAAAGAAACCCTGTCTCAAAAAACAAAAACAACAAGAAAAAGAAAAAGAAATGGCAAAGGTGAAAATCTAATTGTACTTTATATTCTGAACCAATCATATTGTATGAGGAATCTTTTCATATATAATAAATAAACTAATTATTCCTTTAAATCTTGTCATATGAGAAGGACTTTAACCACTGTGGTCCTTTAAAGCTATATGTCATGACACTGGCTCATTGGTCATAATCTACCATTCATCTCTTGTGGCCATGGAAACAGGAGAATTTTTAGAGTCACTTTTCTGACACTTGGCAGTCAATAACATTTGGACTTCATAGAAGAGACAGTGGCAAGTATAGTATTTTTTCTATGTAGTTTTTTTTATTAATCTCATTTTTTTCACAGGGCAAAGTGTGTCACTATCATATGATTAATCAATTCTTTGACACAATTTCCTTGTGAGTAAATCTTGCTGAATATTATAAGTGCTGGGAATCTCTGAGTGTCTGTGAGGGCTCTGATGCCTGTACTGACCTTTATTCCTGTGTGGATTCCTGAAGATAAACATGTGAATTAGACTCATGTGTTTCTCTTCTGTCTATAAAATAGGGATAATAATCATGTGGATCTCATTGGAAGGATGGAAATATTAGATGGACTGAGACCCCTGAAGTGTATAAATGAGGCTCCAATGAAGCAAACAAGAGGAGAGGAAGAATAAGTTTGTGTGGACCAGGGGTTGCTTGGAGAGACACAGCTGTATGCTGAAATATTTGTAATACAACTTCTTTTACCAAAGATGATTAACCTCTTAATGTGATTCTCTGTCTGGTCAACAGTTCCTGTAGTTTGGAAGATATTTATGATTTTTGCATCTTCAAATAGATCTACCCAGATCCCGTGATATGTGAAGGTAAAAACTAAAAATTAGTTACATAGATAGTTTTTAATTGGATCTCTCTGAAACACTGGTATCTACTCCATGGGATTCAGACAAGGGCAGAACCAGATCCTCCCAGGCTAGTTCACTTGTCTGTCACAACAGCATTCTCCACCCTAATTTCAGATGTGCTTCAAAGGGCACTGTTCTTTTACTCCACTGCCTCAAATCTGCCTTGACAGAGAGCCTCATGTTGGAGGTGACAAAACGTTTCCTGCTTCCTTTCTTAAGTACTCAGTGCGATCCTTCAGGGCATACTTCCTCATGTGCATGAACACCAAATCCAAAGATTTGAAATGAAATGTGAATTAGATGTGCTGTTGCACAAAATAACAGTGCAGTCTCAGTTTTGCAATAAAGATTAATGTCCACACATATTGTCAGGATGCTTTACATACAAAAATTATATGAAGTAGATTGTCAGTAAGTTCTGGATCAATTATGGAAATGTCCATGAATCCTTGTATTTTACACATAAGAGTTTTAGTTTTGGCTCACAGGAATAGAATCAGGGTCTCCAACAGTTTCAGAAAACATTATGCCTCTGATCTATCTATCTATATATATATATATATATATATATATATATATATATATATATATATATTTAAAGTTATGCTCACTGTGGCTTTAATTATAAATTATGTAGAGATTTTTTTAACTAAACATCTCAGAAAATTGCACAAATAAAAAAGGACTCTACACTGTTAGGTTCATCTACCGACAACTGTTCTGAGGGGAATCTTTTGTGTTCACAGATATGTGCATGTATGTGTGTGTGTATTTATCTGTATATGGATGTGTATATACACACACTTATAAAATATTCATATATGGAGTTTATATATGAATGGTTCTAACATATGGATCATTTTTCAATTTCGTTTTTCATTCAGCAGACATTACTTTGCAGAATCATGTAGTAGTCAAAGACCATAATTTAGAAATTATATGTGAGCATTCTTTGAATATTACTCTCATTTTAGCTATTTATTATATTTACACATTGCACACACAACTTAAGTAAGCATGTTGCAAACTATTTTTCACTATTAATTTCAAGTACTAAAGTTCTTGGTTAACAAATTCACACATTGTAACATTTGAAGAATACAGCAAAATTGCTAAACAAAACCAATTATATAGGAAACTATTGTTACAGTTATGGAGTCTAGGGCTTCCTACACTATTATCTGTAGTATGGTGAACCCACATGTACCGAGGCACATGGGGGCATACAGCTTGCTGAAAACTAGTATTCAGCAGGTCGACCAACCCAATGAATGACTCTCTGTTGAGAAGCCCCACTAGGCAATGTCTATTGGATTAATGCCTTTGGAAACCAGTTGCTCCTGTCTGTAATTTGTCTCATGTGCCACTTTATTTCTTCCCTAAGAAATTTGTTTCTTCCCTAACAACTGCTATGGGTGTTTTTCCACTGCTTGTGTGTTTATCTCATGCAAGTATCCATCAACTGGACACACAGAGCTATGGATTATCAGGAATGTATAAATCTGATGAAGAGAAATAACACTAGAATGTTTTCTATTATTCAGGCTGACATAGGATAGTAATAGGATTCCTAGTCTCAAAGACAGCTAATTTAGAATTCTGAACACACTTGAAGCAAACCGACTGCCCCTGGAGATGAATATATGGTTGCTCCTAGAGACAAATACTGGTGATAGTTTTTACAGGTGTTGTATATTGCTGATCCAAGGTCAAGCTAGAAGAAAGGTTGGTAGACAAAACCTTATTCAGTAATTGCCTTTTTGCAGGTAATCCCTGGCTCAGTATATGATACAGGATCAAGATTCAGCCTACTGTTTATTTCTGTCTGAGAATCTTAACCATTTAGTCTATGTGCCTGGACAAGTGTTACTCACTGGCTGATAAATGTGACATCCTTAGCCTAAGAGAAACTATGTGACTAATCTCGTGTTGCAGGGATTTGCTGAGCCCTGATGTCTGACATATTATTGTCCAGATTTTGGGATCAGTGAGAGACTGAGTAGAGCTATGAAGAAGGAAGTGGGAGGAAGTATGTAGAGCTAGAGATTGGAGAATTTGCAGAGTTAGCAAGAAGCTCCTGGAGTGAGCAAGGAGAAAGGGTGTAGAGCTAATTAGGAAACTGTGTAGAGTTATGTAGAGAAGCAAGATAGATTTTCAGAGAATAGATTTTCAAGATGAAGTAAAAGAAAAATAGAGTAAAGCGCAGAAATCCTGTGTTTCCTTATTTGTCCTTTAGAGAGAAAAGTCTATCACTAATCACATTTGTGGATTTTCTTGCATACCATGGTGCTGACTGAGGCTGTATCCCTCAGTTAGTTATACTAATACATAGCTAGACTACTTAAATACAATATTGTGTGCTCTGTAATCCATGACTTATTCTGATTTCCCATCCTCCCTTGTGTTCCTGGATTGACTATATATTTATTCAATCTCATCTTCAGATATGCCAATGGGAAGAAGTGCATCTTCAATCTGACTGGTCTCCTTAGCATCCTATCAGCTTTGGTATTTGAAACAGTTATTGCAAACAGCCAAAACTGGCGCCTGTGGGAATTTGTCAATGCTGTTGTGCAGTTTGTTTCCTTTGGACTGTGGGAAGCTCATTACCCTCAAGAGTTTAATGTCTCAGGGACTGTAATCAAGATGCTGGTGCATACCCCTATCGATTCCACCTGGATCATTTCACCTGAATTTCATTATGCACAGAATCTGATAACATGGGCCCTGTTGATGAAGCCTGTAGTTCTAGGGTTCAGTGTATTATTGGCCATTATGATCAGCTTCATGAGAGACCCATTTATTGAAATGCAGATATATTGCTACAAGGTCTCTGCCTTAGTTTTGTGTGTTAGCAGCCTCTTTACATTTGTTTCTGTGAGCTGGAACCACATGGTAGATCTTTATGGGCAAACCACTCTTGACTTTCCGCCTGACTTTCCTGTTAAAAAGGAAGCCATGATAAGCAAACACTTTATAGCCATCTTCCCATTAGGGGTCCTGACAAGCACCATGTCACTCTTTGGAATGACCATGTTTTTCTCTGAAGTATGCTGTTTGAAACTACAGAATCAGGTGAAGGCCCAATGTGCTTACATAGTGGTCAATAAAGAGGCCTGAAGTGAGAGCTCCTTCATTTGCAAAATCTGTTAGAAGGTTTCTTGAAGAAATTTTCAGTTCATATACAAAACTCATGTAGTCATAAACTCATTCTAAATAAAACATCAACAGGGTTCACTGGATCTGTCTAAATTACTTTTTCTTCTTCATGTCTAAGGTGTTCCTTTCTTTAAATGTTTTCACATCCTAACTCTGAATGTCATGATCATGAATTCCGATATTTCTCACCAGCAGTAACAGGCAAAAGTACTTGTGTAATGTATTTTGCAAAAAACTAAAACCAATACCTGGTTAAAGAATTTTGTAAGGAAGCTGACAGTTCAACACACAAAAGAAAACTCATTCTTTGTGTAAAGAGATAAGTCTTTGTATCGATGGCAGAGCTGGACTTCATAGTTTTGGCTTTGCAGACAGTGAGAGCTATTTCATGGGATAGGAATTCTATGTTGTACACTAGGCAAACCTTTATGTTTGTGAAATTTGCAAATGGCCAGACATTTCCAGTTTGCTCTGATCTAAAGTGGTATGGAGATAAGATAACAGCTTATCTGAATTTACTTTTTGTGTTTTTGTTTCAAATTAAAACATTCAAATTCACATTCTTATGACAAACATCATTAATACTGACCATATCCACATACTAATTCTAATACTTTGTTCCCATAGAAGTGAGGTTTTTAATTAGCAAAAACTAAATTTGTGTCATGTTTGTAATTATCCATAGTCCTTAACAGTCACAAGATTGTTCACTAGTCTAGTTTTTTTCTGAGACTTACACAGTTTTTTAGCTCTGAGAACTCAGTGAATCTATAAATCAACTCATATTTCTAACACATAGGGTACAGACAGGAAAAAGAGTAAAGGGGACAAATCAAGGGAGGAGTTGACATAAAAAGACCTAAACCTATGAAGTTAAACGCGGAATTCAGCAGCTCCACAAAACCTCACCCACTTTTACCATTCCTATACTCACAGAAGAAGCTCCATGGCACCTGCTTTTACATTTCCTAGTGAGTTCTGCATTAATCTAATACTCCTGGTGACTTTCTGTTTCCCAGACCTGCTTGCAGAGGCTCACTGCTCACATGTGCTGCCTGTTGAGTTTCTCTTAAGATTGACTATAGTGCTCTTCCTTTGAGGTCTTACCTAGTCTTGAGGCTGCAATACTTGCTTTCCTTGGTTAGTTCTCAAAGAGCCAATACCACCTGGATCATCTTCATACTCCAGGTTCTAAAATTCTCACTTGCATATTTCATGGAATGTCATGCCTGATAATGGTCATCTGAAGGTTTCCTCGCATGCCACTAACTATTACTGATGGGGTGAAGTAATATGACCAAAATCAACTTTGGAGAAAAGGGTTTATTTCACCTTATACTTTCCAACTCCAGTCAAGATATGACACTGAGTCCACTGAGGGAAGGTGGTCACCAGCTTTCTAACCATGAGTCCTAAGCTTGCTGTTTTCTATAACTCAATATAACCTGAACAAGTTTGACTGGAATTGTAGTCGGCTAGGCTCTGACACATTAAACATGAATAAAGAATATGTTCATAATTTTCCTTGTGGGCCAGTCAGATAAAAGTGATTTCTCATAAAGACTTATTTTATCAAGGACAACTGTGGCTTGTTTCCTGTGTTGCCGGGATCATATGGTGACTCTATTCCTTTCCTACATTTCCCAGAATCCTCCTTCTCTCCTAGTCCTTCTTAACTTGCTCTCCTATAGGCCAACAATGCTTTATTTATCAACCAATAAGACAAACATTTCCACAGAAGAACTTCCCCCATCCTCTCCTCATTTCTATCTAAATAAAAAGAAGTATTTTAACATTAACATAGTATAATATATAACAAAAGAGTTATCAAGTAAGAATTATAGTTACAATATTTATTTCATTAACATTTAGCAAGAGTTTAAGGAAAGTATTGAAACATCTATCCTACCTTTGTGAATCTAAAGTCTAATGTGTAGCTTATCTTTATAGTAACTAGTGTTATAGTTGAGTCTTCAACTCCACCAAAAACAACAGAAGGATAATATATAAACTCTAGATCTGACAGAGACATCTCGATACCTGGACAATCACTCAAATTTCCTCCATAATGTTGGAGCATCAATCTTCAGTACATAGGCCACAGTGTTTCTGGCAGACTTCTTCATGAAACAGGAACCCTTCAGGACTGTCATGTTTTGCAAGTTTAGCAGTCACTTTCCTGTTTCTCCTGCATGTCCAGTTTATACAAAAACAAACAGTCCAGGCAAGAGCAGTTTCTTGCCCTAATGGCAAATATTGCCACATGGAAAGCAAACTCCATATTGAGTTTCTTCAATGACCATCCTCCTTTCTGACATAATTGGTCTTGCCAGGAGCAGTTGTGTCTCACTTCCATGAAAAACCCTAAAACCTTTAAAATGCCATGTATTCCCTAGGTCATTGAAATTTTTGAAGAATCCATCTCAAATCCATCTCTTTATATCTAGAATACCTAACTTAACTGTTTTGACTATTATACCTGACTATATAATCTGTATTTAATTATACATTACATTTTAAAAGATCAGTATAAACACAAAATCCAAACAAGAGAAGAAATTTTCAGATAACAAAAGTAACTTTAAATTTGTATCGATAAATGAAAATCCATACCAATGTAAATATTCATTTGTATATCCTATTCACCTTTTGCCTTTAAAAGGAGATTGACTGATCATTACCATTTATACCCAACCCCATTTAAATGAAAGTACACATTTATACACAATATTTGGGATTTTGGTTGTTGTTCATTGAAAACTGCTTCTTGCTAGTTGGGGGATATGTATATACCATGGAATCATGATAAAACACAGAAACCTGGCCAGGTCCTTGTTTTGTAGTCTGTAAGGCTGTTTCATCTTAGCTGTTTTAGATGTTGGATCACCTGGAACATTGTTTCAGGGTGTCTTGCTTCATCAAATCGTATTAGTCTTGAAGAAATCCACAAGCTTATCATTTTCTGGGGAAACAAGAAAAAAACTCTTTTCCCAAGTAAATTGTCCTTGTTTTTAAAGTTAGAAGTCAAAGCATTTTTAAAATATGTAAGTTGGATTAATTTAGCAGCACCTATAATCAAATGTCTTTTAGCTGCTGTAGCTCTTTCCACAGAAATCTAACAATTTAAAGACAACAATAATACATATAGTATCCAGACTGTGTATTTTCCATTCTAACATGGCTTATTTATTTATTTATTTTTATAACTCCGTTTCTTTTGCTTTTATTTTTTCTTTTAATAGACATGGTTTCTCTATGTAACTTCGACTGCCCTTGAACTCACTCTGTACACGAGACAGGCCTTGAAAGCACAGAAATCTCTTTGCCTCTGACTCCTGAATGCTGGGATTAAATGCATGTGGCACCACTGCCCCGCATCTCCTTTTTTCCTTCCTCCCTTCTTTTCTTCCTTCCTTCCTTCCTTCCTTTCTTTCCTTCTTCCTTTCATCCTTTCTTCTCTCCTTACTTCCTTATTTTCTTTCCTTCTTTCTTTCTAAACTTTATACTGTCCCTTTTCTGTCACAATCCTATGTATACTTTTAAACACATTGTAAACATTTAGAGGTTTTACTTTTTCCATCTGAATCTGTCTTTACTCTATGTTTTTATCATTTTCTGGCCGGCAGCCTTTTATCTCCTAAACAACATTGCTAAAACTAAAGCCACATCTGTTTTAGCCACTGTCTTTCCAGATGGTGGGGGTACATTTATTGCCACCACTGAGAGCTGTGCAGGTGGTGTCTCTTCCTTTCCTGGTGTGTATGGGTCCAAGGTTTCCTTCCGGTGGGTGCAATTGGCTCTGATATTCCGATGGGTCTCAAGGTGGGTGCAGGTGGGATCCAGGCACTTACTCTTGAAAGACCAACAAATATATCCTAAATTCTCCTATGACCACAAACACCACGAGAAGCTAGAAGTTTAAAAATCTTCACCCCCAGCAACATAGACAAACACATATGAAAACTGTTATTATTCATTACCACCTGTGGAATGTTGTTATTCTCAACAACAGTCTGGTTTCTGAGAGTTATTATAAGTCATTTTTTACCCAAAAGTCATGAATACCCCAAAACAACAACTGTCCCACAGCCTTGCTTCCCACAGCCTTGCTTTCTGGCCAAGCAAAATAATGGGAAATGAGTCAACAAGCTGAGGCTACATACTTAATTTTAGTAAATACGCAAAGTAACCTAGAAAATGCAAAATGGGCTAAGTTGATTGGCCCACACTGTTCTGACACTCCAGAATGATTGGTTCAAATGTACTGGCTTTGTTGAAAACCCTATAAAAACTGTCTCAATTCTGCCCTCGAGGTCCTCAGTCCTCTACCGGTGCTTGGTGTATGACTGTGGGCCCCAGTGCGCCTGGAATAAAAACTCCTCTTGCTTTTTGCATCAAACCTGCTTCTCGTTAGTGAATTGGGGTGCCATCGTTCTAAGGGACTTTCACTCTCCGGGTGGGTGAGAGCAAGACTAGCACAGAGATGTCAGCAGTCTAGGGTTTCATGGTCCTCAGCGGCCAAGTCGATCTGCCTGCACAACCCAGGAGGGGAGTTCCTAGAGTGGGCATGCGACGTTGGGCCGAAGTCTTTGGCAGAAGCAGCTCACCTCTGCCCTTCCTGGGGGCGGGAGTAGCCCAGTAATTTCAGCAGACTCAGGGTCACTTTGTCATCAGAGGCCAAGTGGATCTGTCTGCAGACCCCAGGACAGCAGATCCCAGAGTGGACAGGCAGAAGTTGGCTCCAAGGTAGGGGCCAAAGAAGCTCACTTCTGCCCTGAGTGGTGGTGGGAGTAGCCCAGACTTTATTTAAATTCTTTAATTACTACTCATATTTACATATGTGTCCCCCCATTCCCTCACCCTCCAATCCTCCCTTGTTCCTCACCAACTCACCCAACCCATCTCCCAACTCCTCCCCAGGGATATTGAGGCCATCCACCAGGGACCTTCAAAGTCTGTCATAATATTTGGGGGAAGGCTTAGGCCCTCCTTGCTGTATCTGGGCTGCAATAGTATCCTTCCATAGGGAATGGGCATCCAAAGTCCATTTGTACTTTAGGGTTAAAGACTGACTCTACCGTGAGAGGTCCCATAGACTGCCTTGGCTTCCTCCTCCTAGAACACTTTCAGAAGGTTTGATTCAGTCCAATACTGTTTCCCCAGCTCTCCATACCTATAGTGGCCCCCTCCATCAAGGCATCACCTTTCTTGCCTTCCTCAATCCCAAGTGAGGGACAGACATTCATGGCAAAAGTAACAATTTTAATGGGTATTAACACTGAAAATGGTATAAGGTGATACTTATATCTTACATTGTGAGGCATGATATAATGATATAATTGTTGGCCAACTAGATGCTCTTGTTTGGATTTTAACTTAGTTTTATTTTGTTATACTATAAATGTTATTGTATTCATTATAATATTTAAATGTCCAAATGTTTGTGATGAATGCTCCTTTTAATTTTGTTAATTTATTACTAGTTATTTTGAGATTATATTATGTTTACATCACATGCATCTACCATTCCACTTTTAATGCATCCTAAAATGATATGTAGTCACTCTTTCATAGATATCTTAAATGTATATTTTATTCTTAAGTGTATATTCTATTTTATATATACATAAATATATATTATTAATATATAAATACATATTAGGTTATGTATTTAATATTAAATCACTATCAGGCCTGTGTATGAACTGATATCAGGATGGAATTTCTTTCACTGTTAATGTATAGCTTATAAACGACCCTATGTAGATGGAAAGATTGTGTCTCAGAGTGTAACACTGTGGACTATTAATGAATAGTCTTTCTAAATGGACACAGGTTATTTTAGGGGATTTGTAGATATTACAATAGTGGGAAAGTTAAATATTTTTGATATTTGATATCAAATATCAAAATCTTTGATATTATTATGATATACATTCAAGAAACAGAATTTCAATCCTCACCATGATGTGTGCACCTACCTTTCCAAACCTCGTGATAGGTACGTATCAATACTTTATTCATGTTGTTTGTTATCAACTCATGAGAATCTGACAAGCTTATTTTTGGGTTGCATAAAAAGGTATCCTAAAAAGCAAAGATAAACCACACATTATATATGTGAAAACATATATATATATATATATATATATATATATATATAACAACTTCCACCACACACTCAAAAACATGACAGATCATTTACACTGTAGGGAAAATGGGACATTGTCTCAAAATAGCCAATGCGGAAAATATCATGCAAAATGCTATTTATTAAAATTGAGGGAGAAATCAAAATTTTCAATAATAAAAGCAGAGTAAAATTATGAGTATGTATGTAGCACTAAAGAAAGATCTAGGATGAATAATTTATTCACAAGGGGATGATAAAAAAAACTCAAGAGGACACAAAATTGAAAACACAAGAACTGGTAATCTTACAGAGTCTGCGCAAACACCATACAATCCACAAAGTGACAAGGATCAATATACATATTTCATAACAATATTGGATACTAATACTGTCATTTGTCACATAAGAAGACACATATTAAAACTTTACATTATAAATCAGGATCCAACATCACTAATCTTTCCAAGAAATACAACTCCTCTCAATTATAGAAACCAACATATTGTAACAAGATGGAATAAGGTTTACTAATTTCATAAAACTGAAAAAAGTTTCTTTGGTTTTCTAATATCTGAAGAAGTACACTTCATATTAACTCTAGTAAGGACATGTAAAAAGGGAAATATCACGCTCAATATGGATTAAAAATTGTCCTTTCATCACTTATAATTAAGAAAAAGTGGCTGTGCTTATACTAAAATAGACTTCAATTTGAAACAAGAATATATAATAGTTTATATATGTTTATATGTAATATATATATACTAAAATAGACTTCACAATAAATCTAGGTGGAAGAGACAAGAAGCAACTATTTAATTCTATTTAAATGTAAATGACCAAGTATAATGAGATTCTAAACATGTGTTCAACCCATTATGTTCACAACTGTAATAAAATAAAATATATTTTTACACCCAGAGAATGAACCAAACACAGAATGATTAGGTAACTTCAATATCCTTCACTCATCCATGGACAAGTGTTTTCACCCTAAAATATGCACACAGAGAGAGAGAAACATTTCCTTAAAATGACATTACAAATCAGAAGCCTAACAGATATCTATAGAACATTCCACCAAAACACTCCTCTACAATGCATATTCTTCTCTAACAACCTACAAAATGTTTAGATATATAGCGAATTTGAAATTTGAGTGACAGACATGGTGCCTTTTCCATATTTGCCCTCTGTGGTTGATTCATGATTGTGTGCTCTCTCAAAGAACCTGTTTGACCAGAGAGTCTGAATAATGCTGAGACATGAGAACCTCCTCTAACTTCAAATGACAAACACAATATTTTGACCAGCACAGCTACATTTCCACATAATAATTCGTATGGACAGAAGTAGTAAAACATCAATAAGAAGAAACATGGTGAACATTCTAAGCATTTATCTCTATTAAAATCTCAGAGCTATGCATCTGTAGTTTTCATGTAAATTTTAACCTCTATATTGGGTTCTTTGCACATAGTTTGGATTTCAGTAGGTTACATATTTAGGTTAGTTTTCTAAAATATAGTTGAATTTGGACTAACCATGAGTTATTAAATATATTACAATGATAATCCACCACAGCAACAAAAAGCATACAAAAATATGGAAAAGATAGTAAACATCATAATGTCCAATATTATTTTATTTTTAACATATTATTTTACTGAGAATAGATTTATCTCACATAGTATATTCTCATTACAGTGTTACAATTTTCCACAGGCAATGCACAGTACATCTCATTTCAAAATTATTACTGAGAACATTGCACACAATCACAGCAACTTCATTCCCAATCTTGCCCATGTTTCAACTCCTCTGTTGTCCTCTCTATTTCATTGAAATTCGTATTTGTTCTTTAAACATTATTGATAAGTAAGGTGATGGTGGCACACACCTTTAATCACAGCACTCAAGAGGCAGAGGCAGGCAGATATCTGTGAGTTCAAAGGCCAGCATGGTCTACAGATTGCATTCCACCCCAGGCTCCAAGGTGACACCGAGAAAACCTGTCTCAAAAAAAAATAATAAATAAATAAATAAATAAATAAACCTCATTGCACATGTGTATATAAATATATAAATTGTACATTGTAAAATTTATATTAACTTTATCATAGCTAACTATGTGTAATGTAATTTTATATAATCTCTTCTGTGTTTATTTAATATTGTTCATAGGTACTAATTTCTAAGACTGAGCACCTGGTAATGGAAAATGAAAACAAGTGCCCATGAATGCAGAAAATGGATTGTGCCTCTATCAGCAGCCTTCTACCAAATACAAGTTTATCTACCCCAAGTACCATGCAGATTTTGCCTTCCATAGAGGAAATTAATCTGCTATCCAAATGTCAGTCTTCTGTATGCAATCAACTTGTTATTGTTAATTGGGTTTATTTTTCCTTTTGTGAAAATATGGTACAACTACAAAGTTGAATTCTCTCTAGATGTCTGCCTTCCTTTGTTCCCTCTTTTATAGCATTCAAACACAGTTTTTGAAGAATGTTGAATGAATGCTTTGACAGTTAGGAATAAAAACAATAGGATGGAGAGCACACAGCTTATTGTCAAGCAAACAGAAACATATCTAGAAATATACATAGAAAACATATGAGAATATGAATGCACAAAGCTTAGCATACTCCTCTAAGAAATATAAGAGGAGAACATGTTAAATATGTAGAAAAACACAGAATAACACGAATCTAAGATTAAAATGTATAATATAAAATTTTTATTATTTGATATTCAGCACCATGATTTATGACTAGAAGGGTCATAAGAAAATTCATGGGGTCATTGATGTTTGTGTAGATAATGAGAGTAAGAACTCCAATAAGTTTCCTATTTAATATCCTAATAATTTCCATATGTAAATCTGATATGTATGATGTATAAATAAGAACAGGCTCTATTTATTAAAATTTGCTTCTGTAGACAAACTACTCTATTGTAGAATTTCCATTAATGGGAATATTTGCATCAGATTTAGGTCCATTTAACTGAATAATTAGCATACACTATTACTTAGGGTCTACGTATTTCCTATAATATACCATTTAAATACAAATTAGCAGTATGGAAAGTGAAATTTGAATCTCACTGTCTATTATATATGAGGACCTAAGTGTTAAGTCTCATCCTGTCCTCATAAAAGTTATATAATGTGTTTCCCTATGCACTTGCCAATAATCCTTATTATGATATCCTTCCTAATGAAAAAGTTATTATCAAAATATAACAAGGTCCATCTAAATCCTGGACTAACTGCCAAACAGGATACATTGACAAAAACAAAAAAGCTTCCAGAATAAACCTCACTTGATATTGCATTTGATGCAGTAAGGGAAATTCATGAAATATGTTTTCATTTATATCCTCTTCAAAGCTGAACTATGATAATTCCTCAAGAGGTTAGAAAGCAAGAAGCAGCAAAATGAAGATTCTGTTGTTAACTGCTTTCATCATCTTTGTTGGTGCTGACAAGGTACTTCAAGTTTGGCTAAATTATATTTTCCTGATGTAATGCTGCTTTCTTTATTTAATCAAGAGTACAACTAATTCTTATCAACCCATACACATCTATAGTTGTAATTGTATCTATCACAGGAAACATGTTCTAAGACTTCTGGCTTTTGGAGATTACATTAAGAATATATATGTGTGTGTGGGGAGTGAATTGGTATTGTTATACATGAAATACTCATTAATAGTACTATATTATATAATAAATGAAGCTGGAAAGCAGGCATAGGAATATTAAATAAAAAATTACTTAATTTCTCCTGCCAATGAAAACTACTCATATGTTACAATGGGTGTATTATTTAGTTTAATATAACAGAAGCATGTCTAAGACAATCTGTTATATTGGATTGACTGAAAATTTATCAGTGAATTTAAAAATCATAAAGTGTTAGAAAATAAATGTATGTTAATGAGGGCCGGCATAAACATCCTGTGTAGGGACTTCATTTTTTTTCTAGCAAAATGAGGTTAATCAAAGTTAATAACTGGGGAAAACTTGTAATAATAAGTATGATTGTGCACTCTTGTTTCATTTTCTATTACTGTTTTCCATCCCTTCTTTGTTAACTGGGTGTTTGCAGATATTTTCCATTGCTCAAAGGGTAATGTCGTTTAATTCTATCCTCTAAACTTCAGACAGCATAAAGAATGGCTTCAATTATATAATAATTACTATCTTGAGAATCCTTGTTTACTGATTACAGTCTAATGACAGTGAAAGTTCTTCTACAGTTCTTTGGTTGAATAGTGATGTTCCTTTTATTTTCTTTGAAACTGAAACATTCTAGCTCTTCATATCCCAGGATATTTGGTGATTAGCAGAGGTTTTACTTTAAATGCTTGCTAGTCAGAACTTTTATGATTCCAAAGACCACAATGTAGAGTATGTTGCCAGAATAGATAGACATTTTTCATCGAAAGTGGTAGTACTAGTTCAATGAAAATATGAATAAAACTAAAATAATTTTGAGATTTATTTCTTGAAAATGCACATCAGATAATGGTTAAGTTTGTAATGCCATACTTATAATGATGAACATTTTTCATATATATCTATATGGTAATTAAAACCATAACAAAGTCCATCAGAATTTACAAATTTTAACACATTTATATTGAGCTTACAAAATGAAAATATCTCAGTGCCGAAATTATGTCTTGAAAAACCTTGATTAATAAAAATAGGAAATATATTGAATACTCTTTGAGTGCCACTTTCTATATCTTACATACAATCAAATAAAACAAGATATCACAATAACTGTGCCCTATTGAGATTATCTGTAGTTCATATTATATATAATTATATGATATATGTTGTTCACCAAGTGTTAATTCTTTCTTTCTGTCTGATGAAATCTATGATGATTTAAATGAACATACTTTTAAAATTAATTTTTATTTAAATTTAAAACACCCTTATTTTACATACCAATCCCCATTTCTGCTCCCTTCTGTCCTCCCATTACCCAGAATATCTCCCCTTCCCACCCCTGTTTACTCTCCAGAGAGTAGAGCTTCCCATGGGGGATCATCAAAGTCTGTCACATCATTTTTTGTAGGGCCTAGGGCCTCCCCCATACATCTAGGTTGAGAGATTATCCTTCCATGGGGAATAGGCTCCCAAAGCCCATATGTGCAGTAGGGATAAATACTGGTTCCCATTCCAGAGGCTCCATGTACTGCCTAGGTCTCCTAACTGACACCCACATTCAGGGGGCCTTGTTCAGTCTTATGCTGGTTTCCTAGCTGTCAGTCTGTAGTCCTTTAGCTCCCCCTTGCTCAGGTCAGCTGTTTCTGTGGGTTTCCACAGAATGGTCTTGACCTCTTTGTTCATCACTCCTCCCTTTCTACAACTGGATTCCAGAAGTATGGCTCAGTGCTTAGATTTGAATCTCTGCTTCTACTTCCATCAAGTACTGGATGAAGGCTCTAGGATGGCATTTAAGGTAGTCATCAATCTCATTATAGTGGAAGGACATTTAAGGTAGCCACTCCACTATTAATTAGATTATTTGCTGGGGTCATCCGTGTGGACTCATGCATATTTTCCTAGTGTCATGTTTCTCATTAAGCCCACAAATGTTCTTTCCATGTTCTACATCTCTGTTCTTCCCCCAACGTGATATCCCTGCTCCCTCATGTTCTCCTCCTCTTCCCCTCGTCCCCTCCTATTTTCCTTTCTCAGTTCCCCTCCTACCATGCTTTCTACATACTAAAGAGATCTTATCAATTTCCTCTTATGGGGGTTCATGTTATGTCTCTCTTAGGTTCCTCCTTGTTTCTAAGCTTTTCTGGGGTTATGGATTGCAGGTTGGTTATCCTTTGCTCTTTTCCAATGCAGCATTGCAACTACCAAAATTTCTCTGTAAAGTAAGTTGAAATGGAATATCTGAAATCAAATAACCCTGTCTGTTTTCCAACTAAAGGTTTTATTCCAAGATACTTATTTAGCTGCAGTTAAGACGTTCATTTTCTTATGTGAATTTTCAGCTCTTCATGTTTCTTTTTGATATATGTATCGTTCCTATTAATTTAGAATTTTCTTTTGTTTTATTTGTTTTATTCCTGACAGGTTTTCTCTGTGGCTTTGGAGGCTGTCCTGGAACTAACTCTTGTAGACCAGGCTGGTCTGGCACTCACAGATATCCACCTGCCTCTGCCTCCCGAGGGCTGGGATTAAAGGTGTGTGCCACCAACACCCAGAAATTTAGAATTTTGTTATCACTCTTAATTTGTTTTTGTAAATTTTCTGATGAGAACAAACAATAATTTAAAGTGTGACTATATGCACTCACACATACTTTCCTAATTGCTTAGCTTTATTTTCCAATGTTTAGTTTGGTTTCTTTAAACAGTAGAGCAAATCTGAGGAATTGCTTTTTCTAGTTTATTAAAAATAAAATCTTCTCACAAATAACATATTCTGATTATAGTTTCCCAAACTTCTTTGCTTATTTTAATTTCTACTCATTTGAGCAACCTCCACAATCCATTTTAAAACAGTCTGAAACTGATTACATACCTGCTGACAGTGAGTAAATATTCCCCTTTGACACAGGAATCCTAGCAATTTTCATCAGTTTTATTCCTTCCAAAGGTCTTGTACTGGAATAAGACAAATCATAAAACTTTAATCTCATTTCCCTGATGGTTGTGAATATTAAACTCTCTTCTCTGGAGGATCCTTTATTTCAGAGCACATTATAATTTTTGATTCATTGTTAACATTTAATAAAATTATATAATGAAATATGCTTATATTCTTATCAAAAAACCCTCTATCCAATATCCACCTATATCTGGCCATATTTAATCGGATATTTCTGTTTTAAAATTTCTAAACAATTTTGTCCCTACTAAATTATTTTAATGAATCTATTGAGTAACTGATGCTGAAGGTTCTGATACGAATGTTTCCATGGCCCCTGAACCCCAAATAAGCACACGGATGCTATATCAATTTTGAATCTGTTGGCCTGTGGCTTCGGCTTATTATTGGCTAGCTCACCTTTAATTATTAACCCATGGATATTAATCTATGTATTTCTACATGGACTTATTGTACCAGAGATCAACTGGCAATTCTTTCTTCCCAGGCACTACATGGCAACTCTCTCTGCCTACCTTCCCCAGAATTCTCCTAATCCCAACTATGTTCCTTCCTTATTGGCCAACAGTGTTTTATTCACCAACCAATAAAAGAAACATGTATACAGAAGGAAATATCCTATCAAGTGTCTGTGATTGAAAAATATTTCATGCTGTATTAGTCTTCACCTACTTTGTCATTGAGAGTTTTCTTCAATGTAAAGCTTTTGTTTCACCAGGTCCCATTTGTCAGTTGTTAAGCTTTTTCCCATTATTTTTGTGATCTATTCAGAACAATTTAACCTATTCTTAGGTCAAAAATAGTATAAGAAATAGGTTTTCCTTCCAGTATTTAAATAACATATCTGTGAGCATGAGATACCAAGCACATAGATTCAGTCTATGTTTATTGAGTAGTATATATCTACACTATAATTTGCAATGCAAATTTCCTGAAACTTAACATAATACAGTTTATGCATGGAATCTCCTCATTGCTTCATACTTTAGTATTGTAGAGTTTAGGAATTGAAAAGTCACTGATTTAAAAAAAAATCTCTGAAAATTATGTATGAACATCTGTTAAAATTGTTTCTACTTGAATTGGAAAAGGAAATATAACTGAATGAATAATCAATGTATGTGTTTTTGGTCAGCTTTCAGGGGAATTTCGCACTCTCAATTTAGCGGCTGATGACTTAAAGCTCATAGGAGAGAATGGGCCCCTAAGAATTTATGTGCGTCATATTGTGTTTTATAATAATTACAATGAAATGTACATCACCTTTTATATGAGGTAAGATAAACATATTCAGAGACAATAAATAAAATACTGAATTCTCAAAGTAGTGTATAGCCACAATTTCTATGGCCTTGTGTGGAATAAGTCAGTGACCATAGTGAGTATGCTTATTACATGAAACAGAGCAGGGGCACTGAATTGACATGCTGAAAGTAATTGTTCCTGAAATGTAATGCATTTGAAAAATAGCAATATTGCTGAATATTACATCTGACAGTATGATACAGAATTATGTTCAACTAACATTTTGAGACATGATAAGCTGGTATGATTTGTGGTCAACTAGATCTTTGTGTTTGGATGTTAATTTGTTCTGAGTGATAATATAAATATAAGTGGAATGTTTAATTAGAAGTTTCTTGTTAATTTGAAAAATTAATAATAGATATTGTTGAAAGCATAATATGATTATTTTACATTCATCTCCCTTTTCTCATGCAAAACTGAAGAGAAACTTACAGCAGTGCTCTATCAAATCATTACCTACTTTTTATTTACTGTTTTCTTACATTTCCAAATACCCATCCACATATGTTTAAATGTTTAGTTGTATTTCTCCTTTTTTATTTTGTAATTCTTGAAAATGTTAATTTTTCACATGTAAATCCCTTCTCCCACTCCCTCCCCTCAACCACACAACTCCTCGCCCACCCTGGACCTATCCCCCACCCCATCCAGCCTCCATTCCCCAGGCAGTGTAGGGACCTCAACGGGTATACTGCAAAGTCCACCACATCTTCCTGGCCTGGGCCTGGGCCCTTCCCCATGTTTCCAGGGCAAGAGTGCATCCCTTTACATGGGATGGATTCTCAAAGTCCATTCTTACAACAGGGAAAAATACTAATCCACTACCAGGGGCACCCTGGAGTCCAGGGAACTCTTCATTGACATCCATGGTAAGGGGTATGGATCAGTCCTGTACTAGCCTCCCAGACAGCATCTGGGGTTGATGTCCTCCCAATTGTTCAGGCAAGCTGTTTCTGTGAGTTTCTCTAACCTGTTACCGACCCCTTAGATCTTTATTCCTTTCTCTCTTCAACTAAGTTCCAGAGTTCAGTTCAAAGTATACCTGTGGATGTCTGTCTCTGCTTCCATCAGCCACTGGATGACGGCTCTAGGATGGCATAAAAAGTAGTCATCAATCTCATTTTAAGGGAGGGGGGTTTAGGATATCCTCTCCAACATTGTCTGGATTGTCACTTCTTGTCATCGTTGTAGATCTCTGGAAATCTCCCTAGTGCCAGATCTCTCCTCGGACCTATAATGGCTCCGTCTATTATGGTATCTCTCATCATGCTCTCCTCTATTCTTCCCCAAACTCAATATCACTGCTCCTCCATTTCCTCCCTTCTGTTCCTCTTCTTCTCCCATTCTGGCAGCTCCCTCTCCCCTACCCTCATGCTCCCAATTAGCTCAGGAGTTCCAGCCCCTTCCCATTCCTGGAGTCCATTCATTTATCACTTAGAGTCCTTCATGTTTCCTAGTTTCTTTGGTGAAGAGGATTATAGGCTGGTAATCACTTGTTCTATGTCTAAAATTCATATATGTGTGAGTACATTCCATGTTTGTCTTTTTGTGACTGAGTTACCTCACTCAGGATGTTTTCTTCTAGTTCCATCCATCTCCCTGCAAATTTCAAGATTCCTTTGCTTTTATCTGCTGAGTAGTACCCCATTGTATAAATGTACCACTTTTTCTCTATCCATTCTTCAGTTGAGGGACAACTCGGTTGCTACCAGATACTGGCTCTTACAAACAATGCTGTTATGATCATTGTTGAACATATGTCCTTGTTGTATGAATGTGCATTTATTTCGGTATGTACCCAAGAGAGG